>NW_024355008.1:5870925-6232711 GCF_902729225.1 Pteropus medius
TGAAAAAAAAAAGAAAGGGAAGAAGGGAGGAAAGAAGAAAGGAAAAATATATGCAATGCAGGTAGAGAAAGAACCTGATGACAAAAGTCAGGGGCACTTCAGCATGCTAGTGCTAAATAAACATTTCTAGTCCTCCCCCTGAACACATGCAAAGGCACTGCAATCATCCAACCAATTACCCTGCTTTCTCAAGATTCCCAGAGGTGTGCATTTTAAAAAATATATGGGATTTGTGCTCACCGACTTCTCTTCCTTTCTTCTATAATTAATTTTCATCATTTCAATTATTTCTCTATATCTTTGCCCAACTTTTTCCTCCCTCCTATCTCAAAGGAAGAAACAGAGCTTATCATTTGCAAGATCATGACTCTATCCCTTCACCTCTTTTTACATAAACAAGTGTAAGTGTGAACATGTGTGCCTGTATATATCCCTGTTAATATCATGTTACCATACTAAACACACGTCTGCATCTTTTATTTCCTTTTTGTTAGTGTAAGACCTTGAAAATTGCTCCATACCAGCATGTATAGATACAAATCGTTATTTTTACAAACAAAAATGTTCCACTGTATGGATGTATAATTTCTTTGATTCTCTGTCACTTGCTATTATGAATTACAATTATAATTTTTATTTACAATTATTTTTATTCAAATGCATTTATATATGAATACATATGGTACATGCACACGTGCACACATTCATATAGTGACAGTGTTTAACCTATTTAACAATGAACTACACTTTTGAATGGGATAATGTATTACATATCTGTAAATGCAAGAGGCACAGGAAAGCTGCTCAAGAAAAGCTGGCAAATGTGAAAGAAATAAAATGCCTTAACAGTTTTCAGGCCTGCTAATTCTTGAACAACTCTAACAGTTCAGGTCCTATTCTTAGGATGAGCAAGCTAACAGGCAAAGATTTTAAGTCTTTCCATAGCTGGTTAATTCTGGAACAAACTACTACTCTCTATTTCGGGTACTGTGAATGGGATCTCCTCCCTTTAGAGTGAACTAAAAAACTGTTCTCACTCCATTACATGTGCTGGGAGGTTAGTATCTCTTCAGGAACACTCAGAGCCAAAGTATACAAACCAATTAAATCTAAAATAGAATGAAGGGAGAACAGTAGGACCCTTTCAGACAGAGATGGGAAAATAAACCTTTCATGTGATAGGATTCAAAATTTTCTTCAAAGTCTCCTTTGCTATTCTTAGTATCCAAATAATTCTATCCATTTTGCTTTGCCTTTTCATCTTGAGGTTTCTATAAAAAGCAACATGTGTTTAATAAACATGTAATACTATTCACATATCACTCAGTAGCACTGTCTAGAGAACTGAATAATGGTAGTTAGGTACATCAGCATTTTCTGATTTATAACTTCATTGCTCCTTAAATCAAACACAACAGAGTTGCTTCCCCAGATTGGAGCAGAGAAGGCTCTATAGCCTGTCCTTCTCTTCACATTCCCCATCTTGTTGACATGCTATCTTTGTGCTGCTTGCGTTCCTGTTTATGGCTCAGAAACATACTTGTTTATAGAATCCGTTCAATGCCCTATTCATTCCCAGGAGTTAAGTGTGTTGAAATTAAAAGGCTATGCTTGAGTTTGATAAGTGAAATGACAGAGGACAGAAGGTCTAAACAGCTTTATCTCAGGCCCTCATAAAATGCCCTAGAATTCAAACATCACCTCTGACATTCTTCCTGCTTCTACTGAAAATAGACGGCAAGTTTGAACTTGACTGAAACAGCTGTTTCTGGCTACGATCAGTGTCACTGACAAACAAAACCACACAGAACAGAAGGCTCCCTGACCTGATCTCATCTCTGCTTCACTTGGAAGCCTTCCGTCCATATCACTAAGGGGAGGGGGCAAGAAGGACCACTCCCCTCCAGACTGAAACACTAAGTTTTGCATTTCTCTTGCTATACCAGACCACCTTCCAAGCCACAGCAGGTAAGCATAAACATGGTCAGATTGACAAACTATTTTTACATTACAAGAAAATCTTGAGTTCAAAGTAACCATTTTAAGAAACATATACGTTTTGCGTTACTTGATTAGTTTATATCCTACTTCCAAATAAATCAATCCATTCCGAGTTCCCCATATTCAGTTACCTGTACACTGTGATAAACAGGCTATTGCCTTTCCTGCCGGGTTATTCTTCCGGCTGCCGAACATGGACTGAGCCCTGCATTTCAGTAATCCTGACCTTTGAAAAGGAGGATGCTTTTCTAGCTTGGTCACAGTTACCTTCTTTGTTTCAAGTTGCAACTAATCTCCTCTTATGCTGAGTTCTAACTTGCCAAGATATAAAACACACTATAGGTTTCCCTTGAGCTTCCATTTTTACCATTTCTCCATTACTCTCCTTCCTCAATGTCCCCCTCTAAAAAAAATCTGGCCCTACTACTAATTCCAAATAGCTACCTCTCGAACTCCCCCACTATGCTTCATTTTTGTCTTTTAAAATTTTCAAATAAGCTTCTTTCTCCTCATTTCTCTCCATACTGTCACCATTCCTATACTACCTTTTGAATTCAGAGGCTCTCTAAAACTCCCCCCCTTTCATAACTCTTCTCCCCATCATTAGTCCTCCTAAGCAGCAGGAAACTGAGAATCTTAAACTTAAGCCTACTGGTGCTTTCTTCCTGTAGCCTCAGAATTCCCAAACCTCCAGATTTACAGGTTGTCAAATCCATCAGAACTCTCTCTGCAGCCCTGCTCCCTCCTCAGGGATGACAGTGAGAGAGCACAGTCTTCTTTCTTTAAAGGGTAATTTTATGCATAAGGGGCCTTGTAAAGGGTACTATTGTGGTGACTGTTACCACAGCCTCGAATTCAAATGTCAAACACCAGCCCTGCTTACGCACATAAAATGGACTACAGGCTGGTTTTCTGCTGCCCAAGCAAGGTTACTTTAGTTAACAAACATGTATCTAGAACCTAAAGCAAATGTCACATATTTCTGTCACCTTAAGGGCTGAACACCACAAACATAACCTTGGCTCAGGGAACCTGTGAAGCAGACAAAGGCAATCTTTGGTGAATTCCAACCTCCCCTCTCTAGGCCCCTTTCTTCTTTCAGTCTTCTATCTTCTCACTTTCAGACTTCGATCTACAGGAAGAACTATTTCCACTCCTGGAGAACAGATCAGGAAATGATAAAGCCATGTCCATAATACTAAAATGCAGCCAGAACAGTACCTAGAATATTACTATAAAGCATCTTCTTTTTCTATCCTCTCACCTTAGATTACTCTTCTTCACAGAATTTATCACTAACTGAAATTACAGCAACCTGTATACACTGATTTCACGGTCTGCCACCCCTACTAGAATGTACAACAGGTCCTGGAATTAACGTCCTTGCATTTAATGCTGTTTCATTATAACACTGATGAGATGCTGTGGGAACTTAACTCTTGTTTATATCAATTATCCTGTGGTAAAACTGGTTTCATTTTACGTCATTTCACTCAAAGTCACAGAACCTAATGACGATGTTAAGTGAAGACTTACTTTATAGACTTACTATATATACTCCAGGAGGGCTGAAAGGATATCTGGTTTGTTCACCACTGAATCCTTCATGCCTAGAACATGGCTCGCATACTGAGAGCCCTCAACAGATAACAGTGAGATGAAGTAATCAATCTAGTCATGATCATCTTCCAGTTTTGCAGCTAATGTCTTATCAGACACTGTGCCAAGATTCAAACCCGGGCTGGGAACACGGTTTCTGTAAAACAGTCTTCCACTCCAAAGTTCCATCTCCTCATCTCCCTTATTCCTGAGATGGGGGAAAAAAGAGAAGCTAAGATGGAAAGGTGAAGGAAACGAAGAGGACAAAGAGGAGAAAAAAGAGGAGAAAGAAAAAGCATTCAAAATAAACTATAGCTAATATTTAGTTTTTCTGATATATTCTGTCTAATCCGTATGGAAGAGGAAATCAGGTTCAGTAATTCATAATTGTCCTGTGTGACTAAAACAGGGTCAGGACAGAGTATGTGCTCAAGAAATCATGTTGAAGGAATAGAATTAATAAACAAATTAATAAAAACGTGAGAGTAAGTAAATTAACAATAGCAGATTTTGCTGCCATGTATCTCTTACCTCAGTTTTCATGTCAAAAACAACTCATTAAATTGTTTTAAAGGTACAAAGTGCTTTGCCATTAACTGAAATTCTTATCTGCTTTTGACCAACTGTTCCTGATAAAAAGATGTCAAGCCAATAATTTAAGAAGGCATTATGTCACATCCTAGGCTGATGTTCAGTATTCACTCTCTCGTATTATAAACCATACAACCCATCCAGTGAACCCCAATCCTTCAACTCATATTTCATTTCAAATCTGAATGGCACCTTTGAGTCTTTTGACAACACAAATTCATGTAAATTAGGCAAAATCAATTTAATGAGATTTCAATTCTTGAGAAGATTGCTTTAATTAAGCGCCTAAACAACAAATCTAAATGCTTTTGAAATTTAAAGCCAAGCACTCTGTGCTTCTAAATGACTTCACCATGACACATCTCCAATTTTCTTAAACTCAAGTACATTGTACAACTCAATGAGGGCAACAAGACAGCAGATACTTCAAAATAAATCCATTATCTTCTTGACCAGAGAAATGAACTCACATATACTACATACATAAAATGTTCTCAATTAAGTCATACATAAAGAAGTAATAAAACTATGTAGTACAAAATGTAACAGTATAAAACAGGATCTACATTAAAAAGAGATAAAATAGTAAACAAGATACACTAACCTGGAAACTCCATAGCTTTAGTATATAATCCAACAAATTTCCCACCCCTGCTCTAGTCCTTAACACTATCACATAAATTGTATTACAGTGATTTTTGTCCCCAACTTCATCCACCTTTTCATCATCTTTTACTATCCTCTCTAATAATATTAAAGGAAAAAGCAGCTCACATTAATTTAATAACCACTAATTGCCTTGAACCTATTAGGGAGTTAACCAATAATTTCCTATATACTCTCAACCATTCCACTAGATGGATATTATAATACCCTTCTGACAGATAAGGATATTGAGATACAGAAAGGTTAAGTAAATTATCTAAGTTACACAGTAACCTGAAGAGCTAGAGTTTGAACTCAGGTCTGTTTGGCTAATAATTAATGGAACCCAAATTGGGTGAAGCCTGAAGAAAATCAAGAGACCAGAAGAATGAAGCACAAATAACAGAGAATACCAATGAAGTTTAAGAGCAGATTTCATAAGCACAAGGAAATGAAAGGTGGAAGGACTTGGGGGTGTGTTTGCAGAATGAAATTTTGGAATTAAGGATTCCAAAATGTAGCATGATTTGGCTAGGGATACATATGGCTGGGTGGAATAACAGTAGGAGTCCCTGACAGTGGAGTCGATGAGGTGAGAATTATGGTTGCCTAGAATGAAAGTAAGATCTGAGTGAAGAAAGACAATAGGGAAAAGTTCTCTTCAAATGCTGGAGGATGTCATAAAGACTAATATTGACATCTACAAGGACGTACCTGCTACAGGAGTCAGAAGATTGTGGAAGCTTCAACAGGAAGGTTTTTTAAAAAGTAAATAGAAGAACAATGGTACACAAGTGGCTCCAGTGAAACAGAGATTTCCATTTTGTTCCAGGGATAGAGACTATGGTGCTAGAAGGTTTACTATATTAATATATATAGAAATGTCCCCTCTACTTTTATATTCACATATAAAATGAATTTTAAAATGTGGATGAATCACAGGCAAGGATGATTACATGTGGTCATTGCCCAGTTTTCTTTAAAATGTAAGATGCTTGGTATTTGCATGCAGTCATATCTATACATATAGAATGTGATGGAATTTGGCACAGTTACAAAGAGAGAGCTTGGAAAGGACACCAATAAAAGGACATGCATTGTTCTTGTAATATAATACGGTCTTTCTTTCAACTTTCCCACCTAGAGCTTCACACATAATTTACAATGATTATGCAGGGGCAGAGTATTTCAGTATAATGAATCATAACTAAATAACTCGGGGAGCAAACCACATCACTCAGTGAAGCTATATCCCATCCCCAGTGTGATGATGTAAGTTGCCTTCTGGACTGAAAATGACAAACTAAACAATGCTTTTTGAAATTTTCTCATTCATCATTTTGAAACTTTTTTTTCCTAGTACTCATCTCCCACGCAAAATTTGGTTCCTATAACATTCACAATTTCTTGTAAGTGGTATTACTTAGTCTAAAAGGTTGCAAAGTACAGGACATTTTTCCACCCATTGTAATATAAGCCCACAAACTCCCAAGCAAGTAGCTGAATTTCACCAGCGTGTGTGCTCAGGAATGATGCCAGGGACCTGGTCTCTATTAGGGTCCGAAAGCTCGGACGAACTGGCCAGGCTTCCCCAGACACTGGCCAAATGAAGAAAGAGAAGAGAAGACATGGGAGACAAAGAAAAAGTAAGGAAAGTATAGTAAGGCAGACATAAGGACTATAAACAAAGGAAATCTGGACTATTAACAAATAATATCCTGTTTATGGGCCATAAAACCCAACAGACCAGGGATAGTCACAAATGGTTTGATGCAGAATAACCATGTAATACAAATTACAACAATATAATATGAAGGAGCCTCGTTAGTATTAGTTTAGTGCTTGCTTTTAGCTAAGCAAGGCATAGTTAATAAAGATTTACACGGTCATGTCCTCCCTTATAACTACTATACAAATTTCAAAACTTAAACCTCAAAAAATGCAGCAGAAATGGTGCATACTTTCAGCACAGTGGTGGATCCTGGCATGCTGTGTTGGCTGTGTGTGA
Organism: Pteropus medius; assembly: GCF_902729225.1. Taxonomy (NCBI): domain Eukaryota; kingdom Metazoa; phylum Chordata; class Mammalia; order Chiroptera; family Pteropodidae; genus Pteropus; species Pteropus medius. The sequence goes on from NW_024355008.1 coordinate 5,877,770, forward strand.
GAGAGACAGAATAGTGGTTTACACTGATGTTTATTTCCCTTTCACTTAAAAGTATAGCAGCTCTAGTCTATGAGATGGTCAATAACCAAGGATTCTTCTCCCTTGAAGTTCTGCCATTCCTATGCCATCACGCTTCTCCATGTGGCCTGAGATGACTCATAACAATCCTCACATTCTAGCTTCCAGGGAGCAGGATAAAAGGGAGAAAAAGGAGGGCATGTGGCCTTCCTTTAAGGGCATGATCTAGAAGCTGCACAACACACTCTATTCACATACAATTAGTCAGAACTTAATCACAGGGCCACATCATCTCCATGCAAGCTCAGGAAATATTCTTTAGTATGGGCAGATAAAAATGGAGGAATATATAATAAGAAAGAAGCAAAATAAATTCAGGGGGCATTTAGCAATCTCTAATATAGGACAATGAAAACTACAAAATTATTTTCGTTACATATTATATGTAGTTCACTGAGTAAAGTAAGCCAAATTAGACCATCTTTTCCTAAAGAAAACATTTAGATGCCAAGACATATTAAAGGTAGGATTATATGAAATGCCAAACATTTTTAAAAACTAACTCCAAAATGAACAATTTTAGCTTCAAACTTTTTTTAAGCATAATACAGAAAACAAATAAATATGCATCGATAAGTTTAAATAATTTTACTCTTGGCCCTAGGTCAAAACACTCTCTACCTTTTATCAAGTGATAAATTTACAAAAGAGATGATTATATATAAAATATAAATTGAAGTACTTTAATAAATAAACTTACTTATCCGAATATAACCTACTTGAATTTTTAAATAATCAGCAGGTCTAAGGTACTTAGCCCTCAGACCAAAAATGGTCATAGGAAATTTCACACAACTTTCACTAGGTATATTTCAAAATATCACCTACATCAGCAATAATAGGTAGTTCAAAAAGGTGAGAAAACATTTCCACCACAATGGAACACAAGTTCTAGGGAACTTCTATGCCACATTTCTAGACCAGAAGATGTAACACGTACAACTCACTGCGATTCTTTTTAAGTTATAGTCTTACTAAAAATAAAAAACAATTTATGTACCAATCATTTTTTCAATCTTCTAGCACCCTATGCAGTGACTGCTAAGGGCTGATATCCTCAATTGTAATATCCTCAAGTTGTAACAATAAAATAATTTTAAAATATTATTTTTATAAAACTCATGAAATACCCCTACTTCAAAAAATGTGGATTACTTTTCCAATCTGGTTTGTAGTTTATGACAAAATAAACACTTTAGTATCAAACATGCAGGTGAAATAAATGTAATGGATAATGTTTGTCTATCTATACAGTGGTTTTCTCACAATGAAAACAAAATCGACTCCTATACACAAAATTGCAACTATCTTAATGTTATGAAAGAACTCCTAAAATCAAATTCTTGTTTTTCTTCTCCACTTCTTTTGTAATAAACCCTGATATCAGTAATCCCTAACCCTGTGTCATTTCACAATTCTCCCAATTATCTTTAAGACAAACCAAAATCCTTTCAAGTTAATTGGCATTTACTGTAATATAAAACTTTCTATCACTTATTCTAAAATCATGAAAAAGTTTTAAAAGATAGGTTATAATTTTGGAAACATCTTTTCACATTTCTAAATCATTAACCCTTTGCAAGAGAAATTCCTGCTATTGAAAGCCATTACAAGAAGTAAAAACCATTTACTGTTGCTGAAAATTTAATTTAATATGGCCCTAATAACAGTATTTGAAGTGCTATCTACCTTTAAACACTGTTTTAACTTAAAGAGATATCTCATTTTATATATAATTAGTCAGCACACCCGTAAACCTAAGAACCCCAACGATCAAGTATATTTGACTTGACTCCATTTTCACTAGAATACTTACTTGGAAATTCTGCTTTAGATGTAAGAAATAAATAAGAGAGTAATAATGTAAAGTTATAATCTGTACTTTCTACCCCTCCTCCACAATGCATTGCTGTCAACATCAAAACAACTTGTATGACTGTCTATGGTAAAATCACCTTATAAATCCTCAAGAGTCATGATGGGAAAAGCATACTAATAAAGCCACTGAATAGGTGTTCCAAAATTGCCTAATAAGGTGTTATCTTGTTTATAAGACAGACATTTAGATCCTTGTACTTCATTTCCTAAAGGAAGCAACATTTCCCATCAAAGCCTTTTCCTCTGTATGTAATACTTTCCCAAGACAGCAATCCAAGGATCTGAATGTTTTTCTTCTGTTAGGGGAAGTGTTGGCAACCTTGATATAGAATCGATCTTATGAAGCATCATATAATAACAAGAAAGATCAATCAGATTTTGTTGTGAGAGACAGAAGTCAGATTAGTACTACATTTTTTTTTCTTTTAAAAAACCATCTCTGTCTCTAAAAGTTTGTGTGTAAAAAAAACAAAAACCTGCAAGTCTACGATTAAATTTTAATATTGAAGTTATAAGACAGGAAAATATCTAATCATATATTTTTAAAGACAAAGCCAATTTAGGGTAGCAAAGTAAGGCACACACTTGCATGTAATCAAATGATTATCTTATTAACCTATGTCTACTGCAACTTCAATTAGGGCAAAATGAAGTAAAAGTCACCCAACGAAAGTCAAACTCTGTTCTCAAAAGTTGGTCAGCTCTTTCAGTTGTTGAGTGCCCCCTGTGTATATGGCATGTGGTCTAGTACAAAGCTAAAAGTAATGAAGCACTGAAAATACTAATCAGTAGCACCAAATTTTAAAATGAACGGCTAACATATGAAATATCCAAAATGCAAAACTTGTCATTTAAATATGAAATGATGTGGTATACCATCAGAGTAACTTTCTTTCTTGTTATTTTGTTCTGCTATATACTCTCCCCTCCCACCACCAGAAATATTAACATGGTCACAGTTGAAAAGTCAGAGAGAAAAGAAAAAGCATAAAAAGGAAACCCAAATCCTCAAATTCCCACCCTGCTGAGATATCCAAAACCATAGAACTCAACACAGTACACCACATACTCCTGAGTTAGGTATCTACATCCTACTCCTTTAAATCTTCCATGACTCACACCCTGCCTATATGTGTTACTCAACCTTTGAGCATCAGCTCATACATAATTTCCACCGGAAGTCTTCTCTGACCTCCAAGTGGGCTCAAGTGCCCTCCTGAGGATCCTGAGTGTTCCTCAACTAGATATAGGACATCCAAAGAACCAAGATAGAACTCTATTTCTATACTAACAACTACAGTGTTTTGACAAATTGTAAAAGCTAAAAAATAAAAATAAATAAATAAAATGTTTTTAATTAAAAAAAAAATAAACACCGTCAAGTTCCAGGCCTCAATTACTGAAAAAAAGCTTCCAGAATAAGAACTTCAACTACACCTTGAAAAACAGGTAACATAAGTAGGAAAAGGAAGAAATCATGAGCAAACATTGATAATACTAACCAGGACAATCTATTTCAGATAAAGTAGTCAAAGAAAACCCATCTAAGGAGGTGATATAGACATTTAGATCTAAAAAATGTCAAGAGTCAAGGGAAGAGCTTTTCAGGAAGGAGAAGCAAACTGAAAAGGCAACAAAGTAGAAAACATCTTGGCTAAATCCAGGAACTGAAATTAGACAAATGAGGCTGAAGTCTAAATGTTATTCAAGAGTAAGAATGAGAGTAACATGGTATTTTTTAAAAATTATTTCAAATTAAGGGAACCAAATAAATAAAGCTGGAAGAAGGAAATACTGTAGTATGGGAAGTATGAGATACCAAGTAATGAATGGAGGTAGAGAACACGGTTCAGAAAGTAGGGTGAAGCCAAAATGCTAGTAAAAGCAGTTTCCACTTGATACAACCGGAAATAAGGAACCATTAATAAATGTTTTACAAAATAATCTGACATTAAGGATGGCAATTCTTCCAAGAGGGTATAAAGTAACACCTGAATATTATTCACCCATTTCATAGAGAGAGATGGGTATCAAAGACTCTGCACATAATATATTTATAATATTTTGTTCATTAACTTAAGAGTTAATACCAAGAAACTACTCAATAGCACCTTTATTATAGGGATTTTGAAATTTTACTTTAATTGGCATGAAGAAGAAATATAACATGAATGCACTGAGTTCCAATTTCATGCGTCTTGGTAAAACAAATATGCTAAGTTTAAGCAGTAAAGTACATAAATAATTGAATACGTGGAAAGTAATTTCGCTTGCAATTCTGAAGTTTCTGTGCTATTTAGGTCTATGCTGAAACATTCTAGATAATGGTTCTAATTATGTGTCAGCAGGCAAAAGAGTGATGGCATGTGGCTGCAAAGCCTTTTACATACTTTCTAAAATATCACATGAAAATATAATCCTCAGCTAATTAAAAGAAATATCATACAAGATGAACAAACTCAATTTAATTAAATTTCTCGTTTAATAAGTATTAAAATTTTCCTGCTATCCCCAGAAAGAAAACTGAACAAAAACCAGCAATAGCTCATGTTCCTATATAGGTTTAACCATGCCTGCCAAGTTTTATAACGCTCCTTAAATAGTATCTTGAGATTAGTGTACATTCATCCCTCATTCTTTCAATACATAGTTATTCAGTACCTACTATGTGTAGGAACTGGAGTCGGCACTGGGAAGAAAGTGGTAAATAAAGAACCTCATATAAATTATGATAGGTTCTGGTAAAAGAGATTGGAGTACCATGAGAGAAAATGATATGCAGAATAATTTAGAGTGATCAGTCAAGATAGGCCTCTCTGAGGAACCGACATTTAAGTTATGATCTGAAGGACAAGCAAGAGTTAGATAGCTGAAAATATTTTCAGGCAGATGAAGCTGTGGATATGTGGAGGTCCTGAAGGCCTGAAAAACTGAAAAATGGTAAGTGGCTGGAGCAAAAAGACCTGAGGGAAACTGTCTTGAGATGGGCTAGAAAGGCAGATAATGGAGAACTATAAATGATAAACCATTTATATGAATAAATTGTGCTTTTTGTCATGTTATTTCTCAGGGTTATTGCCATTCACAGTTTCCACTAATTTCAACCATATAGTCTTGTATAATGAGAAGAGATTTTGAGGTCAGTAAATGAAAACTACAACTCATTTGCATGATGGCTCTGGAGAGCAAGCCAGAGTCTTGCTTCAAGCAGAACAGTGAAAGTAGACCAAGTACCTTTCTCTGGGACAAACAGGCTTATTGATTTCCGTGGCCAGTTATAACTGAAGACAAAATTAAAGACTGAAATGTACAATAAAAAAATTAATGATTTTTACTTTTTGTATGACTCATCTGACTTACAGACACTCAGTAGGAAATTTTCCTTCTGCTTATAATCAGTTTCATTTTTTGACTAAGAAATGCAGTTAAGATTTGTTTTCGGTATCCAGGGGGATTGTAAGTATAAACATTTGAGTTTAATCCTGATTTGAAAAAAAGTAAGATTCAGATTCCTAGGCATTTTCCTTAGAATTAAAATAATTTTATTATTTATGGAAATCTCAGAAATCTAATATGCTTCTCTTTTAAATCTACTGACATCAATAATGAATAATTTAGATAAGGCTTTTAAAAAAATCTTAAAGATTATAAATTAAAAATGAAAATTCTAAGCTTTATATAAGTTGCCTCTGAAGCAGCTAAACAATCACACAAAGTCCAGTATCCCAAAAGATTTAGAACTTTATAATTCAGTAAAACCTTTTTTAAAAAATTGAAAGTTACTATTTTTCTCGATCTTAAGATTTCCAGGGCCAGAATAAACTGGACTTCTCAAAATATCCACTAAAACAGCCCTTCAGTTTTGCTTTTGAATTTCGCTTATTACAAAAAAAAAAAAGAGATCTTTAATTCTACATCCTTAAAAACTTTTATCAATCAAAATGTCGCCACTGTATATTAAAATGAGCTCAAGAATTAGAAAACAAAATGTTTAAGGACTAGGTTAAACTCTGGTAATGAAAAAACAGATTATACAGGAAAAATTTAGCCTACGTAAGAATGTCAAAATTCTGCATTTCTTTTACCCTATCGACTTCACTTGGAGAAACAGTTCTTAAAACTCCTTAACACAATGGTACAGCAGACTTCTTGATCGAAAATTTTTCTAGGACTTTCACTCAAAATCCAAGAAATTACTTCTTACATAGTTGTACATAGTAGTCGGTGTTATTCCAATAAAATAATGCTCAGTGCTACTTAAATTAACAAAAGAGGTGAAGAAAACACAAATATATTTCTAGCAACCGAAGAGAAATCAAAAGATTAATATAACTAAATGGGGGAGGGGGTGAACTACATAATATTGATATCATGTTGCATTTAAGACAAATTTTGGTACAAAACTTACCATATAAGTTGATTACAAACCCAAAATGAGAAGGAAAAAAAAGGACTCATTCGTATTAAGAAACAAAACAAAAAACACATAATATGTGCAGGTATTTTTCAAAATTCTAATGTTATCTTCTCTAAGTTTGTACCAATAAAAGAAAGCCACTTTTCAATTTTAACTTTACTACTACCATCTCACGAGAGACTCTATATTCTTCAGAAACGCTGAAGAATTCTTAAAGGGAAAAAATAATTTATCGGACCTTTCATTGAAAGCTTTCTTTATCCACCAATTAAACTATAAATGCATGCTGTTCCCTGAACTGGTGAGTTATACGAACTATGTAATATTTTGCAACTGAAGGACAGTCTGCCTTTGGTATATCACTTGTTAACCTCTATGAACTATTAGTACCAGACATTTTTCAAGGCTCTTTATTTTTATTTTATCGGTAAGAAGCAAATTTTTTTAAGATCTTCATATTATTTGCACAGACTCTATCTACAAAGAATAACCTGAGAAAGTTCCGTATATGAATTTATTTTCTTGCACCATGAACAGCTCTAAAAACCAGCTTCGACCTGAAAAAAATAAATTTGAAGTCATTTCACAAAAGTTCTTTGTGAAAATTGAAGAACTGAATTTTGAATTTTTTGTAATTAATTATTTGTAATAATTATCTCACAGTGAAGAATCTCCAGTAGAACTGTGGGTAATTAAAAATATGCAGCATGAAGAAAAAAGGGCATGAGCTTGCTAAAAAGAGATAAGGTATAAAATAAATTTTTAAATATTTAAAATAAATCAACTTGATTCTAAACTCCCACTAGAAATTTAAAACGGTATTATTTAAAATTCATTAGAAAAACAGTTTTACTCTAAGGCACACTGGGACCCAGAATTTTTTACACTCTTAAAAATATAGCCTACTAGTTTCCATATGAACTTTCAACCACATGCAGTAGATTGTTACATATTAAAATACTTGGTGTACATTCTGCTTCTGTCCAAGCTTCAATGACCTGCAGTGAATTGGAAACTTGCTAAAATAACATCTAATTAAAATTCTTTACAGTAGTTTGAGACTGTAATATAACAAATAAAGTCCTCTCACCTTGTTTACTTGCCATCTGTCTCTCTCTTAAATGTCAAGTATTGAAAATGCTAAAAGAATTCAAGTTATTTTAATCCCAGATAAATGACAGTTTACAATAAATGCATGCAAAGAAGAATTTAACTTGCTGCTGGAATGATGCCACATATATAGTAGAGAAAGTAAATAAAGAGCAGTTACATAATGAAAAGTTATCAGAGACATAAGACATCTACAGTGATCTTTAAATGTAATGGTTACCTTGGATGACTAAAAGAAAACACTTTTGTGTCTCATCTATAAAGCTTTACTTCTTAACCTTAAAGTCATGTCAAAGATGTACTAGGACCACCATGTTGCCCAACTCCCTGGTGTGCAATTTCTCTTAAGAAACAGTAAACAACAGGTCAAGACAGATCAGTCTAGGCCTTCTCTTTGTTTAATGGTTTCTGAAATCAGAAGATCCATTCAGTCAAGTCCAGGAGCCCAGTTCTCTCTTTCATATGCTACCAAAGACTTCCTCGTCCCTGGTCAAAACAATCTACTGTGGTTATGTGTCTAAAACTACCTCACAAGAAATGAAATGTAGACTTGAGAGTGTCCCTAATTTTGCCATAATAAATAAAATTAAATTGTATTATGTAATAAGAACTATCAAGGTAAATTGAAAACAACTCAAGGTGGTTCCCAAATTAGTTTTTAGAAATACCATGAACACACCACAAAAGAAACATGAGACAAACAAAAAAAAAAGCATATCTCTTAAGGATCAGGTTTAGACCTCCAGGGTTATAGGAAGAGAAAAAGCATTTGGCAAATATTTTAGGGCAAATTTTAGTTCTAAAATATAGTCTGGGAAAAGAATGGATCACGGCCAATCAAAGTGGTAAAGTTGAGATTACTGACATCCCACACTAGTTAACTTACAAAAACACAGAAAACCACCCCCACCTTGTATAGTGAGTCAAAACAAACTGCTGACAAATCCTAACAGCTATGTGAGGGGGCGCAACAATAATACACAGTGAGAACACACATGGCTCTGTTTTCCTTTAAAGTCTGTTTCTAAGTCTGCCATAGTTGATATAAGAGAACAGCAATTCCTTTCTTTAAAAGCTCTGTCTACATATTCAAAATGTCTCAGATGTCCTTTAGAGTTGGTATGAGCCTGCCAAAAAAAAAAAAAAAAAAGCAGCATATATGGTAGGAATACCAGATCCAACTCGTCCAACCTTGCCTTTTTAAAGAGGAAAGAAAGAGAAATGGCAGTTAAGCAAATACATAAATACAAAAAAATCTTAGCTAAGATATGTTAACTAATTTTCAAGTTTGAAAACGCTTATCTGTATCAGGGAACCCCATCAATAAGGACACAAGAGGATTACCATAATAAGCCGTTTTTTATTTGTGCACATGTATTTATGCACTCCCTGAAGAGTCATAAATGATATAACGACCATCTGCTGCACAGCAAGCTATAAAGAGGATGAAGCACTCTGTCAATAGTATATGCCAAATGAAACTGGACTATTCATGTCGAAAGCATAAGACTTTTGGAGGATTCCCCAGTTGCTGAAAAGTCCTGGGTACTCAGAATCATAAATACAACACAGCACAGACACAAAAACAGTCTTTGAAGAAATGTTAAAATAAGAATAAGAGGAAGTGAAAACACTCATAAGAGCTCAGAAGGAGAACTAAGTCAGTAGGAGAGCTGAGAAATATGTTCATTGCCATGAGTAGTTTGTGGGAACAGGCAGACTGATGAAGTTGTAACTTTTTCAGGGATATATTTTATACATGCTAAAGGTAACTACAAGGACACTTCATTAAAGTGCTTCCAAAACATAGTAACTTTATCACCTTTATCCAAAAATGTCACTACATTAAGGACATTTTGTATACACACAGAATTAACAACTGCTTTAAAATATGCCTACTCTATAATAAATAATAATGGTATTACTACTCTTATGGACATTTTTTCCTTCTAAAATCAACGGTACTCATCGCCAAATCTGAAGAAGCTGATATTCAGCGTTTACGTCCAAATTCTAAAAGATTGTTTGTGTACACTTCACCAGACACTTTCCAATGTAACACTCTCACTTTCTCCTGTTTCTAGGCCCTGGTAGACCATAATCAAGGATCAGTATTTTCAAATAATACTACAGCAATTCATAAAAATAATCATATATTTTTATGAGTGTTTGCTAACTGTGGAGCATTTTTTCTGGATATCAGGGGAGATACACAGGAGAAAAAGTGATTTTTGCCTTTAAACAACTTATGAGACATTTACAATGGCCTATCTTATCACCATTTTAAAAATATATATTGTCAAATATTGCTAAGTGCCACATAAAAGGCCTTGATAAATGCTATGCCAGAGGAAAAAGAGATACTTTGGCTAGAGTGATCAGAAAATGCTGAAACAAGATGGGGATGGGGGTGGAGTACGAGCTTTAGCTCAATAATAAGAAATAATCTTCATAAATAAAGGGGACATAGGAAGATGAAGAGAAAATAGCAGTATAAAAGGCTGGCACATAAAGATATATTCTAAGCATTGTGATTAAGTCAATCTGAAAAGAATACACAAAGAGAATTTTAATCTTGTTTTCTAACATTTCTTCAAAGGCCTTGCAGAAACTTATCTTTCCTAGGAATCCTTTAAAATAACTTACAACTGGAAATGAATCTTCACAGTGGGACATAATAAAGGAAGCTTAGTCAAGTGAAGAGATTCAGAATCTAGTCCTATCTGTACCATCTCAAATAACCCCTGATAACTGTAGAGATAACATATGATTTGACAAAGGGATTCTAAAAGCAGGTTATCAGAAAATGTGAATGCTCAGATAACTACTGTTAAAGACGTAAGTATTAGGAGAAGTCAGGGTACTTAATCATTCTAGAAGATTAGAATGTATCATCTGGTCCATGGACTACATATGGAAGCCACTAAACTAGATGACTGCCAAAGACATTAGTGACATACTGTGTGTTAAAAAAAAAAAAAAAACTACAAAAAAATTTAAATTTATTGCACTTTAAAATTATCATCTACATTAAAATACTGACATAAGATAGAAAATGGGGGTCTAATATAGCTTTTGTTCTCAATCACTGACTACCTGCCATTAACATGTTATTGCTCTTAGAAGATCACAATGGTCAGTAATTCATAAAACATTCATGGCAGAATGAGGGAAGAAAAGAAAATCAAAACAAAGAAAATATTTAAGTTTATAAATGCCAAGTCTCTAGGTCTGCTGTAGAAGATCGTATCGATAAAGCAAAGGTCAGTAAGCTTTTTCAATAAAGGCCCAGATAGTAAATATTTTCTGTTTTGTGGACCATTTAGTCTTTCTGTCTACTACTCACTTCTGTCACTGTAGGCAGAATGGGCATGTTTATGTGCCACTACAATTATTTAGAGAAAAGAGTGCAGGCTGGATCCGGCCCACAAATATTGATAAAGTAGAAAAAAAGTATTGAGATAAATTAGAAACTTCAAAACTTAGGTTGCTATATAAAAACATAATTTTTACATATTCAACTGTTGGGAGAAGAAACAAAAATTAGAATTATACAGCAAAAAACACTCACAAAAATAAATTGGTAAGAAGTTGTTGTTTCTTAGGACGTGAATCCACGCAAAACTACTTTAATCAGAGATACATGAGACCTGGCTAACCAGAATGGAGAGCTTTAGTCAAATTAAAGTTTCCTGAAATCTCTGGAAAAGAATAAATTTGACAGTTCCACGTGTTGTTACAATCATAAAAAAAATCGATATTTTTTATGGGATAATAAAAAGCTTTTAGAATAAAAATTGAAGTGTTTGCAGCATCTGCAAAATAAGCCAAATTTTATTTTCGGTAATATATTTCAGAAAGAAAATACTTATGTAATCTTTCCTATTTCCTTAAAGAAAAAAAAAAAAAAACTTTGCTCATCTAGAGAAATATTAAAAGCTTAAAAAAAATCACAGGCAACATCACTCACACTCACACTCACACTCACACACACACACACCCTGAAATTGAGAGACAGACACAAAAAGGCATGCTTGAGAAATGAAGCTTTAAATAAATAGCTCTGAATTTATTTAATGAATAAGCTGTCTTGTTTTTTTAAAAAAGTTGCATTTACTGACCATTTGACATATAATATTAATACTGGTTTCATAAAGATGAGAAAACACGTCATTTTCACAAATATAAAATATGCTAACTGTTCTAATGAGTCCTCCCTAAAATAAAGTTGAAAAAGGTTTACAATGCTGATACCCTTGATGCCAACAGCTACACGTTCACTCATGCCAACTGGTAATGAGACATTATTTAGAAACATATCACACGTGAATATATACAATTCCTGTCAAGTCATGTAACCTCCACTCAATTTAGCTTCTCTAGATAGAAAAGTGGAACATTTACCACTTATCTCTGAGGTACAGACATTGATAACAAAGATGGTATAATTCTTATAAAACATAATTTCAATCTTCTTTACCTACTAATTACTTGCTTTCTATTATTTGGGTCTAAACATAAGTTTACAGTAGTCAAAATTTAAAAGAACAAGGTAATATTCAAGAAAAAAAGAAAACAGAATTTTCTCTTTTAGAATAATGAGTCTGAAATGAAACTGTCTTAGTATTTTTGTTCTTTCTTTCATTCTTAAATATTTTCTTTTCATAGAAAGCCAACAAGGATAGAAAAAAAATGCACACAAAAAGTTTTCACAGCTTTGAGTTACGATTCTCTTGCTCAGGCCCCTTTCCACATGTGGACGTGTACTTTCCCTTCTAATAAAGCTTTTCTTTTCCGCTGTAAACAAAAAATAAGTTTTCACTATTCTGGACACCACATTTTTTCAGGCCTAAGAAGACCTAAGAGAAATTTGCTGGAAGGAGCGAGTCAGGTGGAAAGGTTCCAAGACAGCTTTTTGATCAATGATGAAAACAACACAGGCATATGTGGTGCTGCCCTTCTTTCCTCAGTCTTGTAGCCTTAAAAAATATGGAGCTGCAGCAGGAATTCTACAACCGTAAGGTGACTAGAATGAGGACAAGCCCAAACACTAAGCAAGACTATAAAACCAGAAAGAGCCTGGATGTCTGACAGCGTCACTGAGTTTTACATACACATACACACAAATACACACACATCTATATATATAAACTACTGTTGGTCAGATATTGTTACTTTTAGCCAAACACATTCCCAATTGATGAAACTTATTTATTCAGCCTATACTGACAAAACATTTTAAATATTTTACCATCCAAAATTTAGATTCATATTTTAAGCCAAGAGCTGGCAAACTGTGGCCTACAGGCCAAATTAGTCTACCATGTTTTTGTAAATAAAGTTTTATTAAAACCCAGCCATTCCAATTCATTTACATATTGTCTATGTCTGTTTCTCTAATGATAAAGGCAGAGTTGAATAGTTGCCAGAGACCATCTGGCAAAGTCTAAAGTATTTACTAGCTAGCGCCGTACACTTTGCCGACCCCTGGTTTAACCCAGTCAACATGTCATTTTTAGAGACAATTATTTACTCTTGTTTAAACTGAAATCTTTGAATTGATTCTCTAAAATATTAATTTGAAATCATATTTATACTTTTTATCTTAGTATTAGGGACACAAAGTGATGTGAAGTGTACCCTTCTCTATGCTACCAAACAGAAAACATCTCCCACCTCTTTTTTCTTAATTTACAATACAGAAATCTTTGTAAACAGATTTAATGATGGCATAAGTAATATTTAACTATTTTAATTAATCCTCCAGAGTTTAACACAAAATAAAAGAAGAAAACAGGAATTCTTAATTGAGGATATCAGGGCTATTAGTAACTTTTAATTAAATATACACACTTATAGTATTAATTTCCAAAGAGAGATGGCATTTTATACATTAAAATCAGCAAGAATGCTTGTTACATTATAAGGTACTTATAAATTCACTTATGTCAATGTATATGAAAATTTTATTATTGATAAAAGTTGGATTCACCATGCTTTTCAATGTATGTCTAAAAGTTAATAAATTAATTCACCATGCTTTTTATTATAAACCTGAAAAACTGTAAAAAATATTTGAGTTACAGGTCATTAAAAATAATTTTAAGTAATTTTGTTTGGCATTATCTTCTACCAAGGTTTTCACATTTTCACGAGACACTCTAGTGAGTTTCAGTTTTCTTCTCTTTAGTATAAATTTTACACTGCCATACTTATCACTGCTACAGGTTGAATTGTGTCCCTAAAAAGAAATCTTAATCTCAACCCTACCTGTGAATATAACTTTATTTAAAAATAGAGTTTTAGTACATGTAATAAAGTTAATATAGGGTCATTAGGCTAGGCCCTGATCCAACATAACCAGTGTTCTTATAAGAAGAGAAAAATTTGAACACGCCCACACATAGAAGAGAACACCAGGGATGACAGAGACTGAAGTTATGCTGCCACAAACCATGGAATGTATGGGGCTACCAGAAGCTGAAAGAGTCATGGAAGCATCCGGCCCTAGAGGGTTGGAAGGGAGAATAGCCCTCCTGACACCTTCATTTCAGACTTCTAGACTACGGAACGGTGAATCGACTTAAAAAATAAATTGTTCAAGTCACTTAATTTGTGGTACTTAGCTACAGCAGTCCTAGGAAACTAATGCAGTCACATATCTGTGATTACATAATCACATGATCAGACGTTAAAAGCAATACAGTTCAGTAATAAATCTAAATTATCTTTCAGTTTAATGGTTCAACTAAACAAAGCGAGCAACTTCAATCTCTATTATTTGAATCTTGTAATGACCTCATATGTGTATCCAACAAACTATATGTATATAAATACACTCAAACAAGAACTCATGCTTTAAAAAGACTAAAGAGTAATACTTAAAATGGGCTTAGAAAAGAGTAATTTCTGAAGCACTTTATTTCAAAATAGTCAGACATCAATACATTTTTATGACCTACCCAATTAGTGCTGGATGTTAATCTGTTTAGATTCCAGGAAACTCCACTCCTTTGTTAAAACTCTGGTTGAAAAAAGATGCTTCTAGGGCTAGATTTCAAGCATTCCTCAGGCTATAGGATTATCACTGCAGCTTGTCTGTTTTATAAACAGACTTTAATTTAGTTTTGTAAGAAACTGCCAAAGGAGCTTTCTTTAAATAACAAATCTGCCACTTGAAAAACATCATTCATCAACCTTCTTTGTGGGAGTATTGTTATTATGAAACTAAAAACAGGCATTCTTTCTTAAGTGCTTCTGGATTTTAATTATCAATTTTGAATGTCACCAGATATTTACTGAAAGGAAAACATCAATTTTAATAAGCTGCCTGCCATAAGACTGAAAACATAGAAGGTATTCAACCATAAAGCCAAGTTCACTTGAGTCTTGTAAGTTGGCTTACTATCTTACAATACAATGGTTATCATGCTCAGGAATTTATAAACATTTGATACACTTTAAACTGCAATAAAAAAAAAATTCTTTAATCTTAAAATCAAAATATCATGTGTGTATAATATATGATTTGACCTGGAAGGAAATTAAATAAATTGCAATTAATTTAATAGCTAATAAGCTAGGAGTTAGGGGCTAAATGGTATTAAGACAGGGGTGAAAAAAAGTAAGTAAAATAAATAGCAAATAAATGGATTAAATGTAAATATTTTATTTAAAAACAGTGGATTTAGTTTTAAGTTATAGTTGAATAATTTGTATCCTTTTGTATTTTAAAAATGTACCCTAAAGAAGAAACTGCTGGGGAAACCCCTTTCACTTTTCACTTACATGAAAATCAATAAGAAAATTACTTTGTATCTGGTTAGCAAAGCAGCATGGATACAGTTAGCCATAAAGTGCTTAACAGTCAAAGATTCTTCAAGTTTTCACCTGCCCACTCTAACAGACTCCCTTTGTTTAACTTGAAAACAATTGTCTAAATAACTTTCTTGGGGCTTCTATTTTCATAGTGTGTTAAAGAACTAAGCCCCTCCATTTTCAAACTAGAAAAGTATATTCACATCTCCCACATGTTTGAAATACGAATAAAAGCATTCTCATCAAGACAATATACTTTTTATTCATTTATGAAGTCAATCTCAGAAAGATGTTCAGGTTTTCTAAAGAAAACTCCATTTCCTATCTGGCAGACACAGTTCTGCTTAAAATGATTTGCCCTCTGAATCGAAGTTATATATTACCATTTTAAAATATTGAAAATTAACCTTTTGATTCCTCTAGTCTTCCACTGAAAATGAAAATAACCACGACTGTGTATGTTTATATTACAATACTTAGGCTCAGAAAAGGTCAGTAACCTATTTTGATTTATTTAGAAATCATATTGTTCTACTTGTAAGTTGTCCTTTGTCCTCATGAAATGCAAAAGCACTGCAATTTTCACCATTTGTAAATAAGAGAAATAAACAATGCTAATTTTTTAAATGTAAAATTATTTTTAAAATGAGTGCAAACTATTCTCTCTCATGCATCATTAAATAGATATTTCATAGAATGGAATGTATTCAATAGTGCACAAGTTATTTATAAAAGACATAACCCTAAGACTAATTCTCCTACAAATGACTACTGTAATAACAAAAACTATATTATTATAAACTACTACTGAATTTGAAAAAGTATTTAATAGACAAATGTAGCAACAGCAGCATTAGTCTGAAACAAACTACATCTTCCTTTTATGATGTTGAAATATCTGAGCCAGAAAATACTGTGACTACCCAGAAAATAATTTAAAGGCTGAAAAAACATAGATTGGAGTCAGGAAATTGACCAAGGTTACAAAGAACACTTGGAACAGAAATGGCATCAGAGCATGAGATTCCTGCATTCAGTTCAACAGCACACTTTCTTCATTTCCTTCTCACAATGTAACAGAGCTGCCTATAAGAAAAGGTGGAACTAAGTAACATTATAAATAAGGCCATTAACCCATGAAGTCCAGTAATAATTAAAACTATTACATAAAGCCCCGATTTTGCAATCAGGTCAATCTCTTTATGTAGCTAAACTGAACATTCATGAGGAATTTCAAAACTACTTCAATGACCATGTAATCAACATCTTTTGTGTTTATATGAATTTAAACATTTAAATTAAATGCAACAATAATGCCAAAGCAATGTTGGTCATATAGCAGTATGAGGTAAGAAGATAGGTTTGTTTGCAGCTTTGTGCTTTGTTGTTGCTTTTATTGTTATTGTTGTAGTTAATGTTTTTGACTCAACTTTTAACTTAACCATGTATCTTTACTATATAAGTTCCAAATGTTTTTGGTATACTCTCTCATGAATTACAACACAGATACAAACATCAAGCACAGTGATTTGTAATCCTTTAGGGGGAAAGACACTTTATTAATGTAACAAGTTATACATTTTTGTTTGTTCAGTCAATGGAGAAAAAGGTTTTTTCCTGAAAGATTTTAAATAAAAGCTAGTATGTTGTAGAGCTATTTTTTTATAACATATTTTAACTTACTTTTAAAAAAAACCTCTTAATTGGAATTAATATTATTATGCAAGCTATGCAAACTATGATTTGTTTTCTACAACACATGTGCGTAAGAAATGGTCTAGGGCTTTGAAATGATAATAATAATGAGACATCTATGCATTGTGCCCTAGCATGAATATCTAAAAAGCCTTTATTTTCTTCACAGATAGGTTATCAAACGAAGAGCTATTTTCCACCTCAGTTGACTTTTGGTTTTGTTTCAGCGGTTATAAACCAGAGTGTGGGAGGAAAAAATGGGTTGTAGCACTCTGGTTCACTGAAGCAGTTCTAAAATATGGAAAATCTGAATATCACTAGGCCATCACCTCTACGTCTTCTTAAAAACATTGTCCAACACCAGGCCTTGTAGGGCTGGTGATTAATACATAACATTTTATATGAAAGAGTACATTTTACTATCAAAATGGTCATCCAGTAAAACTGCCACTCAAATCACTGAAGGCATCTCCATCAGTATTAACGTTAATCAGCTATAACAAACTTCCTTCACACCTATTTTTCTTTTGCCACTAAAACTTTAAGCAATGTAATATAAAATTTCTCCTCTTCTTTGTGCTTGAAACTATAAATTCTACTTTCTCTACAAGATTCCCAAACCCTACACCACACATATGCTCAAAAACTTTCCGTGTGCCAAAAATCACTGAATTGCTCTTCCCAGAAATGCCAGCACAGAATGGTTTGGACACTCAGCTGGAGAAGCACCAACTTAGTGTGAGGTTCAATTGTTTGTGGGGAAAAAAAAAACTTGGGAAAAGTGATACTAGAGAAGGAAGAGGTTTACTGTAAAAGTCAAGTAAGGCACGCAGCCTGCTTCTACCAGAAATCAGTCCACCCATTTTCAAAGCGACAGGCTTGCACTATGTGCCCTTAATATCTATTTCAGTAGCAAATGAATTTATCTAACTATAATTTCTACCTCTCGCCTTCTACACAGGAAATACACTGCGTGCCATTTGTTAGATTTACTTTACTTTTCTATTCTTATATTTATCACATGTATGTGAAATTGCTTTAAAAATTCAGGCTACTCATATTTTAGCAATCAATTAAACAGAGCTAGTTCAAAATTTGATAACTAAATTTTTCCCATTTGCCCTTACATTTAAAACAAATCCACAAAGAAGTTTATTTTTATACAACAGGAACATTAAAATAAATATTTTGATTCATGGTCTCATCCAGCACCATTTTATTCAATAAAGTACCAAATCACTAAAGGCACTACTAGTTTAGTCAATTAACTCCAAATTACTATTTCTACTATTACTGTCCTTCATTTTTAGCTTAATAATATTAACGTCCTTAGTGACATTATTTTCAGAATAAAAAAAAAGATTGTTCAGAGAATTTATAATATTCCCAATTGTTCGTCATACATGTTAGCTAACAGTCATTCTACTAAATAGAATATTCTGTTGCCTAAAACCATGAGAACATTCTAAGAAGATTTTTATATATATTTTATAAAACAAAACACCCAAGAGCTCCATATACAATGGCACACTTTTGCCTCAGTTGGCATATGGAATCCTAAGAGAAGCTAGAAGCAAATGTGTAAAAATATATTACTATCAAAAGAAACATAAATTAAAAATCTATGTCCTTGTTACAGTGCAACAATAGTAAGAATGGTATATTATAAATGATAATATACCATTCTTACTATTGATAATATACCATTCTTACTACAGTGTAGTAAGAATGGTATATTATAAATGATGATTAGATATTTATCAAATAAAGTTTTGTATAAACACAGCTGGCCACAGAACACTATCAGAAAATGGGACATTAATAACAGTAAAATCCAGTTAGGAATAAGCTATACCAGCACAGAAACTAACAAACTTTTTGTCTTAGGGTTGAATTTAGGAGAGTGACAAAATTTACTTGGACACTTAAAACATAATTTAAAGAGCTGCCTCAATGTGATGCAAACTATCCTCATCTATGAACAATAAACCAAAATTTATAGAGAATTCCCCAGGATATGCTCCCACATAAAAAACACAAAATATCAAAATTTATAAATGAAATGGTTGTTATATCCAATGAGTTAGAAAATGGTTGAAGTTATTAAAGATGATGTAAAAGTAAGATACAAGTTTACCACACAATGTATTAGGACATCCAGTTAAAACCCTGTATCAACTCAAATTCCTAGACCTAGCAGTTGCATACCTTCTCACTGTCCTGATACCCTAAAATGGAAAACTGAATGTATTACCTTGCTGGATCAGGAAGAACTTCAGGACTACTAAATCTAAATAAGAACTATAAATATATTTCTAAAACGACTTAGTTTTATTAGCTCAATGGAGAAACTACAAAGTGAAAATATAGTTTTAAATATAAACATCTGGTTTCCCTTAACATGGGCCATTCTTGAAAGGTCTATAATAAGAAATGGTCTCTATGATATCTATCTACCTTACATCTGGCTCCCTGTGGCAATTCGAATTCCCTTTGGTAGTCTTGGAGTCTTAGAGCTTAAAGGTAAAAGGCAATTGGAAGATTTACCACCTTCAAGATGTGTAAACTGTGGTCCAAGAATATTAAGCGATGGGCCCAGTTACATAAGTGGTTAGAGTCCTATGATTACCTTAGGTTTCATCACTAATTTAGAGAGCAAACTATAAACAAGTAAACATTTATGCCATTTTACATTTGGTAGAGGGTTTTTCTACGTTTGAATTTGATGGTTTTACTCACTCTGGGTTATTTATTTGGCTGGTACTAACAGACAACTTCAGAATCTAAATACCTAGATAACTAAATTTTCTCTTATACAATCCTATGTTTCATTAGGCTAGTTTTTCCAATCTGAAAAAAAATTGGCAGTTTCTTAGAGGTTTTTCTATAAATAAGGAAACTAAAATCTATAGCGATTAAGTGTCTTAAACTAAAATTCCTTAAATATGTTAAGACATTATATTTTTTAATTAGTTTTTCAGTTTTGACAGCTAAATAGACTATCATTATCAGTAAATATTCTAGTTTTTGTTAAAATATCCCAGAAATGAAAAGCTCTATTATTTTCTTTATTTGCTTTAAAATAGATCTAAAATTTAACCCTGAAATAGCCAAAAAACAAACTCTAAGTCAAGAATTCTGGCTATAAAATGAGTCAGTTAATATGACTGCAGTCTTTGACACCCCACTCCAGTTTCTCACTGGGAACTGAAGCCACATCTCCCACCCACATCTATGACACACACACACATTCAATCAAGACTGTGTCTCCAATATCAAACGCTGGTAGATATGGAGCAACAGAAATGCTCATTCATCACCATTGGGAATGCAAAGTGGCACAGCCACTCTGAAAGACAGTTTGGGAGTTTCTTACAAAACTAAACATAGGCTTACCGTAAGATCAAGGTATTTACTCAAATAAGCTAAAAGCTTATGCCCACACAAATCTGCATATGAATATTTATAGCAGCTTTATCAATAGTTGCCAGTAGGTGAATGGATAAACTGTGGTATACCATGTAATTAACTATTATCCAATGATAATAATAAATGAGCTATCGAGTTATGAAAAGACATGGGGAAACCTTAAAAGCATATTGTTAAGTGAAGGAAGCCAGTCTGAAAATGTTACATTTGATATGATTTCAACTTTATGACTTTCTCAGGACAGTAAAATCATAGAGAGGAGCACAGGACATTTTTAGAATGGTGAAAGTATTCTATATGATTCTGTAAACTATTCTATATGATACTATAGATATATGACACTATACATTTGTCAAAACCCATAGAACTGTGCAACACAAAGAGGGGACCCTAACATAAAGAATGAACTTCAGTTAATAATTCTGTATCAATATTCGTTCACAGTTTTAACAAATGTACCACACTTTGCTAGAAAGTAATAGGAATAACTGCATGTGGGGTGAGGGAGGAGTACATGGAAACTCTGCTTTGAGTAATTTTCCTGTAAATCTAAAACAGCTCTAAAATATAATGTCTATTAAAAATAAGAACACTATCTCATGAACTAGTATCATAAATTTATATAAAACTATAAGGTCTAAATAATGTGAAAAGCAAATATACAAATGAAATGACATTTCCCCCAAAACAAACACATGGTGACATTTATGCTACTTGTGAAGCAAAAAGCAACATAAATGACCTTAACACTAAGAGAAATAAAATTTGAAATATTCTTACCTGTCCTGCGACTGTTCTTCATACATTCTCTCTTTGCCTTCTTTAAAGAGTCTTATTGCCCGTTTTGACTTTTTCATTAGACTATCAATGTAGATTTTAAAATATTCATTCTCACTGAGTTGGGCAAGTTTCTGGTTGTCATCATATTTACTCAATATAAGTCGCAAATGCTGATATGTATCAGGTAAAATATCAAGTATATACGGTGGGCTATTTTTCAACTGAAGTTTGGGATTTTGGCACAATCTGACCTAAAAATAAAGACAAAAATAAAATATTTCATATGAATCACAACACTTTCTTCCATAAAAAAGCTGGGAAACTTAGTGAAATATGTACTATTTCTTCGCTTTCCATAATATAAATTTTGATCTTAAAATTACTAATGTCCATCTACAAAGAACTGACAAATATTTGCATCTTAATACAATTAAATCCTATTTTCTTCTCCTTCCATTCAGGTTTCTTTTTTTTTATGTCATACCTTTACTTTTTAACCCCTAATGTTTTCATTCTCTCTTCTAAAATGTTTCATTGCTTATGGCTTAATAGAACTACAGAATGTTAATTATTGTATACCACTAATGTTCTTTTTTAAACAAAAATGAGGAAACAAGCCTCTTCTGCTGATAACCAGTGTCTCATATTTATATATTATTTTACTATACTGAACTACCATTTAAAATGCTTTCATAGGTTTTAATTAATGTTTTGGTATATCGTTCCTAACCCTAAGGAGAATAAAACAAAGAGGTACGATTTTAATAACTGAATAAATGAAGTAGTAAATGGGTGTCAGGTCAGAGTGAGTCTTTTCCGCCTCCCCATATGACCTCCCACTTCTATAAACATGTGTTACATGACGGTTCAGTCATTCTATCAGGTGCTACCCAACCACTGGAGCGTTTAGGGCTGCCTGCAGAACTGAAAATACCTTCTGCTAGCAAGAAAAGGTAGTAATTCAACTACTATATTCACTTCCACATGTTCATGTGATTCAGTCAAAATTAACACATCTCATTCTTATCCCTTGAACCAGGGCATAAGAAACCATCCAATTAATTTTTTAGTGAAATCATTGGGAACTGCAGAAAACCATATATAATGTAAAGGTGAACACTCTTAAAGGTAAAATGCACCCATACAGGCAGATTCACTGAAAAGCTAGTGAAGCATAACCTTAGGGTCCCTTAGATACTTAGCTCTCTTCTAAGGCCTTCATCATATTTTTGTTGTCATTAAATTTTCAAGAGCAAGATATTTTAAACACAATCTGTTAAGGTTTCTGCCTTTTTTCCAGATGGTTTTCTTTCCATCACACTTAACCTCCTGTTGGGTGGCACTGGAGTGGCCATGGGCATTTCTGGAATCTGGCTAACTAGAATTTGAGTTGGTGACGCATTTAGTTTTGCTTTAGCAGACGGTACATATTAAGTGCACAATCACTTCTGGAATTTTTAAAATTAGTTAAAATTATTGTTAGCAGTCATGATAAAAGAACGGCTTCAAGAATACTTTAAGTATTCATGGTACCAACTAGTCCAGCAAAGGAGAAGAGAGGTCCAGATCAAATCTGGTCATCTGAATGTATCCAGTGGTACCCAGAACTGGAAGTGTATGTGTACAATGGAAGAATAACAAAGTATAAAATGTACAGTCGAGATTCTCTGATATTTATAGATTTATCAATTTTTTAATTTTATAGCTTTTTGTGACTTTATTGTTCTAAAAAAATTTATCTTTATACCCAATTTTATATTTGTACTTTTATATTTGTTTTCTTTTTTATTAAAAGGACCACTCCAAATTTCGGATTCCATAAAACATGGATCCACAGCTGTGGACTAATAAGATCAAATTATTATTATTGAACAATAATAATTTCAAGAACCACAAACAAAACTCAAGGAAACAACAAATGAAAAAAAAAGATACTCTTAAACTTGCTATCTCACTGGCTTTCTTTAATCAACCATGTTATCCTTTGTGGGGAGAAAAATCTTGCTCAAACTATCAAGCATCAGTCCCTAATTTAAGACAATCATTTCTCACTGAGGGCATTTTAACTGAGAGCATTTTTGTATCTTCCTCCTCTTTGTATACAGTGCCTAAAATAGAAATATCTATTCTACAGTACAGAATTAATAAAAGAATGTGCAGATGGTTTGATTGATTGATTCTGGAATACTTTTTTTTATATATAATACACAAATAGTATTACTTCTTTGATTTCATGATTGAACTATATTAGTATTCAAATTAATAACCCAAAAATATAGGCATAGTTTAAATGTCAAAATGTTATTTTGATCTCCTAAAGAAATAAAAAGGTTTAGATGGCAAATAGTTTATTAAATGCCAATTTTTTAAAATAAAAGTATAGTTAAAAGGGCTGATGAAGCTTTTATACACTTTTTATCTTTGTGACACTTTTTTATAATCAGAAAAGCTCACTCTCCCCTAAGGACTGATGAAGTCACAAATATGTCAATGACTTAACAAATCATGGTTGAAACAGGATATAGTTTTTCAATTCTTAAAACTAAAAGAAGTATCATAAGTATGCACCAATTTCAAAAATATTACAACCAACATCCTACTGCAGGCACAGTTTAATTTCAGTAACATAAAACTCGGTACATGTCACAGACTGATAAATTATTAACTTGTAGTTAGGGGGCTAAGCAGTTTCAAATTCATTTTCTCTACTGGTGAATATTTTCACTGATAAATAAAAAACTTCTCCCAGGTACTTTTTCAGACATTCCAAATAACTGTTCTTTAATAGATTCTTTTAAATCTTAGCCATTTTTAATTTATTATTCTCTGCCTGACCTCTTTCTCATTTGCTTTATTTAAATCGTAATTCTTTCTGGGAATTTATTGCTTTATTCTGTAACATTGTTTGAATAACTACTATATACCAGGTACTGAGCTTTGCGCCAGGAAATTATGGATGACTAGAATATATTTCCTCAAGGAGTCTGGCACAAGAGATCTAGTTCTCTATAATTAACTTAGGAGCAATGTAATTCTTGCTCTAAGGGATCTTAGTAAAGATCCTGTCCAATCCATTCATTTTCAAAGAAAAGAAACTAAAAACTACAAAGATTAAAGAACTATTAAAAAGTCATTAATCCAACACAAGAGCTTGCATCTTCTGAATCTCAGGCTGTATATCACAATTTAACTATATCACAATTTAATTAGAATCAGACACATATAATTAATGATCCCTGACTAAACTCATTTAAATCTTTATTTTATTCCATTTGCAAATTTACATGAACTTCAGGATTCATTTTTTTAATTCCACGAATGTTGTGTCAGGCATTGTTTCAGGCCCTAGGGAATACAGAAAAGACACAAATCACAACCTGTCCCTACAGGAATTTTCTAGTGAAAAAGACTAGTGGCTTAGAAAAGAATTACAGGAGAATTTGAGTAAGGTAAAGGAGGAGAGTATAATGTGTTAGGGGAGAAATGAAGCAGCTCACTCACATCTACATGGGAGTGTCAAGAAAAGCATAGCTAAATTTGTAATAGCACTATTCTAGGCAAAGGGGTGTGCAAAGGCTTGAGAAGCACTAGTGAGGAGGGTATATGAAAAGAACAGTCAGTGCAGTCATTCAAAATAGGGGTACAGGAAACCCATGGGTGAGTGGCATAAGTAGATTTGAAATAGGATAGTCAGTTCATTAAGGCTTTTGTAGGCCAGTTTTCTAAATCTGTACTTGGTAATTGCTACATACAATGCTGTACTACCATATGCCTCTGAGTATGCAGTTTATCAGGTAGATTAGTATTAAACTCTGATTAATGACAGCTCCTGTCAGAAATGAATAACCCTACACCAGGACTATGACTTCTAAGCAGGTCAAATTCAATTCATTTCAATAAATATTTATTGAGTGCCCACTATGTGCAAGGAACTGTAAAAGCCAGGGAAAGAAAAACTGCTTTTCTAAAAGCAATACATTAAGGAGAAAAATCAAGCTCACTGCAAGGTGAGATTCAAGTTCAGATTCAAGTAACTTAGAACTCTTCTAGAAATGTCTAAGTCACTCCTTAGAATTAAAGTGGGTCTCAACACAGAAGAGCTTACACAAAGGACAAATCTGCAGCCATATTATACAATGATGAATTTCTTAGGACATCAACTGGTCCATGAAAGGATTGGTTCATTGGCAATGTAACTCTGCTTTTTAACTAAAAGGCAAAACATTTATTATTGGAATTAGGCTAAAAATACCATTATAGTCATTAACTTAAAGGATTTCAGAGATCACTAAAGAGGACCTTGGAGATCACCAAGACCAGCTCCCTCCTTCTGGCATGACAACAGTAGAATTCAGAAGTAGAACCTAGCTGAGTTTACTGCCCAGAACACTGAGTCTGGACCTAAGAGTCAGGCACTCTCCCTACAACGGTCTACAACTCCCCGTTGTATTTGTTTAAAAGTTTTTAAAGATTTTTAAGGAGACCTCTATATATATGTCTACATTGTCTGACATATATAAAAATATGTCTAATCTATACTTACTACATTTGTATTTCAATAAAGTAATGAATATATATTCATATACATAAAATATATATATTCAACCGTATCAAATCAAAGGCACAAATATAAACACAGGATTTACTAGTGTTATAAGAATTTTCAAAGCCATTAATTATTCTTGGAACACTTGCATTTAAAGTTTCCCGACTGTATCTTAACTAAAATTTTCAGCCAAAATGTAACAAAGAGGTATTAGGTCACTTAACATATTTCTTGCAAACAAGGTTCAAATCAGCCCCTAAAATATTGGAAAGAAATTCAGCTGAAACAAATGGAAACTTGAACAGTAGGAAATCATGTCTATACTATAGCAGACTTTCATTATGAAGCACACCTCGCCTCATGGAGCATTCAGTCATATTAAATCAAGTAATGTACCTGCAAAGTGAAATATTCCGCTTTTTTAAAGACAGTATGGAACGCCTGAAAGAATCCCTTGTCTCTGCTCATGTAAATGTTGTAAGAGGTTCCTATTACAGTTACATAAAAGCATATCATCATGATAAAAAGCATCTATGAGTACTTTGGGTTATTCCCATTTTAATTCAGCAAATCATTAAGTATACAAAAATACAAAACCATATACAGTATAAAATGTAAAAAGTATAAAAGTAATACAAAACTCTTTCTACATAGAGTATCAGTTGGGCAAAACAAGGTCAGCATATAAAATTGGTTTTGAGTCTAGTATATTAATTATAGTAGGATTTGAAGGAAACTACCAATCCCTTTATGGCTTTCAATGAAGGTTTCTTTAGAACAGGGGTCCCCAATGCCCACGGACCTGCACGGGTCTGTGGCCTGTTAGGAACTGGGCTGCACAGCTGGATGTGAGCGGCGGGCAAGTAAGTGAAGCTTCATCAATATTTACAGCCAATCCCCAGCACTAGCATCACCACCTCAGCTCCACCTCAGATTATCATTGGGCTTTAGATTCTCAAATTCTCACCGGTTCCTGGTGCCAAAAACGTTGGGAACCGCTGCTTTAGAAGATAGATATAAGGAGTACCATTAAATAATTGACTAGTAGTAATTAAAACGTCAATTTTATATTCATTTACTCACTATCTTTCTTTCAAATGAGAATGGAACTTCCTTAAGGGTGGAGAACCTATCTAATCACACTGGTCTAGCTCCATCATCTAATGTAGAATCTTGTATATAGTAGATGTGCAATAAATATTTGATAAAAGAAAAAAGAATAAGAGGAAAGGAACAAAGGAAGAACCTCTCAGAAGAAGTAAGGTAGTATTACAAATAGGAAATCTATAATATATTGAATAAATCTGCCTAAAATTTAGTACAATGTTTGGAAAAGAATTTGATCATATTGAATATAGAGAGTAAAGATACTTTGGATTTACTTCTCATGGAAAGAGGCAGAGTCATATTATTCCATGGAGCAGTGTGCTTGAATCTTCATACTATGAACATTAGACATTAGAATCCAACAAACCTAGGATGTGGCCCTGCCATTTACTAGCTTTACAACCTTTAGTCAGCTTCTTCTACTGGAAACCTCTTAGGATGTTCTTATTCTTAAAAGAGAAAATGCAAAGTCCTCTGCACAAGACCTGGCACATAGTTGGCAGTCACTACTTCTTGGTATTTCTTCCTCTTCCATGTTTTATATTATACCACAATATGGCAAAATCCCTGTAGGTTTTGCAAAGGTATGAGTATTAGACCAAGGGTACTGACAATTTTTTCGGGGATCATTAAGAACTCTTTAAGCTACTAAAGTTCTTCACACTACCTTAAACTCTTAAAAAGTCTGAAATGTTTTGTGTAGAAAACCAGCAAATAAAGCTAATAAGCTCAGGGCAGTCCTCCTAATGAGGAATTGGTACATCGGTACTCACATGATGTGAAATTTTTTAACAGGTAGAATATTTAATTTAATAATTATTTTTGTTATTGCTATTGGAAGATAATATGAGCTTAACAAATACTTAAACATTAACATGTTAAAGAGCTAAAAGTTTAGTAAGATATTCTCAGAATGCTTCTATCATTACTAGGAAAAAAATCCGCAATTACAAACCCATAAAAAAATTAAAAACCCTTTAAAAGTTAAAAACCCTTAAATACGGTGCCCAAGCAGAGTAGATAAAAACAGCATCCTGGCATCATTAAGTCACAGCATGGTTCTAGGATGACCTTAATGTACAAGATGAGAACTGATTTCCATTTCAATGTCTTATTACCCACTTAATTATTAGAAGACTGGTTAATATATATATTGCTTATTCTATAACACAGAATTTTAAAACATGGTTTAAACATTTTAAATGTTATACCTTAAATCACTTCCTGACAACCCAACATAAACTTACAAATTCCCTCAAAACTTCTCTATATTTCCTTATTTCCCTTCTAACAGCAACTTAGTTTTCTACCAAGGGTTTATTCTTCCACTTCATCTTAGCCTTTCCCTCCCACCCTTGTAATCTAGGATGATGCTTTATCAATTTCTATTTCCCTTACACCTTAAATCATTCCCTGCTTACATCCCTTTCCCTCAATCTATGAAACTCTCCTATAGCACTCACACTTAAAGTTATACTCTGCTCAAACCCTCAAACTATAACCTTCTCCTCTCACTAGCTGTTACACTTTTAGAACAATCTTTAAATAATCTACACACTCTTTTTAACCTAGCTCCATCACATAAGTGAAACTACTCTGAAAGATCAAGTGGCCTGTACTCATAAAATTCAATGACTTCTTAAATTTTCATCCTACCTGGTTTTCTCCACTTGAACTTGATTTTCTCAGAATTTGAAATTATCTCTTTATTAAAGCTGTCTCTACCCAAGAAATCAACATGCTCTAATTCTTTTCCTACCTCTCTCATCACTGTTCTTAAGGGATTCATTCTCCTTCATTGCCACCTAATTACAGATACAACCTGACACACGGCCAAAAATTCCAATCTCTGACTTTTTTTCTGACTCTCACCTTCCACTCTGCCTTGCAAATCTCTTGTTATTCTATAACTTGAAATGCTACCTTTCTGGGCATATCTACCAAACATACACCTCTAGTTTCAACTTCTCTCTTGAACTGCACATTCAATTTTCTGACTTCAAAATGGATTTCACTCTGGCATGTCGAACCTAACATGGCCAAAAACAAACTTAACATGCACCAACTCCCAAGCTTCCTCTTTTTCTTCCTATGTTCCTTATATCATTAAAGGCATCACTGCCTTCAGAATCAAGTAGGGTGAAAACCTCAAAAGTCACTTTCACTTCACCTTCTCTTTCAGCTTGTCTCTGAAGGGTCACCAGGACTTGCAGATATTACCTCCAAAATGCCTCCTACATTTGAACCAACACTCACCATACCTATGGTCAATTCTTAGTCCTCCATTATTTTCTGCCCAGTCTGTTTTAATTCCTCCTGATCACTATTCCTACTTTTAAGTTTCTTTTCTCTTAAATTTTCTTTGTAGATTCAAGAGAGTCATCTATCACACCACAGCCTTGACTTCTTCTCTGCTGAAGGATTTCAATGGTTCTGTATCTACCAAACAAAGTCCAAATTCCTTGACAGAGTGGTCAAAGCTTCTTCATCTTCCTCTAACTTACCTTCTCTCACTCCACCATCTCCCTTTACCCATCATTCCTTCAACCTGATATGTCCTCCACTTTACTGGAACCCAAAACATACAAATTAATAGCTGGGTAGGACCTCCAACATGCTGCATTCCACACCAACTCTTCACTCCCAGCAAGCAAGATTCACCCCCATGGAATACTATGTCACAACACTTTGTTTATACCACATTATAGCACTACTACATTCTACAGGATGATATGGTTATTTATAAATCTCTCTCTCTAAAGTTGGGATGATAAATGAATTATGAAATCAACAGACAGCATATAAAGAATTTTGAAAGAAAGTAAGAAGATTCAAAATCTAAATGGTTAAAATTCTGTACAAATTAAAAGATTACTAACTGATTAAGGCTTCTGCTAAGTGCATGCCCTATACCACAAGAATAAACCAAGGTAACTCTTGGAAGGATTACTTTAAGTTTTTTACTTTATCAAAAACTTTTCCTAGAAGTGACAAGTAACTAACTGTGAAATCACTTCATTTAAGGACAAATTCAAAACCTAACTCAGTACTAAACAAAATCGCCCAGACACTTAATGTGTTATCTCTCCAAGTCTACTAGGGCTCATGATTCTTCTAACACAGAACAATTTCATTTAAGGAAATATATGAAGAATAATTCAAATAAATGATATTCCCTATCCTAAGGGTCCAATGAAGATGATATTCTCAAACCCAACAAACACAAACATTAGGCATCAAAATCTAAGTTTTACTCTACTTGCAATGTTTTTCAGAGGTATGAAGAATTCAACTTAGAAAAGAATACTCTAATTTTTTTAAATAGTTGCAAATAAATGAAGTACCTTTGATTGATGAACTTTAAAATATATTACGGTCACAGTGAAATTATAAAGATAGGGAATGAATTATATTCCAAGCTAGACAAATGTAATACTAAATATATTGAGGGTAAAAGGCAACAAAAAGCTGTTTCGCATTGCTTTTTAAAGGCTTTTAAAACTCTTTCAGTAATGTAATTTCAAAAAAAAAATGACAAAGACAATAAGACAAAACGTAGGCAGGTACTCAATTTGCTTTGCTCTTTGGCTTCAATTAATTATTTTTTAATTTCCTGAGCAGCCACATATGCTCAGTACCTTTTAGAAAGAAAACTGTTTCTTCCATTTTTTATCACCTGGCTAATCAGATGCTTGTGAAAACCATGCTCAGGAACCTCACATTAATAAATTATCATTCCTACCATACTGATTAGTAATCATTTCCTTACCCTCACCTCGATATTTCCAACAAGAATGCGATAATGGTGTTCCTAGAGGCAGGGCCAGCAGAATCCAGACAACAACTGTCTAAACAGTGGCCAGAAAAACAAGGTGGTTGTTCTCTACTTTGCTCCTACTGTACTTTATGTAAGTCTGTATTACAGCCCTTTCCATGTTTCATGGCAATTATCCATTTATATGTCTGGCTCTGATGCTTGTTCCCTGAATTCCTTGACAGATCAAACGCAGTTATATCTTATCTAGCTTTGCATCCCCAGTATGAAGCACTTAGTAGAAACATAGTAGGCCCTCCATAAATGTTTATTAAGTGTTTCAGACACCCCATCTCTGCAATAGCTTTAGAACAGACTCTGTATTTCAAGTGTATTTGAACCCAGATCTGTATTCACAAGTAATAGTTCTGTGACTGTATGAAATAGGCATCACTAACTTGAAGAGTTTGGGGTCAGCTACTGACTTACACTGACTGACACATAGAGCTAAGGCCAGACTATATGTCCAAATTCCTTGACTGTTGGAATATGCTACTATTCTTTTTCTCAGTAAATGTACTCTGCTCACTCTACGTAATTGAAGTTTTGTTACAAAACACTTTACATCTTGTAAGGAACACAACTGAGCAATTACTCCCTCCCACTCTCAGTGACCTTGTATAGAAAGCATGCTCTCTGAAAACATAACAGTTAGTTGGAACTGGAATCTCAGTTGACTGTTTTAAATTCTAGAGGCCAAAAAATGGTGAAACTACACACTTACTAGATTGTCTTCTACAATCTCAGACTGCTTCATTTCTCCTGTAAAATAAGTTATTTTACTTTGTACACAGCTGAGACACACTGAACTTAAAGCTTGTTTTCTTATTTATACTTCTAAGATCTGCCCTTGTTGAAAAGGCTTCATAAAGAAAAAATGCTAACAAAACACTTTACCCTGCCTTTTACATAACTTCCAGTGAGAACTGAAAGTTACGATTTTCTGTTATTCACAAGCTAACCTCACGCTATTGCAGTTATTTTACAAAACAGTTAGGTAATGTGTCAAGGGATTAACTTTTGGACTAATAATAAAGTTCCTGATGTAATCACTAGGACAATGTTGATATTACGAACCACTTCCTTCACCACTGACAAAGAAGAAAAGATAAACACATGTGGGGAATGCTTCTGCGTCACACAATTAAATAAAATATATTTCCAATTAGTAATTATCAATGCCTTTTTCTTACTGTGTGACAGAGTAGCAATAAACATACTGAACTCTTTTATAATGATTTATGTAATTTCCTTCCACAAAGCCCACGGATGCATTCATAAGTAAACACAACAATTTTTACCATTGACAAATAATGAAGACAAATGAAAAGCCATATGATGCACCTTTGCCAACACCCAGAGCCTCATTCCACTAAGTAGAGACTTCAGATAATAGATTTCCTTGTAAGTCAAGTTTCTCAAATGGAGGGGGCTAAACCCAAACCCACAAAAGGGTTAATAAAATAAACAATGGCAGAAGCTTAACTATCAAATAACCATCTATTTTACCATAACACATAGTGAAATAATTAAAAGTGGATAAAACTTAACAATCAGTTGTAGACCAAAATTACACACACATTTTTTAGTTTCAAAAATAATGACTTTATATTAACTATACTTCATCAGTTCCTGACATAAATCTTTTTCATTTGATGTTCTAACATTCATTCACGAATGTACAAATTCTGACCACTCAAAGAAGAGGGTGGAGGGGGAGGAGCAGCAACCTAGTAGACTCTGACCTATGTTTTTGCCCACTCATATAACAGATAAGTTAGAGAAAAAACCTTGGATTCCTTCTCTTACACCCAAATACTGATTTAGGCATTACGAGTGACCTTCACTTGCATACTCTTTAGAAAAACAAAAGACAGCCAGTACTGTGCCTACCAAATATATGTAATTTTTTCAACTGCATACTCTTCAGTCTTAAGTATCCAATCCTAAAATCAAAACCTGACCTCAAGCAGCAAGTTGCCATTCTGACACTATGACATCATTCTGTCTGGAGCACTTTAATATCACAATTTGAATAAATTGGCAGGAGCTTAAATAGGTCACACTGAAGCCCAAAACTAAGGATACTTATCTGGCAAAAATATTCTGGCTCTGCATTTAGCACCACTAGCCACAGAATGACAGGCCTATCATTCATCTATCTATCTGTACTTTCCATAAGGATAAATGAAAATAAAGTAAATCTTATCACCTTCCTGTACTAATATTTGCTAATACCACTGACAGTGGCTTTTTGTGGCAAATGTTTGCACACAGTTACAAACCAAAGATGACTGCTACCATAGGATTTCATGGAGGCTTTAGCACATCCCTACAAAGGAATACTTTTTTAAACCACCATTTCCACAATTATAAAGGTATCAAGAGCCTTAAATCAGGTAAATTTATAATTAGCTCCATATGTCTAGGAAATAAAACCATAAGGTGCTAAAACGTTTACCAACATATAGAGGATAGTGCTACTGCTTCAAAAGCAAGAACTATTAATTCTGGTTCTGACATCCAGCTTTATTTCTTCTTGTGAAGTTATAATTCACCTGAAAGCAATATGCAGAAACCACAGAGGTTTTCTGATATTCTCAGCCCCACCACCTCCATCATAAATTTTCCTTTCACGATAAACAATGTGCAATCAAAAGGTTTCCTGTTTCAAAATGGAATAGATGAAAGAAACTGTAACTACCATTAACAACAACAAGAAAGTTTCTTAATGAAGATGAATTCTCAAAGATGAAAATGGAAACTCTCTCAAATACTGCTTCCCTACTTAAGAACTAATCTGTGTTTTTTCCCCTGTAAATATTCTCAACACCATACATTGTAGTTATCATGAGTGGTCCAGCAGAGACTTCTTAAATTACTCATCTGCACCCTTTTTTAACAACTTCACATAAGATAGAACAAACACTTCCAAACTATTCTATCTATGGCCATACACTAACCAAGAGCAGCCAACAGTAAAATCATTGCATATCTGAATCATATGGACTAGAGGAACTTTGAACCTTGAAGAGTAGTACAAAAGTTAAAAAAAAAAAAAAATCTTTGCTTCGAATCCAACTTTTCAAAAAACACAAAGTGGATGTAAGAAAAATGGTTAGTCCAAATCAAAAGACCCTTGATACAACAATAATTATTAATTAGCTGTATAAACGAAACTGGAGAAACCATATCCAGGGTGAACAGGACTACTTACAGACACAAACAAAACTTACCACTTTGTCCATGAGTTTCCAAGTTTTCTCCACAGTCCTCCGATCTGCTGCTGCTTGCTTAGGGGGTCCAACAGCATCTTGAATAGCATCAATAATACCCAAAATTCGTCCTTTTCGGGGGTTTCCTCCTCGACCACCAGGGTTTCTGCCATTCATAGAATTTGCCATCTGGAATTAAAAAAGAAAAGAAAAGAAAAGTTACTTGGTCATGAAAATATTTACACAACAGAAAACTGACCTGGTTAACTTGTGCCCCCTACATCCTCTTCTATCAGAACAAAATCCAGAATCCCAGATTCAACTTTTTAATAGCGTGTGAATTTGCACTCTCAATATTTACACACAACAAGTTTAGGAGTAATAACCTTAGATTTGCTTTTGGAACACTAAGTGTTAAAGATGCATCCCCCTCAAATTTCAAGTAAGGAAGGCTTGATTAATACCCAACTGGTAGCAACAGCAAAAAGATTTACATAGGTTCCCTGCCACTAGATAAGACCTCAATGTTCTTCCCCTCCTTGCCTTAATCCCAATTGAAAATATTAGAACTGAAGCCCCCAGAAACGTTTTGGGGAGCCCCAAACACCGCGCATTCACTGTTAGCTTTCGCCAAGTTATATAAACATAAGGATTTTTCTACAGGAGCGTAAAGGACATGTCTCTTGTCAACAAAGGCTCAGTACTTGGACATTCCTCGCTAAAATCACCAAGTATGGACACATGAACATGGACACAGGAACACAGCTATTTAAACCGACGCGGCGAGGAGTTACCCTAAAGTTAAGAGCTAAATAAACCAACAAACAGAACATCCCGTTTTAAAAGAGAGAGTGAGAAACTGACAAGAGTGGGCACAGAACCGAGAGTTCACTTGTTCTGCTCCTTGCCTCTCATCGCACCCAAGATGGGTAGGGGGTCTGCCCAAAGCTTTGTTTCCGGACGTCTGTGCCCCCTCCCCCTGCTCAGGCCCCTTCTCGGCCACTTTCGGATCTCAGCTGGGGGAGGAAGATGGACAGAGAAAGGACAAAGTATCCTCTCGCGTCTCCAGCGCCCGCAGCCCCATCCGTCTAGGGCGCTCCGCCTTCAGCTCCCGGGTGGACGCACCTCCCAGCTTGTCTGCAATCCCGGCCGCCCGTCTGGCTTTACTCCCTCTTCCACCTCCCCGGGCCCGGCCGGGGTTCCGGTCTTTAAATACCCCTCTTAAAACTGTGACGGCGGCGGCGACAGCAGCTGGGAGCCGGGGCTGTCCCCTCCTCCTCCGTGGCCCTCGCCTGGGTGCCCCAGGGCCCCCTGGCCGGAAAGAAACGTCGAGCCTTCCCCCCTCCCTCCTGGCCTCTCAGCGCCGTAACTGTCCAGAGACACGCGTGTGCGCGGGTCCCACTCTACCCGTACGAGCTCAGGGTGCGTGGGTAGCCCGGGCAGGGAGCGTGTAATCACTGTAGAAGCACACTCCCGAGGAAGGAGCAACCCAGAGCGCAGACCACCGAGACAGGGAGACGCAACAATTACCGTGAAGACCAATCCACACCCGCTGTCCCCTCCCGCCCGACTCTCCCGAAGGCCGCGGGACGCCGCAGCGGCATTAGCTGGAGGAGGAGACCACTCGCTGGACGCCCCACCGCTGTAGGATACACACACACAGAGACCCAGGCGTGGGGCGGGGCTGGGGGCGGGGCCGCACGGGGGTGGACCAATCCCGCACACCCGTGCACCGCCAGACAGCGGGCGGCGCCAATGGGCGGGAGGCGCCCGTCCTCTCAACCACACCGGGTCCACGTCTTCCACCATACACAATGGCCCCAAAGGAAGGCCCGCACGCCGCGCGTCCCAAATAGAAAGGGACTCAGAGGGAAAGGGGGAGAGTGGACTCACCCGAGAACGAAAGTGTAAAAAAGGAAAGGAAATGGAAGAAAGGATGCAAGGCACTAGGGAGCTGACCAATAAGGAGTGGGCAGGTGGGCGTGAGCGTTGGGAGCTGGAGCCAAAGCCAACTGGGGCTAAAAGGCGGGACTTCCTGCTTTGCTCACCTTCCTAGTCTTTTGTTTCATAGCAACAGAGTAGTGGCTGAGAGGGTGTTGCTGCTTTTCTTTGGGCGTGCCCCAGCCTGAAGAATTTCGTCTCCCTAGGGCTACCAAACTCTTCTATCCAGGACAGCAGCCAAACAGGTCTCAGGCGCTGCCTCTTGTTGGTTATCAAAAAGGAGCAACAGTCACTCAGCTTCTAAGATGAAGTATAAACCTCACAAAGAGTAGACTAGGAAAACCAGAAGATACCTGATTGCTAACCGAAACTTCCTAAAATTCTGAGTGTTTCCCTTTAGTTCTAGTTAGTTCTAGAGGGATTGTACATTAAATATTGGGCTGATGAGAAAGCAATTAGTAGTTGACAACTCCGGTCAAACAGTGTCCACTAATCATGCCAGGTCAGTTAGAAAAAAAAAATGACAGGAATTGCTAAAATATACATTGCCCCTTTTATTTAGTACAAGTTTCTGCATAAATGAAAGCTTTTGCATTTTGTCTAAATCACCTTTTGCTTAATAGATTTCTCTGCATCTTAAAAGCAGCCTGTCAAAGATTCAGAAATAGCCGAAGTAAAACCAGTGAATCACTGAAGTAGTAATTGGTGAAAATTTGTTGTGCACACCCCAAAAAAGGCAGTTTGCAGACTGGGAGTACTCAAACCAAAACATGGAATGAGGCTCAGGGTATACCATTACAAAGCAGCTTACATAGTGAGAAAGCAGGGTCTTCACAATGATTTGGTGATTAAGCTAAATTAATGACTAAATTGGTTTCCTCTGCTCAGAGAACCTTTAAGGCTGGTTTCTACTAGCTTTTAATTTTAACAAGCCTTATTGTATCTGCCATTGTCTCCCAGCATTTGAATCTCTTTCTGTGGCGCCATCCTTATATCCTTAGAAAGGCCCACCTCTGACTAGTCTTACAAAGAAAAACTTACTATGCTGGGACCCTTCTTTCAACAAGATCATATGTTAAACAAATGCCTTCTATTTCAATTTAACTTCAGTCCTACCACAGATGCTGCTAACAATTGCTGTGGATTATCATGCTTTGGAATTCTCTTCCCACCACAGTTGGTAGTGTTAAACTTTACACCATAGCCTTCTCAGATGTGATATTTTGTGCCTTTTAAAAATATATATATTTATACTTTCTCTAACCAGCTAACCTGATAAAATATTTCTCATTGGTTCTAACTACTGTCTTCCTACATAACCATTTTAGTACTGTGATTATTACTATCAAGGATCCTGAGTTCTTATAAACATACTTTACAGCCCTAAAATCAGATGGCTAAGAGTTTCATTTGATTAAAACAGGCAAAACGTGTTCTTTACAACTAATAAGGTGATCAAATGTGGTTCAGGAAGTAATTTTATTTGCCACTATTTCTGTGCCAATAATTAAAGAGTAGTTCTTTGTTTTCACATTGTGTTTACCAAAGTGCTGGCCTCTCTATATCTCTTTCTCCTTTGCACATAGTAACAGTAACTACATTTATTAAGGGAAGAATACAACAGGGAAAAACTTACTGGGTCACCTTTTTAAACAAATCCAAAAAATATATAAACTATGCATAGAAGGTTTTTCAGCATGTAGGAAAACAGTGGCTTAAGGGAATAATATAGCCAAGCACATTACTCATATTCATATCTAGATAAACATAGAATAAGTAAAATACACGTGATAGCATTTGGCATTTCTTTTATACTAGTTTTGCAACTGAAAGAGATGACGGAATGAGAAAATGACATCGTCTATGGTATCAAGCACATCATGTTGATGCAAATTACAAGTTTTATGGGATATAGTAATACATATATGTATGTATGCACACAGATATATAACACACGTAATATCAAGAAATTAAACCTTCATTCTCAACTAGCTATTTTATCAAAGCCATCTAGAATCCAAGTTTTGGTGTAGCAAGCTTTCCATTTGAGCCCTAACTAGGATTCAGGGTTTGGTTATGTCTGATGAACTGATGGAGCAGTAGCCCTCCGAGCAAACTATTAGCATGAGTTGTCGCACACAGGAGAATACAAAACTGTTGAGATAAAACTTCATACCCTGGGTGCCTCCAATGGAGACACAAGGGATAGAGCATAACAAAGAACTGTGATACTCAAGAGTATAAGCAGTAGTAC
Organism: Pteropus medius; assembly: GCF_902729225.1. Taxonomy (NCBI): domain Eukaryota; kingdom Metazoa; phylum Chordata; class Mammalia; order Chiroptera; family Pteropodidae; genus Pteropus; species Pteropus medius. Next base: position 5,915,852 of record NW_024355008.1, read on the forward strand.
ATTGAGGTGATATTACTACACAAAATAAGTCAATCTCCAACATACTGCAGTTTAGCACAAAAATAGCGTTCTTTTGGCAGCATGGTGATTTGTAACCTAGAGAGAACTTGAATAGGGCACTTTTACAGGAGAGAAATGTTCTCCTGGAAGATCCTGACTAGAGGCAGGATGGTGAGACAACTGTCTAAGAGTCTTACAAGCACTATAGCAGCCAGTAGGTGATTAATATGAACAAACTAATCATAAACATATGTGATACCTTTCTCCCAGGACTCCCAGAAAAGGCTGGGTGGTTTTGTGGCAGGTATACTGAGAAATTTTGTAATGGCAGCTATAAACTTGTGTATTTGAGCATTAATACATAACATTAATAGTTTTACTCACAGGTTGATGCCATCTGGGAAAATGCAGATTATAGTCCTGTCTTTAAACACAGGAAAAAAATGTTTTTTAAAAGAACACAACTATTTAGAGCAAATATTTAGACTGTTTTTCTTCAGTTGAATTTTTCTTTTCTTTTTTTCTACTTTCTCCAAATTCACAGATGCCCCATGTGATATTCAACATAAGTTGACTAAATAACAAAGCCTCCCCATAATTTATTTTCTCCATAATAGCTAGTCAGAAAATTATTTGTTGAACAAAGGAATTAACTGTTTAAGGGCATTGTCTCAGGGTAGGAAGTATAAGGCTTTCCCTGTTCATGTGCAGTGGATAATCCACTTTAGTCACAATTCCAAGCAAGTTGTTATTTTTTCCTACAAGATGGATTTACGATGTCTCTCCTAACACAAGAACAGAACAACACGATACAAAATACCAATCTCCCAGAGAATGTGGACACAAATTCACAGACTAGAGATAAATAAGAGCATTACTACCTAGTCGCATTAGGGTTTAACAAGTCATTCCTTGCTAAGAGGAATACTTTTCCAACTATCGTTAACAATACATACTAATTGCTGGCAGTGAAGGATATTGATCCATGGATCCATCAGAAATAACCACACTCAAAGTACTAGTTTGAGCTCACTCAAATTCTTGCTATAGCAACCACAAAAATAACAATGACTTAAACAAGATAGAACCTTATCTCTCTCACATATAGAAAAAATCTGAAAGTAGAAATTACTGGTAAGAATGTTGGCTCCACAATTTTCTCAAGGACCCAAGTTTCTTTCTTCTGCACCCAGCACATGGATTCCTACCCTCAGAATCACCTTATGTTTCAATATGGCTGTTGATGCTCCAACTATCACCACTGATTTGCAGGCTAAATTCTAAGAGGAAAGATGGGAGGGTATATCAGACTTCTAGGTGAGTCAATTCTCTTTAAGTGGTTTTCAGAAAACTCCCACAAATATTTCTTCCTAATATCTCAAAGCCAGTTCAATGGCCAATTTTAGCTGTAAAAATGTCTGGAAGACAATGTACTTTCTATTATGGGAAGCAATATAACCAGCTAAAAATTTGAGTTTTGTTTGTAAAGAGAAAGGAGTTAATACATGTTTGGCAAGAAACTATCAAATCCTACCACAAAGATCTTGGTCTAAGAATTAAACTTATGATTAATAAGTCAGTTAACATATGATATATAATACATATATATCATAATAAGTTATCAATTCCTTAACAGAAACTAGTGTCTGCTATTACTAGACACATATATATGCTTTAAGTTTATTATATATAAGTATATATAGTAAATTATATATAATTTATATATATATAAGTATATATATATTATATATTTATTACAGCTTGTGGGTTTAATAATCCTGAACAAGTGAATGTCACAGGGTACAGAATGGGCAAAATTAAGTACGCAACTACCTTAATACATTTTATCTTAAAGTTTATATCAGATTAAACAGTTACATATCTGAAAAAAAAATCTTAAAAACCACTTCTTTGTGATTTTTTCCCCTAGACAATTGATTCCCAGATAATTACTCATTTGGCATTTGGCAGTTGTTCTTTGTAATAAAAAAAGACTTATACCAAAGGATTAAAAATAGATACTTCAAAATTAGTAACAAACATACTACTTTGTCTCTAAATTCCTTCAAACTTCCATTGAATTCTTTGTTTCATAGTGTATTTTCCATGTTCACCCAAAATACCTTGATTTAGAAAAATATGGATAATTTCTTTCCCCTCAAGTGTTTGTGTGAATAATGTAAAATTTAATAGAATTTATCACAATAAAATTTATCTATAGTCTTTATGCATTTTGATGTATACCACATTAAAAAAAAACATTGAGTTTTTAAAATTTTTCAATTAAACAAAATATATATTCAGACTTTTAAGGCTGAACGAGATCTTGGTATTGATCACATTATTTCATTTGGCAGATCTAGAAATCAGCAAATTTACCTAGGATGATTGGACCCTAAATATATATATATAAATTCACAGAATATTAATGTGTGATATAAAACTACTTAATTGTGTGAGATAGATAACTGTTAATCAAACTAGTATTAATTTAGACCAGTTATATATTCATTTTTCTGCAGAAATCAGATTAAGACCAGAAAGTTCCAAAATGAATGTATATATCAGATGCAAATTATCTACAGAAGTAACTCTAATAATGTCAGCAGAGATCTGATATATTTTAAATCTACAGAAAATTTTCTCTATTGTTTTCCAAATTCCCCTTCCTCAATGTACAAAAACCATCCCTTTCTCTTTTAAATCACTTGATTGTTTCAGGACTCAACATTTATTAGGCAAACAACTTTATCAGCTATGACTAGAAACCAAGAATACAAAGATGATTAAACACCAGTCACTGTTTCCAAAGAAGAAGGAATCGTAATTATAAACTCAAGTGGTAAAAGCAGCAATTTCTTTAGGCAGAAATCATTATGAGAAACTAAGGAAAGTCACCTAACCCAGCTTGGAAAAAAAATGATTACAAAGCAGAGACAAGATAAGTAAGATTAACAGTTAATCACAAAAGGGTCATTCAAGTCAGAGGACACCTCATAGCAAGAGCATAAAAGAAGGAAAATAACTATGTATCCGCAGGAATAAGTGAGTTCATTTATGGGAAGCAGAGAAACATAAATAAAAGGCAAAATAACAATTGATGAGTGCATTAAAATAAGGCCTCGGGTGTCTAATTAAAGAAATTGGCTTTTATCTTTTTTTTTTTTTTTTTAATGGGAAACTATTGAAGGGTTTTAAGCCAGGGGAGAGTACATAGGATTAGAAGAACAAGGGAAATGGCATTGTAACATTTATATTTTAGAATGTTCACCTTGATGGTCACATTGATAGCAGATTGGAGAGGAATAAGACTAAAGGCCAGGGGACCAGTTAAGACATGTGTATATGTGATGACAAGGATCTAGAAATGGGATAGTGGTGTTGGAAGTAAAAAACACAAGTGACGTATTTGAAAAATGTTGAGGAAAGTGGTTTCCAATCCTCTTCGCCTCTCAGAATAACAAATTTCTAGGCCCCACTCCCAGAGATTCTGCTTTAATTGATCTAGAATAGTTTTAAAGCTCCCCAGGTGATCCTAATTAGAACTGAGGCTGAGAACCAGATTAGTTAATTTAATTGTCACTAATAATTACAGGAAAAGGAAAAGTGAAGAAAATGGAGGAGCCAAAAATGATGGTCAATATTCTAGCTTTAATAACTTGGTAAAAGACAACCTCAACAACTAATATGGAGAATATCAAATAATAGTGTATTTAGGAGAAAGGGAGAATTAATTTTGTTTTTAAATTTTCTTTTAAATGAGGACTATTGAGGAAGCAAAAGTAAATTTTAGTTACATGGCTGGATAGATATGATCATGGGTTTGGCGACAAGTAAGTCTTGAAAGTTATAATGTCATAAAGAGGGATTATATTGGGTAAAAACAACACTGAGTTGAGAGATAAACCCTGAGGGTCAAATTCAGAGAAAAGCAGAGAAAAAAAAATAGAACATGAAAGAAACCAGTTAAGTGTGACATACTGGAAACTGGGGGAGTACAGTACTTCCATGGAACTAACTACAGTTTCAAATGTAGGAGAGGGATTAAAAAAAAAAAAAAATTTGCGAAACATCCATTGGAGTTAACAGCTGAGAGATCATTGTGACCTTAGTGGGAACAATCTCAATTGAAGAATGAGTTGAAAAGAATGAGAGATGAGGAACTGAAAAGTAGAGATTAGTCTTTTAAGAAATCTGTGTAAAAATGGCAAATAGAATTTAAATAGTATCTACAGATGAATGCAGAATGTGGTGGAGTTAGGGAGGGCAATATTTTGGAATGTGAGAAATTTAAGCATGAATATATATGTTGAGAGACACATTTTTAAAAAAGATTAAATGTTGTCTTAGCCTATGAGAGTAGAAGAGAAAGGACCTCTGAGAATAAAAAGGGGAGACCTAGAAATATACAAATAATAAAATCTATAAAATTATGTATACTTTAATTATAAATACATTTCTAGAGGTGGTAAGAAGTTGAGAGTGATCATACTTGATGGCTTCCACCTTTACTAGATGAAGTAGACAAAATTGTCTTCTCGGATTGAAGGAGACTTGAGAATAGTGAAGATTTTAAGTTGAAGAAAGGAAAAAGAACCATTAAGAGAAAGACTGAGAATCTATTCTGGGAGCACAGTGGAGTTTGGAGACCATGAATTGGATGGTTGATGCCAAGCTGGAAGGATTTATAGATTTCTCTTGCAAGATGCTGGAGAAGTAAGACTGTAGCTTCAAAACAGATTTGTGTTTTTATTGAGCAAGTGTTGCAGAAATACAAAAATAAAAAAATTCAAAAGGCTTCTGGAGAGAGAGTAGTTCAGATGATTAACTATAGGGTCTAAGACAGGTCAGGAAGGAGGAGGATAGTACAGAGAAAAGAGAGTTATCTTTTTAATATTGAATGTTAACATGCCTCAGCTTATCAGGAAAGCCATGTTGTAATAAGTCAACCCCAAAAGAAATTATTCTAGTTGGTCATGCATGTGTGCATGTGCTTGTGTAAAATTTTACATGGTTATGTATGGCATTTTATATCATTAGATATACACTTATGTACAGTCCATGTATAGTTAAATATATTTAAATATTATGTTTCTTTTACAGCAAATTTTCCAGTAACCAAAGTGAAATAGGAAATAATATACTTTCTCATATTAATAAAATATTGATTTAAAATTGTTTGTGGTAGTATATTTTTCACAAAATAATGAATTAAAAAAACAAACTATTTAATTTATTTTACTATTTGTAAATGTATGGCTTGCCTCAGATTACAAAGAAAGTTAAAATATCTCACATGGTTATTTGCTTTTTATCCATTTGTAAATTCTAACTACTAACTAACTTTGTGTTCTTTCACACTAAGTGAAACAGTAATCATCTAGAAAAACAAATGGCCTGCCTTATAAGATGAACATAGGAAACATAGGAAACACCAAAGACAACTTTCTAGACTACTACATGCCCTGCTGCATGCTGCATGCTGTTATAATTTTTGTCTTTGAGAAAAGGATATATATTCATTAGTGAGATTCATTTCCAATAACTGGGTGCTACAAGCCAAAAAATCATCATAAAGGGGATTAATCAAACCCCAACTCTCCCATAAATCATCTCAAAAAATTAACAATATTGTGTCCATCAGCAAAACTCTTGTTTCTGTCAGCTGTCAGCATCTCTTAATAGACGTTTTATCAGACTATACTATTTATGAACTAGATTTCAATATTTTCAATCAGGGCTGAACTTGGGTATGACAGATGATCATTTCCAGTGGTTTCCCCTTTTAGCACTCCTTTCTCACTTCAGTGTTGCCACCTACAAATTCGAATGTGAACATGCACACACACACACACACACACACACACACACACACTTCATGTGGCCTATCTGACAAAGTCTATTTTACTCAACCAGTTTCAAGTTTTTAGGACTCAGATGTCTGTGCTCTTTAATATTGAGTTTGCCCCCATTGTACACATTGTACTTAGATTGATTTCATGTTTTGCAGGCAAGCTCCTATTCTCTCTCTCTCCCTCACAATCAGCTCTCTCTCTCTCTTTCCCTCCTCCCCCACCTCCCAATTGCCTAGTTGAAAAATTTTGACAAATTTTCTCACATTGTAGGTATATGAGCTCAATATGTTATCTTTTCCCATATAGTTACATTTATCCCAGATTAATAGATGTCTACATTGGTTAATGTTTTATGAAGTGTCAGGCTTGGATAGAGTGGATGTTTTTGGTTATACGCATACCACCACTGCCATGTCAAACACCTCTCTATTAGGAAGTCACTTGGTAACTTATACACATTACTTTTTTCCCCTTTGTCATGTCTTGTTTTTGTTTTGCCTGTTGACCAGAAGAAAGTGTCTATTTCCAATATTAAAATGGAAGATCAAGAAGGCTTCATGTCGCTATTTAATCTTTGATATTAATGAAAAAGTAAATATCATTTCATGACCAACAAGCAAGGATGTTAGGCAGAGACCTCAGTTAGGAGATATGCGCAGCTTGTATTTTCCGTAGTAATGAAAAGGAATATTCAGATGAATAATACTACTAGCCTAGGAAATATAGATCAAAGGCTTTATTACCAGCTACAATACACCTAAGTATGAAAAAAATGAATTTGAAAATATAAGGCAGCATTTTGTGAGGTGTCCTCTGGGAAGGGACTGAGATAATGAATACAATTGATTTCTTACCCTTCTTCCCCCTACCCCTGCTCTCTAAATGACCTCTTTCAATTTTCCATCATACTCTCACAAGTCATCAGAAGATTGCTGAGAAGACAATCAAAATTGTGAACATTGATTTTTTCAATTACATAAAAGGATAAATGAAAGGATTGTTTGAGTTGAATGTCAATAGTAGAGAGCCCAAGGTACTGCTTGCTAAATTTAGTCAATTTTCTAAAGAAGCATTAGAAAAAAATGTTTAAACAATTCCTAAGGAAAATAACCACCTCAGTTCTTCCAAGTTGCTAAATCTCTCGACAGTCTTTATTTCCATCAGTTACAATCAAATCTGTTAGAGAAAGAGAGAGATAGAAAGAGAGAGAAAGAGGAGGAAGAGAAGGAGGAGGAGGAGGAAGAGGAAGAGGAGGAGGAGGAGGAGGAGGAGGAGGAAGAGGAGAGGAAGGAAAGAAGGAAGGAAGGAAAAACCATTCATATCCTACAAATCTCTTTCCTTTTTCTCATATTCTTCCTTATTTGGTTTTTAAAGCATTAAACAATTCTACTGTTGCATCAGTGTATATAAAGAAAAGCCAGAGAATCTTTGCTCTGGGTCAGGTACGAGGTAATTCTTGCATGAAATTAGCTATTTATTGGCAGAGATAAAAATAACAAACTGAGATGCTACCATGGCTCATCCAGCTTTCAAAGCAAGCTTCTTTTCTAAATTCTGATGTGAATAGTGTATCCTCTGCCTCTTAGCCGTTAATACACCTGATGGAAGCATTCTTCCTACCTCTGGATATTGACAGAGAATCGCTGCATGTCTTTATCAGGGTCCAATGTTGTAGGAAACAAATGTTATTGTAGAATTGAGATTACATATGCACAAGTGTAACAAATGTACCCACTCTGGTGGAGGATGTTAGTAATGGGGGAAGCTATGCATGTGTGAAGGCAGAAGGTATATGGGAAATTTCAATTTTCTCAATTTTGCTGTGAACCAAAAACTACTCTAAAAATATAGTCTTAAAAACATGATGCTCAGATATAAATATTGTTATGGATATAGTCTCATTACAGAATATAGTTTGACTTGGTCATTTTACAGACTGTAAGTTTATTAAGGCAATCTTTCATACCATTAACTGTGGTTAATGTGCTCATTTATTTGTTTATACTCAAGTATGTTTCATTCAAAATGCTACACAGCTATTTTTTTACCTATCTTATTGATCGCATAAACTTTCTCCCCATCCATCAGTTAAAACATGCACACACACATGCACACACACTCAAACTCTCTATATGGGTAGGACCATTTACTACACAGCAGACCAAAATACAAGAAAGTGTTCAAGTATACCTTAAAGGACCTCTTATCAGAATCAAAGAAAGAGACTTCAAATCCACTTCAAATAATTTCTCCTACTGATTAAATTCAACATTTATGTAACACAAGACACCAGATGACATTTAGCTAATGCCTGAATTAGATAAGCCTATTAGAAATGCCTCAATATTTTTCTTGAGATGTCATCAAAGGTTAAACTTTAATAAGAAATAGAAATTCAGCAGAGGAAAACATTTTACGATAACTTCATATAATACATAATTAAAGAGATGTGCTAAATCAGGATTTGAGAATATTCTTATTCTGTATATTTTAGGTTTGCATTTTTTTCATACACAGCGGCTTCTAATATGTAATATTTAACTAGTTAAGGAAGCTTATCACTATGGAAACAAAAACATTTACTTGAAATCTAAATTGGAATGGGTGGGATTTATTCCAAAGAGACCTTAATAATGATTATATCATAAAATCCACATTAAAAATAGAAAAGAGTTAAGCATAGTTGTTGAAGCACAATGTGCAAAAATAAGTATTTAATAAATGCCAGCTTGTCCAAATGGCAAAAAAAAAAAAAAAAAAAATGGGAAAGGGTGCTGAGAGGAAAGGATATTGTTTTATATCAGTGTAAATTTAATTAATAATCTGACATGTTAAAATAAAAAGCAAAGCTGGATGAGATTAGGCCATAAAAAGTACAAATAGAACTTGAATTAATAGCTTTTTAAAAAAAAAGATTTTTATTAAAATATAGCTAACATACAATATTCATTTAAAGTATATACCATATTCAACATGTATATACCTACCTAAAGTGATCACCATGATAAGTCCAGCAACCATCTGACACCACATAACACTATCACAATATTATTGACTATATTCCCTGTGCTGTATAACACAAACCCATGACTTGTTTGTTTTACATACGGAAGTTTGAACCTCTTATTCTCTTTCATCTTTCCCCCACTTTTTTATTTTTCGATCACAATTGACATTCAATATTATTTTATATTAGTTTCAGGCATACATAATTTACAAAGTGATCCCCCTTATTAGTTTAGTACCCACTTGGCACTATATATAATTATTACCATATTATTAACTATATAACCTATGCTTTATTTTATATTCTCATGACTATTTCATAACTAACAATTTGTACTTCTTAATCTCTTCACCTTTTTCACCCTGCCCCCAACCCACCTCTTATCTGGCAAACATGAGTTGTTCCCTGCATCTATGAGTCTGTTACTGTTTTATTTGTTTATTTTGTTCTTTAGATTCCACATATAAGTGAGATCATAAGATATTTGTCTTTCTCTGTCTGACAGTTCACTTAGCATAATATCTTCCAGGTCCATCCATGTTGTTGCAAATGGAAATCACGTAGCAGTGAAGTGAATGTGCTATGCAGTGACTAAAGTTAACTGTAGAGATTGGTGGTTCTTGGACTTCAATGGAACCCACTCTGTTCATAACCCAAAAACAGAATTATTTATAGTTTCTGATGTAAAGATATTAGAACTACAGAGACTATGGTATGTAGAATCAGAATATTAATATGCCCTGAGGAGGGCACTTACAGATGAAGATTCCATAGGGTGCTAAAATTTGACTACGTCTATCCTTAATATAGTCCCAGAAAATAGTAGATTACTTTCCATCTGATAATAAAAAATGAAATAGTGTCTATAATTTCAGAAGAGGGAAAAAAATCATCAAAATTATGACCACAATATTCACATTTGGATACGAAAGTCAGAATTTTTATTCTGATCCCAGTGAAATGAGGAAAGTTGAAAATCCTATTCCATTCCCCACACAATGAAGAGGAGCCATACTTCTAATTATCTTCACTCACAAAATATATCAATAAAGGTTTACAGAAGTAGAATTTTCAAGAAAAGAACTGGGTATAAAAGTAATGGTAATACTGATTATATCAATAAATAAATAATATTAATTTATTTTTTCATAACTTTAAAAGTTTATTTTTCAATCTAAGGATACAAGAGGCACTGTACTAAACACTTAGAGTGAGAACCAATTTATGAAGTTGGACCTCAAGGAGCAGCAAGGATAAGAAAGATGGTAAATGAGATAGCGCACTTTAAAGACTAGACAAAATATCAAATGAAACCATCAGAACACTGCCCTGAAATATTTATTTGTCCATCTATAAACAATTACAATAAAAGATTTGGGGGAAAAAGAGAGTGGTCTTAAATTAAAAAAAAATCTCTAAGTTATTCCTTTCACAAAATGTTGACATTTTGAATAGGCCAACAATTTGATTAAAATATTTTTCTCTTGTAACTGAATGTTTTTGAGTAGTAATGGGAAGAAAGGATTTTAAAATCCTTTAATTTGTCGATGGTAAATAGCTAAACTGATTGCCTAATTTAAAATCAAGATATGTTATTATCATTAAATACTGGTATTTCAATTTTATTTAATGTACAAATTAAGGTATGCTGGTATACAAATAAACAAGAAAGCGCGACAAAAAAAAGCATCGTATTAGAATTTTGGGGGGTTTCAAGTGGCAAAAACCCAACTCAAACCAGTTTAAGTAAAATAATGAGGAAAGGGGGTGCTAGGAGTGGTGTCTTTGGCTCAGGCCCAACTGGGTTTCTAGAGGCTCAAACATCCATGTGTTGCCTCTGTGTTGGTTCTATTTGTAAGCAAGCTGTGCCCATATGGTAGCAAGTTCTCCACTGGCAGTTCTAAACTTTCTTCATTCTCACGGGTTTTATTCCTGTGAAATGAGTCTCTCTTTCCCAGTTGTATGAAGAAACTCCCAGGGAAGGCTCTGATTACTTTGGCTTGTATCATTAATCCATCCCTCAAACAGTTACTGGAGCCAGAATGGGGTGCTTCATTCCAGCCACGTAGAGTGAGAGTGGAGTGGAGAGGTCTAGAAGCTAAGTAGACAAAAACGAAATATCCCCTCAGATATCTCGTGATTACAAGAGCTCTCTGTATAAAATGAATAAGATCGGTGTTTAGTCCTCACTCTACTGATTACTGTCTCCTAACTAGTCACCCATGTAATTAACCTTCAGTTATTTCTAAAGTGGAAACATAAATAGCTGGTCTCACATGATGATGGACTATTCTGTTTACTTTATGAGAATTCCAAAACAACCATTTCCCAGTTTTATTTCTACTTTACCAGAAACTCCTTGTCTTTTGTTGCATCCTCCTCTTGCAATAATCTCTAAATGTGGAATTGACTAGTTCTCCACCCTGTATACACCTTCTGTTCTTCTCTGTCTGCAACATCTCTTTGAATGAACTTATGCACTCTCATGGCCTTAAATACAATCTATATATCCATTCTAAACACCTATCTCCAACTCTGACCTCTCCCTGTTAGTATCAGACTCACACATCCAGCTATCTATTCAATATTTCCATGAATGTTTAAGAGACATTTCAATGAATGTTTAAGAGACTCAAAACAGAAATTTTGATATTATAGACTCTCAAACTCACTTCCTCCCTTGTACCCCCCCATAGTGGTAAATAGCACTGTGACTCATGCAAATCCTTAAGACAAAAAATCCAGATACTATTCTTAATTCATTCTTCAAATCCACACTATTGGCAAGTCATATAAATTCTACTTTCAAAAATTATTCCAAATTCATCCTCTATCTCTACCATAAAGAACCAGCCCAAGAAACCATTGTCTCTGTGTTTGACTCTGAATATCCTAATTGACCTCCCCTGCCTTTCTATATTCTATTCTCAGCAGAACAGCCAGAGTATCCTGTTAAAATGTAACTTAGCTCTCATCACACAAAACCCTCACATTTCACTCAGCTTCCCATCTCACTTAGAGTAAAAGCCTTCGTCTCTAGTATTCCCTACAAGGCCCTACTTAATCTGGATCTCATTATCGTTCAGATTTCATCTCTAATCATTCCTATCCCTCACCTACACTAGCTCACTCTTAAAATATGAGTTTTGTTCCAGTCTCTTCTTTTAACTACTTTTCCCCCTCATCTTCTCAAGGCTGATTTCTTTTAGTTGGCTATCAGTTTAAATGTCATCTGTGCAGAATGTTGTTGTTTAGAAAGAACTCCCCTGTTATTTCTCTACTATTCACTTAATATTTCTGTACTGCAAGTATGTGGGAGATTTTTCCCCACATCAAACAATTTTCCAACTGTGATGGACACCCACTGGGTGTCCCATAATTCAGTTCAATTCAGACACTATATACCTGGAGTTGGCATAAGATCCCACAGATTAGAGGCTCAGTCCCATAAGGCCACCCCAGCCCACCCCCTGCTTCAGATACCAATCACAAGTCTAGGTTGTTACCTGTGCTTCTGACTGACTAGAAATCAGAGGTTCCTACACCCCTCTCCTCTGGTTCAATTAATTTGCTAGAGCAGCTCACAGAACTTAGGAAAATAGTTTACTTACTAGGTTACCTATTCATTATTATAAAAGATATTAAAGGATATGAATGAACAGTCAGATGAAGAGATACATAGGGCAAGATCTGGGAGGACACTGAGCACAGGAGCTCTGTCCCTGTGGAATTTCGAGTGTGTCAAACTTGTTTGCAAACCTGGAGCTCTCTGAACTTCCTTTTTGGGTTTTTAATGGAAATTTTAATACATATAGGCACGGTTGATTAAATCATTGGCTATTGATGATTAAGTCATTCACTTTTCCTCACCTCCCCATCTTGGATGAGAGGGTATGGGGTAGAGCTGAAAGTTCCAACCCTCTAATCACCTGGTTGATTCCAGCCTTCTAATCACTTAAATGGTTCCAACCCTGTAATCATTTTGTTGGGCCCTGGCAATCAGTCTCCATTCTTAAGGGCTTTCCGAAAGTCTCTTTATTAACATAAATAAAATGTGGTTCAGAGGGTCGTCTGACAAAAGGCACCTTTATTCCTTTATGGCTCTTATCACTTAGGAATTCCAAGAATTTTAGGAGCTGTGTGCCAGGAAAAGGCCGGGATCAGATATGTATTTATCATAAATCTCAGTATCACATGTGTTCTCCAATTCTCAATTAAAAATGACCACCCAATTTCACTCTATTACAGGAGTCTGCAATTTTTTTCCCTGTAGGCCCAGATAGCAATATTTTAGGCTTCGCTGGCCATATGTTCTCTGTTACAACTAATTGGTGTTGCAGCAGAAAAGCAGCCATAGACAATTTGTAAATAAATGCCTGTGGCTGTGTTCCAATAAAACTTTATTTGCAAAAACAGGCCAACACATTTTGCCAATGCTTGCTCAATTACATCAAACTGTTTTGATGCTCTGCTTAATAGCATCTTATTTGTGCACTGTGTTTTTCCTCATTTGAATTAAAGTCTGAGAACAGCAGCGACCTTGCTTATTTCACTCCTTGTTTTTTCCTAACACCTAATGACTGCAGCATAGAGGTAAATACTTATTGAACGAATGAATGAAGAAATGAAACTAGTATGTAAAATTCAAAACACTACAAAAAAAATTTTAAATGCCATCTAAGAGTGTTTACCTAATTTTTTATTAATATAAAAATGATTAGGAAATTATTACTCCAAACAGATGATTTTACTATTTAAAAGTTTCTATTTAACTTTTAGGTACACCACATGACAAAAAAAAAAAGAATATTTAAATTATGTTTTCATGGTATATATTTTACAAATTCTATTCATTTTTACTTTATATTGAGGCACTTCTCTTAGGCCAGTGGCTCTCGACCTGGGTGGTTTTGCCCCCAAGGGAACTTTTTGCAATGTCTGGAGATATTTTTGATTATCAGAACTTGCGGGATGGGTACTATCGATATCTAGAGGATAGAAGCCAGGAATGTTGCTTAATATCCTACAATGCATGGGACAAATCCCCACAACAAAGAATGACCTGGGCCAAAATGCAATAGTGCTGAGGTTAAGAAACCCTACCTTAGGCATATTTCTCACAAAAATAGGTCTTTGTTTTAGCGAAATTCTTATGAAATTTCAGGGTGCTACCTAAATCTGTAGACTAGTTTTGAAAACTTGTGAGGAAGCAGATAGTATTTCTTAAAAGCTGTAATTTTTTATGAGATGCAAAGCAATTCTGGGGGTACATTTCACTTGGGGAAAAAAAGACAAACCTCACTGTCATACTGTATTCTATGAACATTCAGCCAATCTGGTAACCTCCTGAGAGGAGTCAGACTTCAGACTGCCTGCTTATGGAGTCACACAGTTAAGTGCCTACCACATTTCATGATATTCATTGGCCAAATGACAACAATGACAGTAAATTTGGGCTGACATCCTATGGCAGCAACAAAACAGGAAAGGAAGGAAGGAGCATTCCAAGGACAAGAACAATACGGCAAGTATCCTTTTATAGTTTTCATGTAAGCCCGTGACTTTGTTGTTACACGCTGATATCGAGCATTGTTAAGTGAAACTGGCCTAATGCCACATTTCAACAAGTGAAGTTCAGACAAACAATACCTATAGTTTCTTGACACGTAATGCTAGAGATAATTTTCCACTTACTTCTAATATTTGTTTAGATCTCAATAGAATATAGCAAGGAACTGTTGGTCTTAATTCAGACTTGTTATTGAGGAATATAAAGAGTAACTTTCATAAATATTTACTCATACTTACCTAACATAACTGGGGAGTAGCTGTGTGTGTGTGTGTGTGTGTGTGTGTGTGTGTGTGTGTGTGTGTGTGTGGAGTGGTGAAGAAAGGATATCTAGAAGACAGCCAAAGGCAATGTTTGCACATTTTGATGCTGTTTATATCATTAAATAAATAACAGGGATTATACATGAACAATGTGGGTAATTATGTTTTCATGAAACTATGGTTTCATGAAACTCACTGTTCAGATTCTACTCCTATAGCTGTGAATATCTCTTCCCTGCCACCTTCCCAGGGATTTCTTCTCCCTGATTTCTCGAGTGCACATTTCTTAAAGTTCTGTCTTTGATCTCCCTCATCTCATTCTGTATTTTATTTTAGGATTTCATCTACTCTAATGGCTTCAACTATTGCTTCCCTGCCAGTGACTTTAAAGTCTTTACCTCTATTTTTCACCCACCTCAGGAACATCTATTTAGTTTTAATAGCTACAGATATATCTATTTGAAAATCCTCTTGGTGCCTTAAATTGCTTATGTCCAAAACTCAGCTCATATTTTCCTTCTCTTATGTGGACCTTTTCCACTGATCCCTATCTCATCCATCCCATCGAATAATTCAAAAATATAGAAGTCATCCTGACCTTTCCTTCTCCCTAATGCACAATTTCCAATCCATCATAAAGTTTTACTCTTTTTATCTCAAAACTATTCTTAAATGTGTTCACTTCTCCCATCTAGCAACCACCACACTAGTCTGTGTTACCACTTCATACTCTGATTATGGCACTTTCATGCTTAAACGTTTGCAATGCCATCCTATTGCTTTTAGGGTAAAAGACTCTTTAACGTAACCTACAAGGATCCATATGGTTTAGCTCTTTCTTGACCTCTTGCCCAAGATCATGCTTCCCCTTTTCTCCTCTGTCTCTACTTCAGTGACACGGATATTTTTCCATTTCTTACATATGCCATCCTCCTCTCCTCAAAGTGTTATAGCAGTGGTGGCAGCTGTTTTTAACACACACACACACACACACACACACACACACACACACACACACACCCCCCAGAAAGCTCTTTCTATGGCCATGCCACCCTGAGCAAGCCCGATCCAGTCTGATTTCAGAAGCTAAGCAGGGTCAGGCCTGGTTAGTACTTGGATGGGAGACCACTTAGGAAGACCAGGTGCTGTAGGCATAAAAAATAAGGGACTGTAAACTGACAAAGTCTTTGCAATCTGTGAGGTCAAAAAAGGGTTGTCTTGCCTAAAAATAAACAAACAAACAAACAAACAAATAAATAAACAGAAAGCTTTTTGCTGCCCTCTTCTTCTATTTGACTCCTACCACCTATCCTTTAGATTTCAGATTAAGAGCCATTTTAGTGGAAGAAGCACTCCTCTACCTTGAAAGAAGTCTGTTTATTGTAGCCTCAAGTGTAGCTCGGTATCTCCCCTTCACAGTGTTTGTCACATTTGTTACACTTTTAAGTTTATGTATGTTTGTATTATCAAACAGTCCAGCTGTCTTCTTCAATAGACTCTAATCTATCTCTGCTCAGCATTTTGTCTCCAGCACTAAGCTTGGTTTCTGGCACATTAACAAGATATCAACAAATGTTTGTTAAAAGTATAAATAAAAATTCCTTATTTTTACACATGAATTCACCCCCAAATGCTTATACTTCTGAGTTCTCTAATTCTGTTGGTGTTGCCATCACCTCATATCCTGGGTCCAAAAGTTCGTATTTCTTTGGCTTCTCTTTCTTTCTTGCTATCTACATCTAATCGTTTGCCAGGTAGCATTGATTCAACCTCCAGGGCACACTTCACATAAACCTTCTCAATGCCATTACTGCTCTTTTGTGGGTTGGGTCCACCCCAGCCTGTGTCTGGGCTTTTGCAAAATTACCCAGTTAGATTCCACATCTAACCTCTTCTTGCCTCGATCTTCTTGTCTTCCAAAAACACTGTTCATGTTGCTTCTATAATAAAAATGATTTTAGAATTCCCAATTGTCCATTCAGTATAGTATCCAGCATGCACATAACTCTAAATATTCTCTTTTTCACATCTTATGTCCCAACCAAACTGAAATATTTCGAGTCTCGAGTATATGCCATGTATTTACCACTTTCAGGATTACATCTACAGTACTTTTCCCCTATACCTCCTTGTCCTTCAAGCACAAATTCTACTTTCCTTTTCTAGACTACCTTTTTACATTCAGGGACTTTTGTTATTTATCATTGTGTAGACTACAGTGATTAACATTGGGGCTTTGGACCCAAATAAACTTTAATAGATATACTTAACGAATTGCTTCCTTCCTTTCTCTCTCTCTTTTTTCTATGTAGCTTTGGTCTATGCCTTCAAAAGGGTAAATATTTTCTTATGTATCTTATATTTTTCTTTCAGAGTTTTTCCATATTTTTTTGGAAAAGGCAGCCAAAAAATAAGATTTTATAAAATCTTCCTCTTTGCCATTTAAGAATATTTCCCTTCTCCCTCCCTCAAACTGACAAAATAATAAGAGTAGGATTTTAAAATTATAATCTAGGAAACATGAGCACAGACACTTGTTAAAAATTTGTATTTTTCTGTACTGGAAGATGACATGCAATTCATAACCTGGTTAAAGTCTAGAGAAAGATAAAGTTTATCTAAATTCATACTATATACTGTAAGTATGAGAATAGTAGCCCTGGAAAACTTTAAGTTGATTTTTACTGCAATAGTTGTCCTTTATCTCAACTCTTTCTTGAAGAAGTTAAACACAGGTGTTCTTGATACTTTAAGCTAAGACAACTTACCATAGTATTGATTGTTTCATTTCCATGGTAGTCAATCTGGAAACTGATTTTGATTGCCAACTGCATGGATGTTATTTCCTTTTCTGTAAGAACACTAAAGTTTTTTAAATAGTATTTTTAATAATTACATATATACTCTACCAAGTACTTTGTATGTATTTTCTAGTAAAATTCTTTTATATTTTAAAGCAGATTTTATCTTCCATTTTAAATATTCCTTCTACATGAACCTTGTAAGTACTAAGATCTTTTACTAAACATGTAGTCATTATTTTTCCTATCTTTAATGTCTTTTATATACAAATGCTCCTTGACTTATGGTAGGGTTATGTCCCAATAAACGCATCATAAGTTGAAAATATTGTTAAGTTGAAAATACATTTTGTACACCTAAGCTACCAAAAATCATAGCTGAACCTAACCAGTTTCTACTGAATGTGTATTGCTTTCACAACACTGTAAAGTCAAAATAAATCCAACCATCCTGAGTCAAGGACAGTCTGTAGTTCATTGCTCCAAAAAGCCATAGGCATGCACACACAAGCACTTCAGTATGACTAATAAAGTGCATATGATATAAAAGGTTTATAGATTAAAATGACAATATGAAAGTACATAGTAAACAGTTTAAATGTTATCTTTATTATTTTTTTATTTTTTTACTTTTTAGGCGAGGCAACCCTTGATTGACCTCACAGATTGCAAGACCCTTGCCAGTTTACAATCTCTTATTTTTTTATTTTTTATGCCTATAACACCTGGTCTTCCTAGGTGGTCTCCCATTCAAGTACTAACCACAGGCCCGACCCTGCTTAGCTTCTGAGATCAGACGAGATCAAGCATGTTCAGGGTAGCATGGCCATAGACTACTTGTTATCTTTAAAAAAATCTTTACATATGAAAATCATGGTGGTAAAACCACAAACTAATCAATGGATGAAAAAAAATTTTTTTTTCAGTTTTAAGGCTTTTCCAAGCAGAATTTAAAGCCATTGAAGTCCTCTCTATAGAGTAAACTTAATATGTATGTGTAGAAGTATATAAAAATAAAATAATTCCATCCTTGCACTATTTTAAAATTTAACTTTGTGGTCATAAAACCTAGAGTGAGTGTTATCTTTCAAAATTGAGATGTCATATGGCAACAGCCAATTATCTTTTAGGATGCATTAGTATATAGCAAGAGAAAGTTTATTTTCTCAAAAGTGAAATTACAGCAAAGAAATCTTACTCTACTGAGTTTATTTTAACATTAATTTAAGAGTTATTTATTTTTTCTGTTAGATAATGGCAATCTAGAAAATATAAGATTTAAAACATCAATGATAAAATGTTGACAAAAAGATCTTATTTCAGTAACAGTTTAATTGAATTCATGAAATACCTCATGATTTCATAACAGTGACAATTATTACTATTATTGTTACTTCTGTATTTGGCAGCATTTTATAGTTTTTATATTTTGGTTTATAGAATTTATGAAAGATATTCTATAGCATACAAATTTGCCTTGGGTGTGATAGCTAATTAACATTTTGAACACTTATTAGCTTGCATTTTTTGAGTATTCGATGGATGCCATGCATTATACAAAGTATTGCACTTGTATTTTCTCAGATAATTTTTTAATTCTTACAACACCCCTATGAGGTAGGTGCTGATGTTTAGAAAATTGAGTATTTTTCCCAAATCACACAGCTAATAAGTAGCAGAACTTTGATTCAAACTCAGGCCTTTCAAATTCCAGAGCCCATTCTTCAACCTCTCTCACAATACTGTTCCCTTAAACTGGGCTTTCTTAACTTAATCCCAACATTTTATATGAACAACAATGACAAGAAGTGGAAAACACTATCTCTATATTAAAAATTGAAATTGTGGCTCAGATAAATCAGCTTGTAAGTAAGTGTTACAACTGAAGATAATGCCTAAGGTTTTTTAAAGGTAAGAGCCCATGCTATTTTCACTATACCAGTCCAACTGGACTTTCAGCAAAGACAGAAATGATCTCTCTTGGCAGTTAAATAAGGTAGCTGCTACACACATGTGGCTAGTGAACACTTGCAAAGTGATTAATGCTACTGAGGCACTATGTTTTAAATTTTACTTAATTTAATTTATTTTGTGACCACTTTCACCCATTTCTCTCATCTCTTTCCTCTGGCAACCACCAATCTATTCTCTATATCTATGATATAAGATTTTCTTTTTAAAGATTCCACATATAGAGGGATCATATGGTATTTGTCTTTCTCTGTCTGACTTATTTCACTTAGCATGATGCTCTCGTGGTCCATCCATGTCATTGCAAATGGCAAGATTTCATTGTTTTTATGGATCACCAATATTCATATATGTATATATGCAGTCTCACAATTTCTTTATACATTCATCTATCAATAGACACTTAAATTATTTTCATATTTTGGCTATTGTCAATAATGGTGCAATGAACTTGAGAGTGTATATATCTTTTCAAATTAGTGTTTTTGTTTTCTTTGGTTAAATATCCAGAAGTAGGACTAGTGGGTTGAATGGTAGATCTATATTTAGTTTTATGAGGAAACGCCATACTGTTTTCTATAGTGATTGCACCAATTTATATTCCCACCAACAGTGCACAAGGGTTCCCTTTTCTCTACATCCTTGCCAACACTTGTTATTTCTTGTCTTTTTTATAATAGCCATTCTAACAGGTGTGATGAAGTAATATCTCATTATGGTTTTGATTTGCATTTTCTTGATTATTAATGTTGATCATCTTTTTATTAAATTTAATATTTTCATTAATTTCTAAAATTATTAATTTTAATTAATTAAATTGCAAATTTAAACACCATATGTGGCCATTGGCCACCTTGCGGCATAGCACAACCATGAATTAACTCTATTATATTGACCTCCTAAGCAATATATAAAGAGAATCTTAAAAAAAAATTTTAAATGAACTTATTAAATGAACTCAATTTTAAATAAACTTAATCATTTCTCATTAGTTAATCCTTTAACTCAATACAAACTAGTATTTCTAAGTAAAGTCACCCAGCCATATTCAAACAACTCAAAATTTTTCTTTCTCAATTCTTGCTCTAGGTGACTTTTTCCCCTAGTTGCTTGATTTCTATTTACTTTAACTTCCTTTCTAAAAAGTTTTTACCTTTGAATAAAGGTTAAAAAAAAAATTCACATTTTAAATCATGTTAGAAAAAATATTTTGCCATGCATCTTTCAGTCTCCTCCTTTATTATTCTACATCCAGAACATGTGAACTGAGTCTCCAATCTTTCTGCAGTAAATCTGTTTTATATTTTACTAGTCATGTTTTACATTCACTGATTGGAAAGTCCCAGTTTAGAGGAATAGGAATTAGAGATGAGGCAGTTAAGTCAAAAGGGCACGGAGTTTAATGTCATAGTTCCTAGTCTGTGCGAACAACCCAAAGCATGAAGCTTTTGGCTTTTCACTCTTTCAGTAACATGGGAAAACAACCCAAAGGCTTATAAAATTAAATATTTCGCCAGGCTAAGGTCTGTGACCAAAGTTATTGGCAGACACGCCGCCTCAGTACCAGCTTAAGTTGCCTATTGAAGGTGGAGGACCCTGAAGCAGCCCCTTGTCCCTTTGCTGCTCTTGCAAACGTTATTAAACCTAAGGCTACTTCAAGATGTTATTTGTGTCTTAGAACTAGTCTTAGAATCTGGTAGGATAATATCTGAACTTCTGAGAATCAGCAAATAAAACAACTTCTCTTTAGCTTGTAGGATTGCTACAGATTCTTCCTATGCTACTTTCTTCTTTTCCTACTCTGCCTCTAGAATCCAGAGAGTACTCCCAAAGTCACCTGATTAGAAAAAGTATTTACCTATATAATACACATCTATACCTACCGAATTGTTTCTACTATGCACATTTCTCTGATTTTTCTTAGAATCCAGGAACCTTAATGTAAACTTTGACTACAGTCTGAAATCGTTGGAGATAACATTATTTGGCTTGTCTTTATGACTTAAAAATGAAGCACCCTTTTTACTATCATAATCATTTCCTTTAGGTCATTAAAGTAAAACTGACTTTAAGATTAAACAAAACTTTCATAATATAGTTTATACATCAACAGACTGGAGATAATTTAAAATCATTAAACCTGTTTCTTATTACTCTTCTCTCCTGAACTCATGTGAATTTCATTATTAAATTAAATTAATTAGATATAAAGTTTATTGGTTTTCTGCTTGTATTTAAACTTTGACTCTGACTCTTGTAAGCTGTGGACTTGGTTAATTATTTTAGTCCTTTTAGCCTTAGTTTCTTTACCCAGGAAATGGGTATAATAATGGTACCTACTCATATTGCTGCTGTGAGGATTAAATGAGATAATTTATGTGAAGTACTTACCACAAGGCTTGACATATTGAAAATATGTCAGTTAATAAATGGTATTATGATATTTCTATTGTTGTCTATGTAAATACATGTAGAAAAACTAATGAGAACTAATAAGTAAACATTTTATTCTATTTATATGTAGAGCATTACACAGTAATGAATATCCAGTGGAAACCAGGGAGAATTTAAGTTTACTAAAATGACCAATTTTAAAATTTTCTCATAGTTCTAGGATTAAGTTCTTACCTAAGCTAGTAAAGAATATTTAATTATTAGTTGTAAAGAAACATCTTTGAAATCATCCATAAAGAATCGAACCTGACAACAGGCTAATTGTTGAAAATACATTTTCCTACTATTTAAATCAAACATGAATCAAAAATAATTACAGTGGTTTTTCCTGATGCTTTACCTGGAGCTAGTTAACAGCAATTTTTATATTTTCAAGAAAGAAATAAATCTCATTGTATAAACCAGAAATGAAGTACTACTTACATTATTTCTTTTATACACAAATTAAAAACATTAATTTCTATGATGTTCCTTTATAAAACACAATTAATTTTTGTGAGTTTTAAATTTAATTATTGAAGCCAGAGAATGCATTACAGAAGTTATTATAGTTTAAGATTTTTTTTTGCAAATGAATGGTCATAACGGAAATTTACAATTTAAAAACTAATTAAAAGGAAGGATGTTCCAGTAATAGGTGTTCTAGTAATTTTGATGGTGAACAAAATTCTATTAAATAAGTCAGACCATCTTTCAGTTGACATTCACTTGAAATGATACTATCTGTGATTTTATTTATATTATGACCAGAGCCAACAAATATTTCTTTCAATAAATAACTAGAATTTTATTTTAAAGTTTCTATAACTTAATTCTTAAGTAAAATAGGCACAATGTAAAAGTTGTAGTAATACCCAAATTCTCAGTGACCTTACTATTATTAATAAAAGTAGAGAAATATTCATTTTTATACATTTTTGAAGTTTATTAGATCCTCAAAGGCAGAGATCTATCTTTATCTATCTATCATCTATCTATCTATCTATCTATCTATCTATCTATCTATCTATCTACCTATCTATCATCTATTCATATATACATGTAAATATTCTGAGAGATACAGTGTGAGCCTTCCATCTAAACCTTACTCAGAGTATGGATATGGAGCTTCTATAGTTTATTTGCTGAACTAAATCTTATTTATATACTTTCTCTTTTTTCAAAATGAGCTCTGGATTCATATATGACATTAGTAGTATGTCTGTTTGTGTTATGCAGTTATGTTTCTGTATGCATAATCATGCATTTGTAGGTGGAAAAAGATAGATGATGGCTCTGATTTAATATGTCTGGGTGCCTCACCTTCTGGAAGACACTTGTTATGGAGAAGTGAAAAAATGCAAGTCTCTGCCTACAAGTATTTTAAAGCATTCAATTTATTTTTGTAATAATAATTAGTGCTCATCTTACTGTAAGGGTATAATAATATGTTTGGTTTGGTCTTTAACACTTCTTTCACTGCCCTATTGTGTTGAAAAGAATCAGTTATGTTTACTCAAGGAATGAAATTTGTAACTTGTCCAGTTGCTATGGGAACTACATTCTTTTGTTCACTAAATTGATCTTTGAAAGAAAAAAAAAACTTATAAATGATTAAGGCAACTTATGCTTATTAAATAAAATTTTGGAAAATACTAAGTAGTATTAAAAATATTACCTGTAATTCTTTCACCAAATATACTCTGTTAATATTTTGAGATGTTTCCTTTTTATTTCACTGCACACATTTTTTGTTGAAGTAGTGGTATTTAAATCATTAACACATTTTTACATCATTGTTTTCCAGTTTACATTATATACTTTTTTCATTAAAGTTATACTTAAAAAAATACACATACACAAGTCACATAGAATTACATATTCTTTAAATGTCATTTTGCAATCTTACATGTCAATGCCTTTAAAGAAATTTGTGATTAAATGCATTTATATTCCTTCTCCAACTGTTCTTTATAACACATTTTCCCTCAAAAATTACCCTTTTATCTGGTTCAGAATCTATTTCGCTCCATCACCACTTATCGTATTGCCATATGTGGTCAGGTTTACACAAGGTTTACTCATGGTTCTGTGTCAGACTAACTTCTAACACAAACATACTTTGGGAGAAATTATCTGTAGTGGTTATGCCACATCTTATTCTTCACTATGGTTGTTCTTTCTCTCTTGGCTCCAACTTTCAATCATTTACTTATTTGGTGAATATTTATGAAGGACTTTTATATGCCAGGCAATGTGTGAGACACTGGGTTATAATGGTGAATAGGACACAATTTTTGACAGCCAATTACAATGTAACGTGATAAGTGCTGACTGGCATAAGTAGAAGGTACTATGGCAGACATAGTGAAAACAGTTAGTGCTATCTTAGGAAATCAAGAATGGCTTTCTTCAGAACATGGCTTCATCAATTGGAATACTGCAGGCCCAGGATATGACTGATGGCCAAAAAAGAAGATTAAGTTGTTTTGAAGAATTTCCTCAAATGTAAATTTAGTAATCAGGCAGATTCAGGAGTGAGAAATTCCCCAACTGGGATAATACAAGGTGTTGAGACCAAAATAACCAAGCTTCAATCAAAGATTAAAGCAGGGAAGGAGCTGGGCAAACTTATTTAGTTCTCCCTCAGAAAACTGCCCCATGCATGTGTTGCCTAATGCATAGTGCCTAATGGGCAGAGCACACTTCCACAAACATAATCTGTTCATTGATCTCAGGCCAAGGTTTAGCCTAGTGAATGGAGCAGATCAACAGAGAATTCTGAATGAAGTGCTGGACATTAGGAGAACTTCATATACATAGGAGAGCTACAGACAGGAAATGTGGAGACAGGATTCAGATTTGGGAAAGGGCCATAGCCCTGGGCTTTAAATTCAGTAGACGTCTCTGCCAGATAAAGAGCACTAGAATCTAGAATAATTAACATACAATAGAGTGTTAGGGGAAGAAACTCTGACTGAATCCTGTCAAATAGCCTGGATCAACATGGATTACATGGAAGGGTTATTGGAAAGGGAACACATTTCAGTCACTAGCTATACTGAATCCACAATGGTTAGGGACATTCCCCAAATAAAGTATGCTTGCAGACATATTAAGTTCTTTTTTTTCCCCGCTGTAATCCTTCAAAATAAAATTTCACACTATTAAGTTTCAGTAATATTTTCAATAAAATACTGTTAAATGATTAACTCTGAGAGTGAAGAGAGTAACGAGTAGAAAAATATTGTCGGAGAACATATAATCCCACAAAGAGTCCCAGTTTTCTTAAATTAGGTGAGAGAACTGAGTTCTATTCCAAGCTGATTTGTAGAAGTCAGAATCTTTGGAAAGCAGCCTACGTGGCTTCTGAGACGTGGTTGGGGAAGAGCCGGACTCTATATTATTTATACTGGTTAGTGAGCTCTGATAGTAAGTGCTGACTTTGTGAATGCATGACATACAAGCTTAGGAACTTAGTAAACTTTGGAGATCAGTTCTCTCCTTAAGTTCCATTATGGTAAATAATTTCTGCTGTTGGTTTTCAAAAGAGAATCTGAGAAGGACACAGGAATTTCCACAGACTATTTATCTCAGGAATTCACTTCCGGACTCCAGAACCTCAGACTGTTAAGCAACAGGCGGAAGCCGGCAGACGGTCTCTATGATTCCTGGGAGCAGTCAGATGCCTAACCTTCCTCTGACCAAGAATTTTTTCTGACCTTGCAATCCTTTTAAAGTTCTTTATTTTATTATCAAGTTCATAATAGCAAATTGTCCAATTAATATATTTTCAATATAAAATATTTTGAAGGTTCAGATTAAGGGTAAAGAGGGAGGAAATATTTATCTGTAATTACACTCACTTTCAATTTTATATGTCAAGGATCTAATTGTTTTTGAGAGTCTGTATTCCTACAATTAAAATTCTCCAAGGCAGAGCACGGTATCTGAGACCGCTACATTTTTTGGAGAGAGGACTTTTCTTTTACCTATAAAATTATTTAGAGAGAGGTGAAATGGAATTGAGACTGACCCGAGCAGCAAACGGATTTTTCTACTCTAGAGACTTCAAAGGACAGTTTCTAACCAAACCTATAGAAGGTTTAGGAAAAGCCTAATTCTAAAATTATGGCTTATTCATACAATGGAATGCCATGCTTGTACTACAAAAAGGAAAATAAAAAGTAGTTCTTTATTCATTAATATGAAACAATATTCAAGATATATTAATCAAAAATAAAATTAAACTGTAAAATGATGTTTTCATATGTGTTAAAAAGAGATAGATCTATAGATAGATAATATATATACTTGTATATCCAGAAGACTTTTCAGGTAGAATATACAAAACAAACAAACAGACAAACAATAGCAAAAGAAAACAAACCGGATAACTGATAACAGTAGTTCCTTATGGGTGGGTTGGGAGAAAGGAAGGTTGAGCAGCCTGCAGAAGATGGGTACTGAGTGGCTGGGGTGGGAGGAAGATTTAATTCTTATTTAATTGCTTTTCTTCTGTTAGATGTTTTTACTATATAAATGTATTGCTATTATTATTTTAAAAAGTTAAAAATATATCACTTCATATGCCTTATGGAATGGTATGGATTATAAAATTTACTCCTTTAACATGTAAATGTTATGAGATATCCAAATAACTATTTAACATTGAATCTATAAATTAAGACTGCATTATTTACCCACTTCCAATATAAATACAAATTTACAGAAATTTAATCTATAGGAGACTGCATTGTAGTAAATTTTATTTATTTGTTCAGGGCAAAATTTTCTATAGTCTTAAAAATTATAATTTAGGAATTTAAAATATTACTAGAATTTTATACTGTATAACCATCCTCTTTACTTTCCATTTCTTATACTTCTGGGCATTTAGATAAACTTCATTTTATTCCTCACTTGTGCTCCCAAAACACAGTTCTCCTGGGAATAACATCTACCACCCAATCAGGAAAACAAAACAAAACAAAACAAAAAAAACCCTGTAATATAGAATTTTATTTCTTTTGGAAATGCAATAATTATTGGATGTGAATAGCCTCCCTACAGCAATTGATGACCTTGATTATGTGAATCAGGAGAGATATAGAGCACATTTGCTTATTTTTAATCCCTTGGAGCAAAATATAGCATTTTAAGACCCCATCATTAGTCATAGAGATAATTTCAATTTAATATTCTGAATAATTCTCATATAATTCTTGATAATAATCCATGAAAGTGGGCTATTCATAAAATCTTAAGAGATAGGCCATTTTCTGGATTTATATATTTAAGGATACATTTCTCTTCTAGTATTTAAAGTCTTTTTATATTAGACTCTGCAAAAAAGAGATGACTCTTAACTAAACGAATTTTTTCTCCTTGTGAAAGATATGTTAAAGCATCAAGAAACAGTGTTTCACTGAAAATATTACCTGAGATTTTGACAGAATAAAAATATGTCCCGGCAATAAGTTAGCAGATGAGAGGAAAATGGAGGAGAGTTGACAGAAATAGTCTCTCTTTCTATTAAGATTTTTTTCTTTATTTTCTGACTTTATACGTTTAAATTGTATTGTAATTGCCTAAGCATACCTATCTTTTATGAGTCCTTAATCTATGTCAAAATGCTTTAACATGAGCTATAAAGTAAGTTACACTAAAGTAAGGTAGTAGTAAATCACATGCATAACTGATTTATAGTCACACCTCTTGAAAACAAAAGCAAAAGAGTATTTCACACCACGAACACTTTACATTGCAGTCCTATGTTTAAGGTAATTTTGTTAGTTTTTGAAAAATTGGATCGACTCCTATAGGACCTTTTACTAGCTTTGAAAACATTCCAAAAGAATTGTGATCTGA
This sequence comes from Pteropus medius, assembly GCF_902729225.1. NCBI lineage: Eukaryota > Metazoa > Chordata > Mammalia > Chiroptera > Pteropodidae > Pteropus > Pteropus medius. The sequence continues at coordinate 5,943,622 of NW_024355008.1, forward strand.
TTGTCCAAGAGGCCTCAAGCTAAAAATGTCCAAAATTAAATTTAGTATTTTTTCCCACTCAATGTCCCATTGATTTTCTTGTCTCCTGTTTCTAATGTCAGGAAAGGACTCTATCCTTCTCTACCCTTAAGTACCCCACCTCCTCCACTTTATCTTGTAAAACTGTCCTTTTAAACATCTCTTACATCCACCCCTTTCTTCTCTCCTTTCAACCTCATCCTAAAGTTCCAATTGTAGTTTATTGCCATGAATATTGCAGCATTTAACCATTGTCTCCCTTCAGGTCTTTGGTCTTTCCACTTAAAGTCCATTCCCCACAATTTTTTTGAAGACACAGATATGAGCATGTTGCTTCCTTCAAATGACTTCTTTATGAAGAGTTAAAGGCTCTTAGTCAGCTGACACTTGCCTAATATTCCACGATCAAATTTTGTCTTATTTTTAATATATATTCTGAATTCTCAGGTGTAGTACACTTTTGACCTATGCTTTCCTGAATGAGGTAATTTCTCTTATGATTTCGTGGAGTTTAAAGTGTAGTTGGGCAAACAAGAGTCCTAAGAAAGAACTGCAGCTATCTTCGGGAATAGATATAACAGTAAATAATTTTTTAAAAAATATGGGAAAAATTGGACTTACTCTCGAAGCAAACGTTTTTTTCTCTCAAAGATAGATATTAAGGAAAAGACTGACAAGAAATAAACCACAGCCTTGATAAATGTACTTTTCTTTTTGTGAAAGTAGGGAAAAACCATTAAAGAATAATAGGGCTCTATTTTTGTTATTGTCACAACCTTGAAGAAAAGGCAGGTATAATAAGTCATTTGCATAAAAGTGTGAAGTGATGTTTTAGGAAGGGAGTGGCATAATGGTAATTGAAGCAGATGAAGAGATCCACCTTCTCCTGTCCCTTAAAAGCCAGGCAAACCACACTCATTACCTGAAGCTCCCTGAAGAAGTACAGCTTTCTCATATCTTTGATCATGTTGCTCTCTCTCTGCCTAGAATGCTTCTCTCTCTACCTGCCAGTGTAAATCCTATGCATCTTTTTTTTTTTTAAGCCCTAGAATTTATTGAAATTTCTTCTTCTTCTTTTTTTTTTTTAAATTAAGTTTATTGGGGTAACATTGGTTAATACAATTATATAATTTTCAGGTGTCCATTATAATTCCTATGCATCTTTTAAACTTCTATTTCTGTCATCACCTCTGTGAAGCTTTCACCTTCACTCTCCTCTGCTGTAACACTTTCCACTGTATATTGAAGCCATTCCCTCGCTTGTTTAGCTCCCCGAGTATATTATGCTTTCTTCAAAGGCACTATTGTTTCTCTAGTATCTGTCACAAAGTAAGTACTCTACATGTGTTAAGTAAATAAAAGAGTGAATCTACAGCAAGATATAAAGAAAGAAAGAAAGAAATAACAGTGCTATAAAATTATTAGATAGGGTCCAGCTTTTATGATAACTAATTTGAAAAAATTAACATTCAGTTTGTAGTATTAATTCAGGTTAATCTGCTAAAGGTTATCGGTCTCATTATATTGTAAGCAGAACCATCCACTTTCTCTTCCTATGTTCTACTTTTTTCATAAATAAGGAATTTCCAGTCTTTCAAGAATGTAACAATGAGACTATTTACTTTTCCCTGACTGCTCACTTTTCCTTTCCTTGGAAGAAAGAATGATTTATATGATGGGCATGACTGTGGAAGTCTAACTCACATTGATCTACATCTCTTTTTGCTAATGTTCAATGTCAATATGCTCAAGGTTGCCCAGCATGTGTGATTTTTTCCTCTGGAGCTCTCTATGTGCAGCTCAATGTGAGGCAGCTAATAGAGTGTATGCTACTCTGCAGACCTGACTTGCTCCAAATGTAAGTTCCAATGCTCTGAGATGTAAAGAAACCCATTTTGGTTACAAGATCAATAGAGATTTTCTAATGTAGCTTTATCAGATATAAGTCAGCAATACGTTTTCATCTATATCTGGCTTTTTTGTTTATTTTTCAGTTGGTATAGAATTTATGTGGGGCGAGAATACCAAATGCACTTAATAAACCTTATAAATGCACATATTAATGTGTGGTAAAGCAATCTTTTGGTGTCTGAAATGGCAAGGCCACTAAATGTTGGAACCAGAGGGTAACTAAGGGTTACTTTGATAAAGTGGTGGGAGATATTACATGGAAATAGGATAATTAATGCTATTTCTAAGAAACTTATTCGAAACTCATTCGAGAAATAGAAAACAGAGCTTGTGAAATTTAGGCACAGCTCTTCTCCCTTACCACCAGACCACTGGAAAACCCTTAGACATTCCAGCAGTTGCTCTCTGTGGTTGACATTGCAATCAAGATTTGGCTCTTGCTTATATGATGGTTCAGTTGGCTCCTGCATTTTAGTGCTAAAGCTGGATTTTATTGAGATCTTTTCCTGATCTACTTTCATGTAGCATCTTCTTCCTCCACATAGGCCAGATACCTCCAAATGACCAGGTTAGTGGAGAAAGGCAGGATAATATCTCTTGATCTGAACATAATCTTTGTCTCACTTTTCTGATTTAGTACAAAGATAAGGATTAAGAGATAGGGCCATTTGTTTTTCTCCTCCAACCCAAGGAAGTGTCCTTTAGACAGTTAATTGGTCCTGCCTTTTCATTATATGGTCAAAATCCTTCCCCTTTAAGAATCTAAACTGTATAACTCAGATATGGAAAAAAATAAATGCACTGTGGAAGATTTTCCAGGGAATAAGTAGTGCTAAAGTTTCCTGGAAAAAAAAAAATGTATGAAGATTAGCCAAGAGAAGTTTTGGAAAAGGAAGCACTAGAAGATATTGCTGTTAATTATAATAGGTATGTGTGGGGTGTGGGTGGAGGTGGGAGGATTAGTTAGGAAGCATGCGGAAGGTGCCTATGAGTGGACTCCCTTGTGAAGAATCCACCTCTTGTGTTTCATTATGGAAACTGAGGATATACTATTTGCCATAAATCTTTAGTTTTTTTCTCTTTTCTTTAGTTATCACATTAAATTACACCAATACTTCAGTAAAGGAAACTGTATATATGTGCACATACAGCATGATCATCTTGGGGAGGCTAAAGAGGTGAGATGGTCAAGTGGTAGGATGACTTGATTTACCCTCCTGAGAGAAAACAGCTTCCCATGAAGACAGTGGCCATCATCTCAGTCCTTTCCATTTCCATCCTTAAGCTAGATGCTGCTTTTCTCTGAAGGACAGGGCATGATGTATCCTGTTTGTCTCATGGATAAAAATCTATGCAAGTCAGAAAGTCTAATGACGAATTTTAGAAAGTAAAACTGGTGGATTTTCACTTGAAATATTGACTAGAATGAACATAAAAACACAAGCAAACATGGTCTTCCTTCGTAAATGAGAGAGACCTAAAGATAATACAACAAGGAATCAGAAATTAGAGCTAGAGATAGCCTTAGAGATTATTCACTTCTCACTCTTGGTGAGAACTCTTGAACCTGAAGTTCAGAGAGGTTAAAATCTTGTCCCAAAGTCACACTGAGTTATAGAGAGTAGGAATTTATTGAAGCCTGAAAACCACGACTCCTGTCTGAGTTCCATACATGCTGTTCTGTGCCTATTCTCAAATGGCCCCTATTAGCTGTGATGAAATCAATTCATGACTCAAATCAGCAAAGTCTAAGAATGATCAGTTTTCTAGTCTATTGTGCTTGATGAGCTCTATGACCTGATTTATCTTGCAATGTCTCAATTTTCCATTGCCCAGTTATTTTATGATCTATTTAATGTCATAAAATCACATATGAAATTAAAAAGACTATAATTTGAGAGACTATTTTATGAGGATAATGTCATTGGTAAGAAATCCTAAGTATATTGTTAGTTTTTAAATTTCACAGATATCCATAAGTTCTGCTTAGAGGAGCTGATTTGAACTAGATACAAAGAAATTAGCTATATAACAGTGTATCTCTTTGGCAAACCCATTTTCTTAGTTCTTCAAAATGACTCCTGCTTCAGGAATGAACAAATGTCCAAAGCCAGTTTAAAAACCTAGTGGTCATTGCAATAACATTGCAAAATACCATCTGACCTGCCCAAATACTTATTTTTAGACAGTTCTATAAATGGCTCCTTCCCACGGGATACATATTTCTATTCTTTTTGTGTGTGTGTGAATGAATGTATTCCCAACTCCTGCTCCTTTCATTTACAGGAAGTGGAAGAAACACTGGAATTACTAAATGGGGCATGACTTATTTTCCAGACAGCAGGCCCAAACATGAGAATTAGAATGTCACTTGGCAACCGGATCCCTTTTCTATCCTCAGAGACCATGACACTTCGGGAAAGACCTTACCTCCACGCACTTCCCAAAGCCTTATAAGGTCAGGAGTGTTTGCTGAGAAACATTTATTTTCCTCTGCGCAATTTAAAGGCATCACAATCTTTACCAGAGAGGTTTTAATTTTATAAAATAATTCAGTAAATATACTTTTGTTTTAAAATTTGTCAAATTAAAAACTACTAAAATCAATTCATTGTAATTTGCTCCAGCTTGTAAAATAATTATATTGAGAATATGATTCTTTGTGTTTTATTTTAAAAGATCATGTGTTTAATCCTTTTAATCTTGTTTTATCCTAATTATATTAAGGTAACTCAGTGACACAATTGTTTTTTAGTTTAACTGGCAAAAATGCAGAATAAAAGTACAAATTTCAAAACATAATCAATATTTAGGGTAAATTTTAGAGTAAAATATTACATTCATCTGATAAGTAAACTTTATTTGCTTACATTCTTTTAGAAATCCACCAGGAAACCCTGTCCATTAATTTGACTTGATTGTATCTTTAAGATGGCTCCTAGTACCTCTGCCTACCTAGTTCTTTCATAATCAAAGCCAAATCCTTACTAATAACTTTTGATAGCAGAATAAAATCACTGTGGAACTCAAAAGGAAAATACGTATCATAAAAATTTGGGGAATTTACTTGGAAAGGCAAATATAGAAAGTGAATTAATGGTTGATAAATAATGAGAAGTTTAATGACTAAAGTTTCACATACTTAATTGTTATAAAGTAGAGGCAAGCTGCCAGTAAACTAGTTGTTGGAAGGATTTGTTGAGGTCATTTTATAACGTCATGAAAGTCTTTGGAAACATTAAAACATAAAAGTCACTACCCCACTTCCTTCTTAGAGAGATCCTAAATGTCACTGAAAGTTCAAGGTCCTAAAACGCCCTGATCTCTTAAAGATCCCCATTCCTTGAATAAGGATCCAGAATGTTTTAAATGTTACCTGGTGAGATTGACAAAAATAATCCTTAAGTCTTAGAATGCTCTTGATCTTGAACTTATTTCTTAAACTGTCAAGTTACAGAAAGTGTTATTATAAAACTGTAGAAACTGATTGCATCCTGACAAATAATAACCCTTTGAGCTTAAAGATTAATGCTTTGATAATATTAGTTCATCCTCCTTACTTTTTAAAATTTTATTATATTTTACATATGTTAATAAATTTAAGGATGATTTTCCATTTTAAAACCAAAAATTAAAAAGGAATCTCAGCGTTTCTTTTCAAAGATACGTTAATGCAAAAGATAATTTCTATTTCTTTAAACAACATGGTATTTTAGTTGTTTAAAATAATATAAATCTGTGGTTATTAAATAGAGCTGTTTTGCTGGTGCAGCTAGAGATAATCTTATGATGTGTGCAATTAGAATTGAAAGTTTGGATGAACTCACTTCAGCTGCTAAATTCAAGTAATAGAGTTTTGCTGATTAGTATCTCTTAACTTGACATCACTCAAATTACAGTTTGTCTTTAAATTCAGATCCTGCCCCTACCAATCATTATTTGCTTTGTAAAGTGCCTTTCTTGGCTAAAAAGGCTTTTATTTTACAGGATAAGAGATATCCAAGTTTTTGTCATTGAAATACACTGCCCAGTTTCTATCAATATTATCTCAGTAGCAGAGTATTTTTCTATTGCAAATCATATGTAAATATATGTATATATGTGTATATATATAACCTTGGAGAGTTTTTTTATAAATTGTTTTCAATATTTCTGATTCTTTTCTACCTGTTATTCTCATTATAACAGTCTATATGCCAGCAAATCATAAGGCAGGGAAATTTAAGAAAATTAAAAATAAAAACAAAAGCTTTATCCTGGGTAAGAAGCTAGGTGCAGAAAAAAATCTACAATAGGCTATTAAAAAACTTTTACATTATCTGTGTATTTTATCATGCATTATTTTACTCAAACATAATTTTATCACTATCATAAATTTTTATTATAAAATTTTAAAATTTTATAACATTTTATAAAAACTATGACAAGGAGCTTTCCCGGAAAAAAACATAAAGGTTCAGAATTAACTTATTAAAATTAACCTTTATGTTCATTAGTAAGAGAAAGTCAAATAATGATAGCTCTCTCAAAAATACATAGTGGTAGCTGGGTTTAGAGTTAGATATTGATGGAGGAGTTTTAAAGTTAAATTTATTACATCAACATTATCCTTGTCAGAATACATTTACTCATTCATTTGTTTTTTTCAAATATTTATTAAGGAACTATTGCATATCATTCTAGGTGGTAGAAAGCTATGGCCCTTGCTTTCAAATAGGGCATAGACTACAGCAAAGTAAGTACAATGATTGAATACTTGTGAGGAGACGCTAACCTGTATTTAGGATGATGGGATAGAGGAAAGAAATCTTCCAAGAAGGTGTTTCTTAATCGATGAGCAAGAATTAGTCAACAAAGGTGGAGTAAGCATTTGAGAACAGGAAGAGAATAAGCAAAGATAGAAAGGCTTAAATTAGATGGTATCTAGAGAACACTCCACTAATGTTGCTAAAGCATTAAGTCGAAGATCAGAAATGTCAATGGATACCTTGAGGGATGGGTAGAAGCCAGATTGTTAAGAATCTTCTGTGTCATGTTTGGAATCTTGGTCCTCAAAGGAATGGAGAGACAGAAAGATTACAGACAAGTGTAGACATATGGAGAATCAATTTGAGGGAGTTAGCTTGGAGGTGATCGGAATGCTGCTAAAATAATCCAAAGATAATGCAGTAATAGTGGGAAAGAAGAGAACTAGATATATTTAAGAACTACTTTGGTGGTAAAATCAGCAGGATATTTACTGAATGGGAAAAGATAAGGGTGGAGGAACAATTAAGAGTGAATATTTATAGTGTGGATTGCTAGGTAGATGGTGAAAACTTTAACCTGTATAAAAGATCCTAGAGAAGTAGGTTGTTGTGAAAATTTCCTGGGATGGAGATACCAAAGAAAGAAGTTAAAAAATTCATAATTACATCAAGAGTTTATTAAGGGAACTTATGAACAGAAGCAATGTCTTAGGCAATGGCAAGACAATGTATCTCCATGACCAAAAAGGGATGGGCCTTGTTATACATAACCAAGTGGCATGTGCTAACAAGGTGGTGCATGGCCAAAGGCTAACATAGGTGGCTTGTAGCCAAGGGCTAACACAGGTGGCTTATAGCCACATGACACATACTTGTTAAGAGCTGTGTAATCCAAAGCAGTAAACAACTTAATGGGCCCATTTATTTATGCAAGCTGATAGGGGCCAAGCTCTCCTTGGATGAACTGGCTGTGAGCTTGCTTCATAAGATGGTGGTCAAGTTAAGTACTGAGAATCATTTTGCCTAACATAGGTTTAGAGAAGGAGAAGATGGGCCGATGTTGAGACATTTTCATTTTAGAGAGGGCTTTAGGCCATTCAAATGGTGGAATCTGGCAGACACTGGTATACACAAAGTGAAAACTCAAAGGAGATTTTTAACTGGAACTTTAATTCAGAAATAATTTATGTATAGCTGGCAGTTAAAATAATAATTGTGTGCTGTGATCTCTGAGTGAAAGAGTAGGGAATAAGACCTGTGGTCCAACAACACAGTCTTTGGAAAGCTTTAAGTGATTAGAGAAGAAAAAGCCCAATAAGGAGACAAAAGAAAATTGGCTACAGGGTATTAGGAAATTTAAACTGTAGAATAATGTGTCAATGGAGCCTTCTAAGTAGAAAATTTTATGTATTTCTCTTTGTTTCTTTTTGTCATTGAAATACTCTGCCCAGAAAGATAGAACAATATCAATTTTGTTTGAAAAAGAAAATTCTAAAACAGTAAGAAATAACAGATGCCGCGATAAGGAAGTCATTAGTATCTTAGTGAGGGATCATCCAGACTGTGATGGGGCAGGATCCTTTCTTCTATGCATTGAGAATGATCACATGAATGACAAAGTAGGGACAGAATACAAACTAATAATTTGAGAAGTCTAGATGAGAAAAAACTGAGAAAGATTTGCTGGTTCTTAAAATATTTCATTAAAGGGAAGTCTGTTTATAATGGGGAACTCTGAGCATATTTATAGAGTCAGAGATAAGAGCAAGTTGAAAGGGAGACTGAAAATACAGAGGTAGAAGGTAAGATAATCCTTAACTAACAGCACAAGTTTCCAGAGCAATCAGACTTCCTGGTTTAAAATAGGTGAGAAGCTATTGAATTCTTAGATATTGGGAAGAATAAAATGAGCTCATGTTTGTTCATAGGCAACTTTGTAGATTTGGAGCCTGAAAGTAGAGCTAGATCATATCTGGAGGCTTCAATAGTGTCTGTGCAATTGGAGACAAAGTCTTCTGAGAAAGAAGGTGGAGGGGGTTGAGAGCTTAGGAAGATGCTTATTGGCATCTGCAATAATCATTAATGGAAATGGAAGAAGGAATTGACCAAAGACAAATAAACATTAACTGTTTGTGCGGAGGAGCTAGCTGAATTTTAAAACTTTATGCTAGAGATAATCACAACCTGCTTGGTTTGGTAGTTTTCTGCAGAGGTACTCAGTGCCTAGGGTATAGGAGCACAGAAAGCATGTTTTAGCATTAATGCAAGTTTGGATTTTTTGAGTGATGGCAGTATAGGAAGAAGAATGTAAGAAAATTGAGGGCAATCTAAGAGTCATTTAAATAAGGAGATATTGAGTTAGAGAAGGGTAAAACTGTCAGAGATTGTAGAAGAAGCTTGATAGCTTGAGAGAAAATAGAGGGAAATAAAAAACTAAGGGAATCAAAATTGTTAAGGACAGATGGAAATAAAGAACAGAGGGGCTTAACAAAAGTAAGAGGTTGTGGCAGAGATTAGAACTAAAAGGAAATATTAAATAGGCTATGACTAAAATGTAATTTAGTCAAGATCTTAATAGTATATACCATTTATAATAATCTTTATGTCTATTGGGTGTTTTGTTCTCATTAGTTACTTCTCACTTAATTTCTGTGCTATTAAAGAAAAAAAAAGTATTACTTTACAAATAAAAAGACTGAGGTAGTGTGTGCTAAGAGGCTTAAAAAAGATAACAGGGAGTTAGTGATGAAGAAAAAATATGCCAGGGTGTTTGTTGGAGAAGTAGGTTAAAGATGTCACTCAAACACTTAAATAAAGTCTTATAATTTTTTCTTCTCTGTTATAAGAGGTATAGTTGTTTTGTTTTGTTTTTTTCTCGCAAAACATTGTTACAGAACTCTATGCTTAACTAACAAAGTTCGCTTGATGAGGCATTCAGAAGAATTACTAGCTCTAGCCCACTGTTAGAAAGAAAGAGATAGACAGAGACAGACAGAAAAATAGAGAGATGGAAAGTGAAAGAGAGAGAGAGAGAAAGGCAAGTTGAATTTCTAATGAAGTATATCAAAATATAACAAAATAGAATTGAGGTATGCTGCATGATTTTTTTTATATCACAGACCAAAACATCCTAGAATTCTCTGCCCTCTCTGTTTTAATATCTTACAGATCCTCCTTTGTCTCTCCTCTCCCTCTCTCCAAACTTAAAAACCAAACCAAACAAAAACAAAACTATCCCCCAAACTCAAGACTACAATGGCTGCTACGTTTCTCTTCCTTCCCCACTCACCTTTCATTTTTTTCTCTACGATGAACTATCAGCCTTCTCTGTCACTAAAATTCATCTTATTGAATTGCTGAGAAGTCAGAGGGAATGTAGGGGAGCTGAAAATCCGATACTGAATTGATATGTATTTTTCCTGTTTGCTAAATAATTGCTAAGATATTACTAGGAACAGCGCTATGATATCCAAATGTTATCCTGTGTTTGCACGGAGTCATTTAAGGAAAAATAAGCAGATGAAGAGAAATGCTGTTCAAGTCTTTTTAAAATAGTGTTTGTCTATCTTTATCTTTCATGTCTGTGCCATCATATAATAGTGAAACTTTGGGGCCTAGAGTCAATCTGCCTGGATTTAAATACTGGCTCTTTCTCTTATGAGCTCTTTGCCTCTAAGCAAGTTATTTAGCCTCTCTCTACCAGCATTTATTTACTCATCTATAACGTGAAGGTGATGATAGTAGCATCAAACTCACAGAGTTCTTATAAGAATTAAAGGAGATAATGTTGATAATACACAGTAAGTCCTCAAAAAATGCTAACCATTATTACTTTGATTTAGAAAAAAAGAAAAAGGTCAGACAGAAGAGAATTTAAATGTGTGTTATTTTACTTTAGAAATAACCTGTGAAATAGAAAGTTATCAAAATTTTTCCCTACTTCGAAGTTCTCATAGCTAGCAGATGAGTAAAACTTCAAGTTTGTGATGGCAGGGTCTCTGGAAATAAGACAGCTGTTTAGTGCTTCCAAGTAAAATTTAATTACACAGTTGAATTCAGAGAGACATGAATTAGAAAGACAATTTTAATTAATAGATGACTCTTAATAGTTGTGTACAGTGTGAGAGCTAGAAATTGATATGGAAAAATATAAAATTATTAAGAAAGATATTAACAGAAACCTTAATCATTTATTACAGTATGTCTTGTTTTATAAAGAATATTTGATTCAGTTTATATGACTTCTGTTTAGACTGATAGAGTTTCCATTAAAAAAAAAAGTAGTGGAAAATACATGATCCTATGGTGAAGGTCAGATCTAGCCCATGCTTTACATTTCAGATTAAGTTACTGGTATTCCTACTGTCAACTGTTGGTAGTGTAGCTATTTTATATTTTTAAGTAATAAATAAAATTCTTAATCTGTAACCTAAAGCTCCAAGAAATGCACTAAGTTTTATATTTACATGACCAAACTCTCCTACAACTAATTCTATAATGAGTAATGAAGAAGAATCTGTATTTCTCTGAATTGATCCATCGATGCTCCAGGCCAATTATTTACCTACCCTATATTTTGTTGTATTATTTATTAATATTCCTTGGTTTATTTCTTCACTTTTCATTTGATATATAAAGTCCTTGAAGGCAATATTGTTTGACCCACTAGGTGTGACTTTCCCCCTTATACTTCAGGTAGATTTGAATCATAAAGAAAAGCAATAAAGAAAAACCTTTACCTACAACTTTTATTTATCTTCTTATATACTCTCTGAGGGTAGGAACTTTATCTCCATGGGCTCAGCATTTAGGCCTGGCATAGCACATACACCAAATAAATGTATGAGGGCTGTAAGGATAAATTATAACTATTTAAAGGTCATAATTTAAACAGGGCAGCCTCAGGCAAAATCCTAACATGAATAAAATTGGTCTTTGATGTTTCCAGCCTCCGCTTCTCATATTCTCTCCCAATTCAGAGACATCTATTTCCTTCCCTAAAAGTGAAATAAAGTATCATAGACACCAAGAAAGTGGCTCAAGTGTTTAATTAGTGTTCTTGGCCAACAGGTTATTACATACTAGAAAAGGATGAGGGAAAATCTGAGAGAGAGAGGAGCTCCAGAGTCTAAGGTTAAGCCAGGCAAGTGCGGGCACTTATGTTTTCCTCATTTCAGGTCTGTTTAACTGAGGGGTGGTTGCTCTGGATTTTGATTTTCAGAGGAGGCAAAAGAAAAGTTTTGTTTTGTTTTTTATTAAACAGGTAGAGTGTCACGATAAGAAAGGAGAGGAAGCATCTGAAAAATGCAAAGGAAAGGGCCTGCAGAAATGACCGACTCAGCTGGTTAAAGTCCATTCCTGTCTGCTCTCTTCCCCCTCCAGGACTCTCCAGCTAACATGTTTTCTCATAGGTACCTCCCCCGCCTCAAGGACTCTCCAGCTCACATCTGTTGATTCATGGCTTGCCAACCAACTAATGTCCTTCCTTATCTCTGTAGCTGTGTAGGAATAACAAGACTTTATAAAACTGCCTGTTATGTTACAATCGGGGCTCAGCCTATGGATAGGAGTCCGTTGAGCAGGTGCTGGCATTAATAACTGCTACTTTCTGCTTATAGTCTCGGTGTCCTGTCTTTCCATTGGAGAATCCTTTAACAGTGCTGATAATGCCAAGGTCACAGGTTCTACAAGGCAAACAACCTGTAAATAGCTAAGACCAGTAGTCTAGAAATTCCTCTCCCCTTGCAGCCCCCCACCTGAAGCTCCTCCTCCCCATCCTGAGTCATGAAGTACAAGTTAAACCTCAGACAAAGGAATCACGCACCCCTTGCCTGAACACTGCAAGGGTATACAAGCCATAAGAAATCCAACCAAAGAGAGCTCATGCTTTGGGTCTGTTTAAAGCCCCACACTCTCCACCAGAAATAAATTCTCCTTCCTCTAACAAAGTTGTCTGAGTGTCCAATTTCCTCTGTCGGGTGTCGCTTCCTGCAACAACAGAGTTCTAGGACATCCAAGATCTGCTAATTCTTCTGCTTGAACTTCAGATGTGTGGTTGGTGTTTCAGACAATATGTCCCTTTCAATAATGGTAGATATTTGGAAGCACAAAAATAAGAAATTCTAGCATGTCATATAGCAAAAAAGCCGTTATTCTCTCAGCCTTCATTTTTCTATAGTCCAGCAATGCAGGCAAAAGAACATGAACTAAGAAAAAATTCTTGCTACATGTGCTACATTTGGGCAAGTCCCAACCTCTCTGAACATGAGATTTAATGAACATAATTCAAGAATAATAATACTTATCTCCTGGGAGATTGTGAGATCTAACTGACATAAGGTATACAAGGTATTGAGACTGTGTCTGATGCAGCTGTAAAGTGCTTAATGCAGAAGAGGAGTACAATACTTGTTTACTTCTATAGGAGACTCACTTTGTATAGCATGAGCAGTACCATTTCCCTTTGGGGAATTGCTTCTCCTGCATTACAACTTTGTGGAAGCTGTCAGTCACAGACCTCATACCTCATGATTTGGCATATGCCAATTATAGTTTTTCACTTTTCTACCATAATAATTATTCTGGAAATACCAATCAGAATTCTTCCCCAGCATTTACCAGCTAAAGTTCATAGAGAAGCATCTTTTCTTCTCAAGTCAACAGTACACAAAATCAAGGTCAACACAGAGGCAGGAAGTATCAAGAGAGAGTCAAAGGGAGACTGAATCTGTTTCTGATTTTACTCTGGGACAGCTTCTCCTCTGCCTTTCTTCATTTTATGAGCTGGATTGCATTGGGTTCCTGGTATTTATATCCCAAAGTGTCCTGACTCATACAGCTTTCTCTCTTTTTCCAACCAATCTGGAAGGCATACTCTATTTGCTTAAGGACCTGCCTATTTTGAATTGAGAATGCCTAAATAAAATCCTTCTGCTCCTTCTCCTTCACTCAAAACTTATTGCCTATCCTTTTCTTCTTTACCTCTGTGTTCCAGGGACCTACATGTTGGGAAATGAAGTGCTTAAATTCTGTGACCCTACCAATGACTTTGTAAAGAATAGTGACACGATAAGTCAATGTGAAAACTAGGACTGGAAAAGATTAAATACAGTTATTAATACAGACAAAAATCCTAATAAAAATATTTTGGGAAAAGCAAATTGGCAGATGTTGAGTTCAATATGATGGCAATAATTTTTATTTTTATATTTTTTTGTTGAGCATATAACCACTGAGATTGATATACTTGAGCTACACCAGCAAATAACTAAGGTTACAAAGCAAAAAATGTACACAGTGAAAATATTTTCTGATATGCTTTTTTATTTAGGTAAAATTCATACAACATACAATTAACTATTTTAAAGTGAATAATTTAGTACATTCAGAATGTTGCATACTACCACCTCTATCTAGTTCTAAAATATTTTCATTATTCCAAAGAAAATATACTCCTTATACAGTTACTCCTGACATACTTTTAGTACCATATTTCTTATGAATTGAGACCCATCTCAAAAATAATTCAATAATAAGGCTTTTTTAGTTTTTCAGATGATTCATAAGACATTAGAAATATTTCCCTTTCATTGGAGCTTTTTTCATATTGTTCCTGGTCTCTAGCTCTCATTCCTGAAGTTTGGAATTATAGATCTGGATCTTTTCAAAATACGATAAATAGTAAAGTTGCATTTCATAAAATATTATGATAGAAATATCTGAAAAATATTACGCAAATACTCATGGTACTTCTTTCCATTCGTTAAGTAAAAAAAGATAATTATATGTTAATCAAAAGACATAATGAATGACTTTCTTGGGTCCTTGCCTCTTCATCCAGTTTTACCTCACAATCACAGGCTCTCAGCCTACACTCAGTGGTGAGCTTGCTCCAGATCTGGATCATATTTGGAGGTGGAGTCAGGGGAGAAAGGTAATTTAAGATCAAAAGTTCAATAACCTACCATCCCATTTTCCAATCTCAATTACAGAAGCCTTGTGTTTCTCCATGTATGAATTCCTGCTTTGATAACCTGTCCCAGTTTCTCTAAGACAGAAGTCTTATCGTATTATCACTAGTCTTTGAAGACAGGGCAAACTCTACATGACTTCCTACTAGATCTTGAAATCTTTGTGGAAATGGAGAGGGGTAAAGAAAGGAAGATGGGTTCTATTGCTAGTATCTCCTCCAGCAGCCTGTAGAGTTGCCTTTTAGTTCTTGGGCCGGGGTATGTCAGGACATGAGAATAGTTTTTTCTACATAGAAAAAGGCAAGAATCGGTAATGGGCTTTTCTAATTGTGAATGGGGACAAGAGAATTGTCCCCTGGACCAAACCTTTGCATCCCAAAGCGTAGAAAGAGTCATTCAAGAGAAATTGTAACTCAGAACCTATGTTGCATATGAGTGAAAGTTCTAACTTAATTTGAAATCTTTTTTGTTATTGGTAATCTCTATAAGCTCTTGGCAGAGGCAGCTTTGAAGTGATTCCATAGTGGGGCCCTTAAGACTCATGCAAAAGCATCTGATAGAACATAACTCTCTGAAGATGAATGCACAGATAATAATTAGAAAACATAAGAAGAAATATGATCCCATGAGTCCATAGATGAGACAAAGAGAAATCTGAAAGGAATTTTCAGATTTAAAGTAAGTATGTTTAAATTCTTCCAAGAGATGGAGGAAAGACTAGAACTCCCAAAATAAGAAGGAGAGTACTTGGAAAAAAAAAGTGTTACCTAGAAAACAAGAATTAAACCAAACTATTGAAATTCATATTACTACTACTGCTACTACTACTACTACTATCAAAACAGATTAAGGGATAGGTTAGAATAACTGAAGAGAATTACAGAGAATTACCAAACTAGAATATAAAATTTAGGATGATTCAGACCAAGTTGTAAAGCTATAAGGAGATGGAAACTATAAAAAAGGAAGATGTAGATGACAGAATGAGAAGCTTTGGTATATGCCTAATATGCATTCCCAAAGAGAATCAGAGAGCAGCAATATTTAAAAGTGCATACTGAATGTAAAAAGCACATCTAGATACACCTTAAGGGACTTAAATATCATAGTCAAAAAGCAGGTCATAAAATCTATCAAGGGAACTCTCTCTTATTTCCTTTGGAACAAGTAGTTCAAGAAGAAGCAGAACCCAGGGACCCCTAACTACTTTACCATCCTAGGTTGGAATAGCCTGGAGGAAATTTCCTTCATCAGTTTTTCTAGTCTCAGTTCATTAAGCACCATCCTTGTCTCATTTTTATGGAGTAGAAAGGTCTTTTCCTTTCTGAACTTTTACTGCTACATCTTATTCTTTCCATCTTTTAATTCCTGTTGTGAGAGGGCTTCATGGTGATGCGAGCCACTGGGCAAGATTTCACAGGAACATTTCATGTGTGAGACACTCAGGAGCCATGGAGGATGTGCACGCTGACACAACATGGCTGCCCATGTCCACCACTCTGGACCGATGGAGAGCATGCATGCAGATGCTTAGGCTTGTGTGTAGCTGCCTACCACTCATCACGTGAAAAGTCATTATAATCCAGAGAAGTCTGAGGCTTACTATTTCTTTGGTGATTGCCCTTCCTGAGATAAGCAAAAGTGAGGAAGAAGCTGAGACATGGGTGAGAAGACACAATGTTAGTGTACAGAAAAGGTAAATGAGAAGACTTTGGAAATACAAATGAATCAGAGTCCTTTCTTCAGGAAACCTCTGCATATACTTGCACAAAACTTGATATAGGTCATTTAATTGTGAGAAAAAAAGAAAGAATGTAATTTACTGATGCAGGGCGGGAAGAAGCTTTGGGAGAGAAGAGGCAAGGCATTCGAGATAGTTCAAGAGAAGCTCTGAGAAGGAAGACAGCACTAGCCTGAACAAATGAGAGACTTCTGCCAAGCCATGAAGCATTATAAAAGTACCAGCACTTAGAGTAAAATAGATGTTACCTCTTCAGTGGCATGATTCAGTCATCTTCTTTAGAAGTTTGTTGAGTGTGTTGCCACAACAAAGGGTAAACAAAGTGCATATGTGTACTGATCAAAGCATGGATCTGAAGAGCCATCTTCCCCACTACCTTTCCTGTAAGCAAACTCACATAAACACCACCTGTGTCTTGACATCTTGGGTTTCTTTGAGCAAGATAACTGCAGCATAGAACCAGGTAAAATTTCTATGAAAACTGTTTTATTTATTTTCTGGTTTTGGCAGGAATGTTTGAAAAAGATTTTTAAATGCTTAACACAATTTAACAAAAATCTCTGGATTTTTATTCCTGTCTGTGTCTATCTATCTGTCTGTCTATCCTATTTATTGATTTTTTAACCCCTCTCACATTTCTCTGTTTGGGAATTTAGAATATTTAGAATTTTTTAATTTAAGGAAATGTAATGAGACCACTGTTTACTAAACGTATACATTATCAATAGTACATTAACCATGTGA
Organism: Pteropus medius; assembly: GCF_902729225.1. Lineage (NCBI taxonomy): Eukaryota > Metazoa > Chordata > Mammalia > Chiroptera > Pteropodidae > Pteropus > Pteropus medius. The sequence continues at coordinate 5,960,754 of NW_024355008.1, forward strand.
AATTACCAATATTCATATTGTTTTGGGTCTACAAAAAAAAGATAATTTTTTAAGATTCAAGGATAAAAGACATAGATTGAATTTTCATATTTGCATCCAGTTTCTACTTTCAAAGGAACTGGCAAACCCTTGCCAATTAGCACTGAGGGAATAGAGCGCTAACATCGGGTCTCCTCATCTGTGTCCCAGCTTCTTCTTCACTTCTGCTTGTCTTCTCCTGGGCTTGTTCTCTTTGGTTGGCATTACAATGTCTGCTTCCTTTAGAAACTTTGTTGCCGATGTCAACCTAAATAAAGAGGTAAACCGAGGCAAGCTCAAAAAGATTTTATTCAGGAATAGCAGAGAAATTGTAATTCGGGACATGCGAACTGTGTGTGGCAAGCTACAGGTGAGTCTGTTGAGGATTTGGAGTAGGCTGTATCCTTGGGCAGGGAATGTAAAAAGGGGAGAGTTCAATTAGAGTCTGTTAAAATAAAAAACAAATGACACCAGCTTTGAAAATTTCCTGAGCAGACCAAACTAGTCCAGACATATGAACAAAGCTCAGTTCAGCTTATTTTGTGAGACCAACTTGATCTAGGTCATTTCTTGTTCATGCCTCTGGAAACCATAAGCTATACTTCCTAAGGTTGATATGAGGCAATCCCTGACCAATCCCCTATCATTTAAGAAAATTCTAATATTATCAGTCATTTATGGAATATTTCAGGCATTTACAGGAAATCAATCTCTCAGTCCTTGTTTTGTTTTCCTGAGGGCACATGTGTGAGATTTTCCATTTTATATCCTCCGGTGCCATTTTTTTAATTGAAATTCTTTCACATTGAGTATCTTGTTTTTCACTAATATGTTTGCTTAAAGTTGGCTGATGATTAGGCATCATTTTCTTCACCTCTAATGCATTTTCTCTTCCTCTATACCAGCACCACCTCCCTTCCTTTTCACCCTTGACTACCACAAGTATCTATTGTTAACTTTGTGTGTACCTGTCCACACATTTCTCCACACTTGTGTAATCATATTTAAATACATATGCACATACATACATAAGGTTTACCCTTTGTATTTCTTTTATAAAAATAAGACTGTGCATTATATACACTTCTCTGCATCCTTCTTATCTCATTTAAAAGCATATTGTGGAAATCTCTTCAAAGCAGTTGCAATATCTTTAATACTATGACAGGTTTAATGCTAACTGCGAAGATAATACTTTTCCAACTGTACGGTTACTAGTTATAAATTTAAATGATGATATAAGTGATTAACATTTGTTAGTAGATTATGATGAATGTAATTGCAAATGCATATAATAAACATATTTGGAATACTTGTAAGAAATGTATTGCACCCTTTCAAATGATAATTTGATTTTTAGATGTGACTAATAATAGTAGCTGATATTTATTTTATGGTAGTATTCTAAGATCTTTTCATGCTGTAATTAATTTCATACTCACAACAACTGGAGAGGTAGGCCCTGTTTTTCCCATCATGTTATGGATGAAAAAATTGAAGTAGTGTTGAGTAACTCACATATATAGAAAATAATGTGAGGGGGAGGTAGACAGGGTAAAGGAGGTCAAATATGTGGTGACAGAAGGATATCTAACTATGGGAGGTGAACACACAGTGTAAATATATATATGCTTTACTGTTAAAGTGGGCAGCTGAAACTTATTGGATTTCGTTAACCAATGTCACCATAAAAAATAAATAAATTAATTGATTAAAAAAAAAATAAAGTAATGTGAAACCCAACCAATTCTATGTTATCTTTCACAAATATAAACATAGTCCATTATTTAGATTGTTAAATATCACATGAAATATTCTTACTTTAACAAGAACTGGAATAAAATTTTAGTAGTTCAGCTCAAAAACTTGAAAAAAATTCATAGTTGGTGTTTCTATGTACTTAAAGTAATTATATTTGCAATCCAGGATTTCATCATTCACAATTACCATTTAATAGAAATTAATTTTCAGAAGCACTTCTATAGAGAATAGTTATTTAAAAATAGAAATTCCGACAAAGTAAAATATAATGTACAGAAATTTACTGTCCTAAATAGTACTAGCCTTGGGCACTAATTACAACACACTTTTAACTTAAAAGGTTAATTTAGTCATTAAGGGTAAAAATAAAATGACCATTGTTCATGATTATTAATTTGATTAAAAGTTTTGAGAAATTGGTTTCATCATGAGCCAGAGAGTAAATGGATTTATATATATTGGCTTCATTTAATATTAAAAAAATAAAACCATGTGTGTAGTTTTTTTTCCCTTAAACCACAATATTTTAGAGTGTTCAGATTTACAGAGGAACCTGATGAGTAGCATGTGTTGAATTTATGAAGCAGTGCTTGGAAAATTTTATTTTATACATAAATTCTTTCATATGGAGCAGGATCTGGGTATACTTACCTTTGATATTATTTTCATGAATAGACACAGAAGTATGCTTATATCAGTCTTTAGATTCCAAGTTTTCTAAATGTTGGAAAAGAGACTACAATAGAAGTAGAGAATAAGAAAAGAGAGGAGGCAATTTTACAGGTTCAGTATTTTAATGAAGAAAACGGTTCCTCAATGTCTACATGACAAATTCCTAACTTATGATATACACGAAGCTTCTGGACATGGGCCTTTTCTTCATACCTTACCAGTCTGCTCTACAATTACTTCCCAATTGCAAAACAATAAACTCCAGTAAGCAGTTACTGGTATCTATAATGTCTTTTATGGAAAGTCTGTATCTTTCACAAACTTCTGGTAAAGTCCTGGTTTAAGACCTGATTTAAGAGTCTTGTTCTTTTAAAACTTTCCTTAAGTTGTTTAAGCACAGTGTTTTTCTTTTCTTTTCTTATTTCTTGGGTCAGTTTCATAAACAGTCTATGCTGCTATTATATTTTCCCTAGCTATTCTTATACATATTGTATATATTATATATATGATGTGATATATATCATGTATCTTATAATTAATTGTGAATTCCTTGATGTCAAAACTGTTTTTTTTTGTTGTTGTTTTTAAGTCCTAAGTAGAACGTATGAGACAAAGAAGTATCTCAATTTATCTTTGTTGAATAGATAATTAGAGACAATTTTTAAAACTAATAGAAAAATTCTAGCCATCACTTTTAGGTCAGTCTCAGAGGAAATGTAATAGAGGAGAAAACCACTATTACAGGAATCCTGGATTCTCGCCTTGACTCTCCCACTCTCTGCAGCTTTGGGTATTGACCCGAAATTTTCTTGAATCAAAATTAAGACAAAAAATAAAAACATAGTTAAAAATTTTAAATGTAGATAATTGTTAGAACTGTTGAACAACAAAATAATTATAGGAATTAATTCAATAATGATGGGGCAGTTTCCTGAATGTTAGAAAAGAGACTATAATAGAAGTAGAGAATAAGAAAAGAGAGGAGGCAATAATAGTTCCATATGAGATTTCTTGAAAACTTAATTTATATATTGTCTTAAAAGTCTTACATCATGAAATAAGATGTAAGTTCTCCTATATTAATCTCCTTTTTAGGTAAATTTTGATTGACATGAGTGGATAAGGCATAACAATTATAATAAATGTTAAGACCCTTGATTTCAAACAACATATTTTTTATAAATATTTCTCTTTATCGTTGATTTTTGACAGGCTCTTTTAAGTACAGCACCCCTCTTCCCTGCTTGTATTCTGAACCAATTGAGTTAGAGAATAAAGCAGATTAGTAACAAAATGTCAGTTTTATTACTACCAATAAAGTTTTGGACAATGTGGTTTTAGATCAGTTACTGTTAGGCAAATTGGTTTTATGTACACAGCTTTTCTGAAGTAGTCAAACATACCAACCAAGATAGATACTACTAAAAATCTGCAGCCTTTCCCTTTAAAGAGGAAGCAGGAAATAAGGATGAGCCATTTCATGCCCTATTTCTCCTTCCAAAGATATAGTACTTCTTATCCCCTGGGGAGGAATAAATAAGAGCGTGGAGAGAAGCCAAGAGTGTCATGTTAAATGATGCAACTTCACATGGAAGAAGTCTTTGGTAGTTGGGAATAAATGTTGGCCCAAACACCATCATCTATGATCACGAGGTATGTACGAAAAGAGTTTACAAAAATTGTTTTAAAAGAAGAGCCAAATTGGAGAACTTATAAAATATTTTGCATGAAAATAGGGTACTGTGAAGTCTTCAGTACTGAATGAGAGTAATGAGAGGAATATTTCTGATAGATTTTCATTGTCTTTTGCTCCTCATCCTTTTGGTTACCCCTCACACAAAACCTTCTGAAGGAACATCAGCAGACGACACAGCAGGGACAGCAACAGCAACTTAGGCCTTATAAGCCATTGCCTCTGAACTCTTCCATCAGCCAGTTTTCTTCAAAATTCTCCACTCTTCTAATTACATTCAGGGTCGGCTCTTTGAGAACATGATATAAACTAAGATTTTCAAACCAGTGCCTCACAGACCAAATTCAACTACTAACATGTTTTTGTTCATCTGTTCATTTGGATCTTTACTCTGTACTTTATTTGAATTATTTATTTATTCATTTACTTTTGGATCTTATGTACAGAAAGTTGGATAATCAGATAATTACATTCTTCAATCCATAGCATGTTATTGTCATATATTCATGCAGGACTTTTCTTAATTTTTTTTTTTAATTGGGATTTCCCTTTCATAGTCAATCTTGACTCCCATAATCAAGGCAGAACTCTAATGTATTTGACTTACGTGACTTAATGTACATATAACCTTATAGAATATTTTGATTATTTTTTATATGAATTTGTTTTTAATTATATAAATGATAAATTATATAAATGATAAATCTCATTCTTTTTCTTTTTTTCTCAATACTATGTTTCATAAATTTATGTTGCTATAAGCCATAAACTACTTTTATAAAAGTTGAATCTGTTCCCCATATTTACAAATTAGAAGATTTTACATACAAATGCAGATTGTTGGCTCCTCTTGGAGTCTATATTTCTGCATGGTGAACAATCATAGAAGGTGTATTGACTGCTGCCTTTAGAAGGGGCATATGCTTTCTATTTTTCCATTTGGCTCCACTCACTTATGACCTGTCCCCTGTAAGTATTTCAATTTGCAGCCCCTAGAAGCTATGAAACATGAGCATGGCTCATGGAACTTTGTGGCCTGTTAAACTCACAATTTCCATCCCTTCTCTCCTCCCTTATCTCTAACTCAGTCTCTAGTTTAACTTTTAACTACCAGTATCTTTTTCTGTTATTAAAAACTTTTCTCCAAAGATAAAAAGTGACTCTACGATTTCTTTCCATATTCACATTTGTAAATAATTTAGCCCTTTCTTCCCACTAGGCCCTTCCACTATGTTCTATGTAAACACACTTTCCTTTACTTTAACTCAAATGTGTGCATTTTGTCCTCATTTATGAGATGTGACTTCCTTTTGTAGATATTATTTCCCATATTTTCATTAGAGAGCTGCCTTTTCTCACTCTTTTATATCTTGTCATGGTACTCTCTGTTCTCTTACTGATTCTAAGAGTGGAATTCTCTACACTCTTACACATTATCTTCTCTTTTGAAGTACTAGAAGCAGTATTCTAATTTCTGGCAATACAGAAATGAGGAAAAAACAAAACAAATAAAAATATCTTCCTATTTCCATCCTCTTGACTCATAGAAGATATCAGTTGCTGGGAATGAGCTTGGCCCAAACGCCATCATTCTTCTACACTTTTAATTGGTTTTAACAACTAATTTGAAAATGTTTTAATGCACTCACTGACTTTTATAATTTTTATCTAACACTTAGAATATTGGAAAATATACTCAAGTCTCAGCATTTATTAGAATCCTTAATTGTTTTGGACAATGGTAGGTTTAGATTTAGTTCCAGGTTAATTTCATTCCATTTTACTACTAGGCCAGCAAAAAGCAGACTAAATAAAATACTCAGGTCAAAGATAAGTGTGGCAGCTTTTCCCTAATGTATCTTTATTTCTTCATGGAGTTAGACTCTAAATTTAGGGATCATTGCAACCCATATTGATTAAGAAATACACCAGGTCAGAGGATCCAAGAACTTAGTTCTGCTATACTTAAAAATGTTAGGCTGTGGGAGGCAGTTCTTTGCTCTGTCCTGTTACCTACTTTTCTTTTCTATTTCCAATGTGTTACTGGACTCAAAGACAGCCTGGCCATGCTGACCACAGTAAGCAAAAAATTTCTAATCATAAGAGCCTTCCATTCTCTCTAGGTGAGAGGAAATTTAACTTGGAAGTGTTTGAGTTAAGAAGAGAATGTCATTGATAAGCAGGCTGTAGAAGAGTGCATTAAACAGTATATCTCTTTCCTACATGAGAATTCTCTTACAATTTGCTTTATGTATCTGGCAATGCAGTCCTTGGTCTTCGTCATGGATAGATAGCTCTTTGTCATGAAATTATTTCTTTTCTCTTCATCTAACTCAAGATCTGGTTTGTAAATTTCAAACCAACCTTTAAGATAAAAATGTGTATATACCTATGCAAAATTTTTATATAACAATTTTAGGTTGAATTTTGATGATTTATTTTGTTACTACTACAGTTTTGACATTTTTTTTGTAATATAAAAAATATATTTCTGATATTTTAAAGTTAATTTCTTCCCTTTTTTTTGTGAGCATTGCTTATAGTAAAAAAGTCAGTAAATCTATTTAACAATACCACACATGTCTACCAAATGTGTTTGTTTTCAGTTTGCAATTGCATTGTATTTATGTATTTTATTTATAAAAATAAAATTTGTTCATTCTAGCTTCAAAGAGAGTACATAAGTGAAGTTGCTTTTTATTTAATGAAGGAATCTAATATTTACTGACTACCTACTATGTGTCAGGAGCTGCACATTTTGCTATACATATTCAATTTAAATTAATTCAAGTTAAATTGAGGAGGGATTTTTATTCTTATTTTAGATCTGGGGATAATGAACCCCAAAGAGAATAAGTAACCTGAAAGATTATACAGATACTATGTGACAAAACCGTAATTAAATAATGATTTTAAATAAAGCCTACAACACACACACACACACACAAACACACACGCATTTTGAAGACTAAGCCAACTATTCAGAAGTTGGCAATGAACCTACCTCATTCCAGATCTCATACTTTCCTCCTTTTTAATAATGAGAGTATTAAAGAAAAATAATCTGCTTTGATTCTCTTCCCCAAGGCTGGCATCACAAGGTAGGCTTAGCTGGTTTGATTTCAGAGGCACTAGGAAGGAAGACTACTTATTTGGATCCAGACTAGCTCCAATACAAATCTCCATCTGAGAGGCCACAATTTAAGATGTATTCCTTAGGGTCTTTTTTTGAGGGCTTCTAGGTCTTTTCAAGTCCCTTAGTAAAATATCAATATTCCTAGAGTATTATGCTTTGAGTCATATCTATAAAACCTCAGGGGATTTGTTCATCCAAACTGTTTCTAGTGGTGACAGATAATAGAGAGCACAGTCCCCAAGGATTAAAACAAAGGATGCAGTATAGGTTTTCCTATGGGAAGACAAAAGATAGGAAATGCTGAGAAAGCCATACAATGGATGTGAGGCAGCAAATAATAAACCGTATTTATTTACAGTTCTCTCAAGTTTTATCTGCTCAATATATATATAGAATCAATTCTGACCTTTAAAAAATATTAGTTTTTGATATGATATTGTCAATTTGACACGTAAATCAAATCATTTAAGAAAATAAACATAGTACCCTACAATGTTTTAAGCTTGCTTAAAAAAAAAAAAAAAAGACATACCTAATTCAGATGTGTCAGATGTGTTCTCTTCTAATAATGTGCGTGTTATCTCAAAGTCAGATGAATCCCAGCAGGGAGACCACAAAAATATAGCATTATAAATGATCTCAGGAGAACAGAAAAGTGAATATTAATCAACTTTAAGCACTCCAAGACAGCAGGAGACTATTTTAGATAGGTTGCACAACATTTTAATGGCATGACTATTTGACAGCTTTCATTCCAGGAAAAAAACGTTGAACAAAGAGTCAGGGAAGTCATAAGCCAACCCAAAATCTCAAAGGAGAAATCAAACCTCAAAAGTACTCTTTAAAAAGATGGACAGTGTATTCAACATAAAGATATATTATAGTGTCTTGTATTTGATTTTAAAGTGTTATACAACTAGTTATTGAGCTTCAATAATTTCAATTGGTTGAGGACCATGAAGATTTGGCAAAAAAAGAAAAAAACTAGAAAGACTGCTCAAAGTGTCTAATTAATTAGAGGCAACAACACAAAAGAGAATAATTAAATTATAGTTTTTATTTTTATTTCCACATCTCTAGGCAATACAGTGACTAGTATTCTTTGCTGATAGCAAGCTCCAAGTATCTATTTATAATATTTTTCATCCTTTATTCCTTCAAAAAGCATTAAAATATGCTATATTCTAAGAACTGTCAAAATCACTAGATTTATAAAATTGCTAGAAGATGGGAGAAATGAAATTGAAAACCAGAAAAGAAATACAAAATTTATTTCTTAGAGAGGGAGGCAATGTGTAGATCAAGAGAAGGCAAGTAACTGAGTGTCAAGGGTACAAGATTGGAAACCAAAGAATCAAATGTGACACAGTGAAGTTTGGAGCTTCCTCTATGAAAACTCGGTATCTGTCTGGTTGCACTTTTGAGGTCTTGCCTGCTGTGATTGCTGGGACTTCATACTTGTGGAAATTGTACAGTATTCTGTACCAACGCAGTATAAATTAAAGTTTATGTGATTCAAGCTGTTATGTATCTATTTGGTGTGTTAATAATTACCAAATACTGATCAGAAATGTTGATCATTTAAAAATGCAAATTAGATTATATTAACATCACTGCTAGAAAACGTTTTAAAAGCTCATTGCACTGGAATAAATTCAAACTCTTTAGCATAACCTATGAGGCTTCAAGTAATCTGGTCTCTGACAACCCATCCAATCTCATTTTTTATCACTCATCTCTAACTCTCCATTATCCATTTGTACCATCCTCCCATAGTGATTCAGATATTCAAACATGCCATGGACTCTATGATGTTCCCTTTGCCAAGATTTCCCACTCCCACTCTCCCTCCAATTAACCTCTACTCAGCTTTTCAATTTTATTTCAGATGTTTGTTCCTGAGGAAGCCTCTTCTGACTAACAAGTCTAAAATAAATTAACAGAGGTCATTCCGCCCAGAGGATTCCCTGAAACTCTGCGTCCCTCAACTCGCAGTCTCACCCAAGCCATATTCAGTAGTGTCCTTGGCGAGTCCTGTGCCACTTGTGAGCAGCGCCGAGACTCACACTAGTGGCAGCTGATCTCAGTTTCTGGTGTGGCTTCTTGAAGCAACTATAAGCACAGCATCTGTAGATTGCTTGCTGAACTTTAACAGGTGGCCCTGGAGGGTCACAGTCACAGCTAAACTTGGCTTCCAGGGCCACCTGTTAAGTCCCTCTCAAGACTGTGTGGCTGGACACCTACCCACACAAAGCCACGCTAATAAGACTGGAAGACTTAGGAGCTTCGATTAGTATGTAGAAATAAACACAGAAAGCCAGCCAAAATGGGAAGACAAAGAAGCAGAAACCATATGAGAGAACAGAACAGAGATCAAGGAAAAATGGAGTCAAGCAATCTAACAGGTTATAAAGATGCTCAATGAAATTAAGAGAAGTGTAGATGAACTCAGTGAGAACTTCAACAAGGAGCTAAAAAACATAAAAAAATGGAAATGAAAATTATAAAAAAGAACCAGTCAGAAATGAAGAATACATTAACTGAGATGAAGAGTATATTAAAGGGATTCAACAGAATGGAGGAAGGAGAGGATTAAAACACTGATATAGAGGATGGAGAAGCTAAGGACACCTAACCAGAACGGCAAGAAAAAAATTACCAAGAATATAATAATAATTATATGAGACAAAATTAAAAGTAACAACATCCATGTCATAGGGGTATCTGAAGAGGGAGAACAAGAAGTTGAATATATATATTTGAAGAAATGATGATGGAAAATTTCCCTAACCTGGTGAAGGAAATAGACATACAACCCAAGGAAGCTCAGAAAGTCCCCCCAAAAATGAACCCAAAGAGGCCCACACTGAAACAAATCATAATAAAAAAAGACAAAGGTTAAATACAAAGAAAGAATCTTAAAAACAAGCAAGCAAGAAAAAAGGCTATTAGTTACCTACAAGGGAACTCTCATAAGACTGGCAGTTGATTTCTCCAAAGAAACTTTAAAGGACGGAAGTGTTTGGCACAAAATATTCAAAGTGTTGAAAACCCAGGATCTACAACCAAGATTACTTTATCCAGTAAAGCTATCATTTAGAGTTGAAGGACAGATAAAGAGCTTCCTAGACAAAATTAGCTAAAGGAATTAATCAACACCAAGACAGTATTACAGGAATTGTTGGAGAGACTTATTTAAGAAACAAAAACATGTATCAAAAGCATGAATAAAGAATGGTAATATTTATCAACAAGCACCTCAGATGAAAAAGAATTAAGTGCTCCAACGAAAAGGTGGAGAAGCTGATGCTGCCTACAAGAGATTGAAGATTAAAAAACACACGCAGACTGAAATGAAGAAGATGGAAAAAGATATTGCCTTGATGGACCTAGAGAGTAGTATTGTACTAAACGAAGTAAGTCAGATAAAGACAAATACCACATGATTTCACATACATGTGGAATCTAAATAACAAAATAAACAACAAGAACAACAAAAAAAGAAACAAACTCATAGATACAGAGAATATTTTGAGGGCTAGTAGATGTGGAGGGTATGGTGAAAAGAGCAAAAGGATTAAGAAGTACAAATAGATAGATACAAAATAGTCATGGAGATATAAAGTGTAGCATAAGGAAAATAGCCAACAATATTGTAAAAAATATGTAAGAGGGAAGAGGAGAACCTGATTTAGTGGTTTGGTAATCTTACCAAATTACTTTATTTGAAGGAATGGTACAAATGAAATAACTAGAGTAGATGTTTTGGTACAAATTGTAGAAAAAGTAAAGGTAACCCCAACATACATGCACTGCCTTCATGAGTTATATAGATCTCTAATCACTATGAAGCTAGTATATTGTTACAACTGAAGCTAATATATTATTGTATGCCAACTATAATTAGAAAAAAAACTCATTGAATTGTACAATGTAAATATAAGCAACTAAGTGTCTATTATACTTCAGTAAAGCTGGGGGAAAAAAGAAAAAAAGAACAAATAAAGGACAGTTATGTATATGGGTAATCAATTATTATATAATACATGCAGGAATTTACAGTCAAGATAGTTTTTTGAATTTGGGGTCTCAAGAGAGAAATAATAAATACAGCCCTTGGTGGCAAATGCCTGAGCTAGATGACCTCCGACTGTCTTTGGCATGTTTGGCATCCTAGGAGCCAGGAGAGCTGTGTCCAGTCCTGGCTATGTGGCCCTGTTCCTTTACTTCTTTGTGTCTCAGTTTCCCAAAGTGTGAAATGAGTGGTTGAATTAGATGGCCTTTGTGATTTATATATTACAAATTAAAGAAAATCACACCTTTATTCAGGAATTTTAGACAAAAAATTCCTATGAAGCATTAAAGGCCTTAATGCTTAGCACCCTCTAGCCAAATCAATTGCTGGCATGATGTCCAAAAATTAAGGTCAAGGTCCACTTTCTTTTCACCCATTACTTTTCACCTAAAGAACATTTCAATTTCTCCAAGCAGAGACTAGAAACATGTATTGGCAAGTACTCAAAAAAAGCAAGGATTTAACTTTCTAAACACCCTTATCACTTCACCATCTAGGTTTGGCACAGAATCACAGAACTCTATGGAACAGCTGCCTTCGCTATCATGTGTGCATAGTGAATGAGAGATTTCTACTTTACAAGAAGCTATTTTAGAAAGTCAGACATACAGCTGCTCTGTCTTTGTATGTCACTATCTTAAAGAGTCATTTTATAGACTATTTTGGATTTATTTATTTTTCTTTTTTTGGTCTGTACTCACATATTATAAGTCAATAAATCCCAAATATATGACCCATACTTACTAAATGTGTTCTGCCAAAGAGTGGAGCCACCGTTTCTCAAAGTTATCAGTGTTGTAGAATATCTGTCAGATCGTTTGGCATGGTAACATAACTACTGTTGATAAATTTGTTCATAGCTAGGAAATAACAGCCTTCAACTGAGGTTCACAAATGCGAGTCTGATAGTAAATCTATTACTGAGCTCACCCATAATTTAACGTAAAGAAATTTTCTAAGTCGAAACACAACTTGCACTAAGAACCACAAAATGTGGAGAAGAAAATTTTATTTCTAGTTTTTCCCATCTTGAGAGAGACAATAATATCAGATACATGACACAGACTCAGAAATATTCATTATATTTGTGATTTGATGAAATAAGCCCTGATCTGACAAATGGATGTTTTATGAATATAGAGCTGAAAATGCATTATGACTATGTGCATGGATGTCAAATGATTAGCTTTGGAGTCAGACTGTTTCACAAATTATTATATTAGTTATGAATTGAATGAAGTAGCACTAGAGGTATAATTGAACCCCAGTAATACCCATGATTCTGGCTTATACTGTAATACCTTTTTCTCATTTCTCTTCCTAAAATAAATTTGAAACACCAACATGAATATAACCTAATCTGTAAAGACTCTCTTGACTTTGCCTCCTCCAAGCAAATTGACTCCTTTCACCTACTCCTTTTTCTGTGTTCCCGCTATACCCAGCACACATGCCTGGTATAAATTTTTACTACCTTGTTTGATTCCTTTTTTAAGTCACCATCTTATTCATTTTTGTTTACATTTGACTTGTCGCACTACTCTACTCCAGGGCTAAAGAAGATAAATAAAGTATAGGCTCTGCTTGCTAGGAGTTTTCAGTGTGATCAGACCCCTAAAAAATGTGGTTAGTTGACACCTGGTATTAATAGCTTGCCAAAGATTAAAGACTATTTTCAGTGGAAAACCAGCCTTGTGTTCTAGGAAAAAAATTAAAATCGGTTTGGTTGCCCTTCTACTTCCTATTCTATACCTTTCTTCCACGCCTCAGATTCCCAGAGGCTTCATTTTGCCTTTAAGATTCAAAATCTTAGATTAGATACCAATTAGAGGTACCTAGACCAGATATGTCCTTGCCAGAAAAGTCTGATGTTCCTCCAATTTCCTTCTTATCTTCTTCTCACTCTAACTCTATCCCAGTGAAGACTCCTTTTTGTAAATGTTTATGTTGGTTATTGTTCTGATTATCTGAAGAAAGTAATACATATTACACAGTGAAGCATAAATTACTGATGCTTCATAGGGTATCAATAAGAAGACCTAAGTAAGAGAACGTGTGGGCTTACTGGGAGATATAGTTAATTCTGACCTTGAACTACTAAATGAAAACCTATCAACTTCACTCTTATTTTTGGTTCCAGGGTAGAGCGATGAATTCCTTAAATGAGACTCTTAGCCCTCTTGCATCCAATTTTCAGAAGAGGGAGGAAAATACTATCTGGGATTTGGCCAGAGATGACTAATAATGTGACCAGAGAGGACTAATTAAAAAATTAGTGTTGCCTATAGTTGGCACTAATATCTATCTATATTTTTTCTTACATTCTTGGTATTTTTATATATCTTAATGACTCTCATTAATTTTTTGAATAAGCGTACTTAATATATAATGTATAAGTTTCATTAGAGTAGTTTGTATAAGTTACAAAGTATCTTTTGGATTAAATTGAGAATTTTAAGGGCTAATTTACCTCCCTAGTCTACTTGTTTACTTTGGTCAATTCATTAAGTATACTTTCCACCAGGCATATAGAAAAGAAAAAAATATGGATTTATTAAAGTGTTGTCAACTAACAAATAAAAAGACACATATCATTGGTATATGGATTTTGGATTTAGGTTCCAATGCAGGCATACATCCATGCACTGATAATCCTTTACACTGTAAAGGTCAGTGGCAGGCATTTGGTCTAGTGCCTTTGTGGAATTGTCATAATTTACTGTTGCTGGATCACCAAGTAATTGGTTACTTGTTCCATGAAGTCATGAAGGCTTGGCTGTTTATAGAACTATTTGACCAAACCAGTTGTGGCTGTAGCCCTGTAGTAATTCCCCTCTTCCTCAATGAATGCCCTTATAATGCTACCTGGGCTTCAGCCATCCTCAAAAATTTGTCCATAGAAAGATTTCCCCTCTAAAATCCATTGCCCCGGTTTTGTTGCTCCATTCCCACCTAGGGTCAATTTTAAGAGATAATTGTCTAAAAATATCATTGAAATCTATTTGTTCTTAGTGAGGAAGACAGACAAATATGAGAACAGTTTACTGAATTGATTTGGGTTTCTTTCATTTAATATTATGTCATATGCATTTTCCTAACCTACTTATTATTTCCATAAAATAACTCCCTTGGCCTTCTAATATTATATAGTATACAATAGAATGCTTTATTTTACCAATCTCATAGTCTTGGATATTTAATTTCTGTCTAAATGTTCACTGTTGCAACTAACGTTTAGCACAAATTTAAATATTAAAATGCACTAACACCTGACTTTTGTTCCATGCTAATTTTATTGTTGACCTAAATGCAATTTACTTACATGGCACTAAATGGAACACAAATAGAAAAGGACCTTGATTAGGAGCTTGGGTTACCCTTGTCCAGTTATAAATTTGACACTATCTTGGAAACAGAAAAGACATTATGAAGCCTCTCCCACCAAAAATTGTCTTGATTTACTTAATCTTTTCACTTTACCAGCATTCTTATTGTCCTATTGGGTTCTTTCAAAGCTTTTCTTAGCACATTGAAGTAACGATAAATCTATGAGCAGAATTATTATTTTAATCATCTTGTAACTCTGAGATATTAGTGGGCTATTCACTACATATTAGAAAAAATGACAAAGGAAAGATTAATTATATGTAGGAAAGAAAATTGATAGCCATATGTAAAGAAATAGAGAACCATTTTTTCTCTGTATACCCATTTATCTATATCATCTATTGCCCTGACTGTTATTTAGAGAGGACTCTTCTCTCCTTGAAAAAGACCATATGCTTTAACATGCAAACTTCCAGACGCTCAGAAAACACAGCATTTCCATGGGATACTGCTTTGCATAGGGCTACTTGTGTTGGAGCCAGGAGGCCTGCTTTTAAGGACCCAAGGGAACCATGGGCTCTTTCTGCTGAATCAAGCTCTCAGTATCACTTTCACTATTTCTGGCCTTAGAAGAATCTGGAACAGACTGTATGCCGAACTGTGTTGGCACGTGTATGCAGTTCTACCATCTGTTTTGCTTTTTCGATTCATCAATTTCCTCTTCTTATGAGCTTGCCTATTACTTAGTTCAGTTATGAAAAATATGTACTCTTGAGTATTTTGTCGTTAATTACTTTTATGGATCTTTTCAAAGAAAATTGTGCTGTAGTATGAGAGTAATGATAAAGTAAAATGTAATTGCAAAAAAAAAAGGCAGTAAATCATTAAAATTAAATATTTAAGCTTCAACTAATTAACAAGTCACTGGAAGTTGTGATCTTGGCAGCCTAATGAACAGTTAAGAAAAGGAAGCTGGGTATTTGCTGTCTTTGACAAAGGCAGGTCTGCTACTGTTTCGTTGCAAGCCTACTTTTTATTAACTACTTTAGGTTTCTGTTAAAAATTTATGAAACTATTTCTTCTACATGTATAATTTAAAATATTTCAACACTAATATGGACTATAATTTTATGGAAACTTGAAAATGATAGCTCTCTTGAGAGAAGAATCACCATCATTTATAATATCTAAAATAATTGATGAGGCCTGAAAACATTTTGATATTTCAGAAAGGATATATTTGTGTTAACATAGTTTTTATATTTCTGTCATCAATGACACAAATGTTAAGTGCCATTCTGCCAGGAAATTTTCCCAAACCTTTTCAATTCATTGCAAACAACCGCCAGATGGGTAGTATGATCATTCTTTTTATAGAAAAAAAATCTGGGACAAGTCAGCTAGAAGAATTAGAAAGAGTAAAAAGAGAACAACTCTAACAATAAAATAAAGTGTACATGAATATATTCTGGATGCTGTGTGTCCACAAGAGTTTCCCTGCAATAGTAAAATAGTATTTTAGAGGAATATTACTATGCCACCCACAGAATTGCCTACAAAAAAATGTAACGTGATGAACATAATGCTATCTAATGTGTCTGTGCAGAATTAGAAATACAACCAAAATTTCTGACAAAAATTGTCAATTGCCAAAAGCTGTTCCCCTTCACATTGTTTTTTAGTTTTATTACATAGAATGCTTTGTGGCCACAGAAACTTAAATTAAATCACAAGGTGACTAAAATTTTGAAGGCCGTTAAATCTATCATTTTCCACTCCTCATGGAACTAAGAAATGAAATGAGAAAAATTACATTTAAATCTCTTAACTATTCTGACCATTCACTAGCAATTTTAAGAAAGAGTTTACAATTTGGCTTTAAATTTGAAAGCAAGTACATTACACAAATACAAATTTTGCCAACCTCGTCAAACAAACAATACTTTATCTGTTGACATTCATTGCAATAACTTAAACAAAATTGTTTCTTTGTCTGATGAGGTGAAGTTTATTAGATTCAAAACCAATTTACTCTTCTTTCCAGTCTACCTGCTATTTTTTTCCTTTTTATTTTGCATCTGCCTACAAAAGATGAAAGAACGTGGAGGATTGTGCAATGAGATGTTTTTAATGGATTGGGCTTGGAAGTGGTGTGCATCATTTCCATTCAGAGTCCACTGGCAAGAACTCAATTAGATGCCCACACATAACTGCAAAAATGGTGGCAAAACTAGTTTAGCTGTGTGCACAAGAGAAAGAGAAAGTAGTTAGTCTGCTATAGGTGAAATTAGTGCACTGCTCCAAAATAGTTAATCTGCTATAGGTGAAATTAGTGCACTCCTCCGAATTAGAGCATCCTCAGTCTGAAGTGTAGAAAAAAACATCTGTAAACAGAGGTGGTTTGGAAACTTAGGTAGTGATAACTCAATATATCATACTAGAAGGAAGGTCAACAGAAGGCTAAAATAAGGAAGAATAGACAGTAGTCTGCAGTGAAGAGATCAAGAGCATGATTTCATAATAATAAAATGCTTGTGACCTGCTAGGGTGTTTCTCATTTTGGGCCATGTGTAATGCAATGTTCTGGGAACAAATGTTTAAATATTCTGGAATTGAATTTGGATCCCTTCTTGCCTTCACTGGTTTTATTGGAGAAGGTATGTGTGCAAAGATGGCTATTGCTCTCTGCATTAACGTTAGATATTTACAGAAGTCTCCTCCACTGGACTAAACATTTTACAAAAGCCCAGAATGTATCTTATTAATCTCTGTACTTCTGGAATTTGACATCTCAAGAAATAAAACAAAGTAAGTAAGCCTTGGTAAACTGAATTGAAGTGACTGTAGGTATATCTTAAACATGTCATGTGGCTTCTGACAGGCATTAATTAGGTTTCTGTTTATAAAATATTACTCATTCTTAATAAAATATTACAGGTTTTTTAGCTTGCAAAATTGATTTCAAAATTTGGATTCTCAATATTAAAGAACTTTCAGATTTTATTATAATACATTACTGTACCTAATGAGAAACATGGTATTATTATCCTGTTCTAGTAAGCATCTTAAATATCCTAAGTAAACATAATAAATACACAAATAAATCTTTAAAATTGGGGAATGAAGAAAATAGAATTTCCAGATGGAAGAATAATAACAAAGAGAATATCTCAGAATCTAGAATTACCATGAAGACATGTAAAATATTAAAAGTGACACAGAAGTGGATGGATTGATGGCGAATGTTGACAAAGCACTTTATTGTATATTCTAACAATCACATAAGCTTTGTATCTGGGTCCCATTTTAGACAGTGTCATTTTCTGGTGGTGCAATCCATATTCAAACAAGTTGTGCTCCTTTTCGGTTTGGGAAACTCCTTTGAATCCCAGTGAGTCCATTATACACCTTTGAATTTGCTGGTTGAGGGTTTCACCCTCTTTTAAATATCTCAATTGATTTACATTCAGCCAATTATTTTTTCATTTTCTTTTTTCCTCCTTCAAAGGTACAAAAATATTGGCGTCTTCTGCCTAAGGCACTGAAAAAAAGATTAGGAATCCTTACAAATCCAAGCTTTTTTTCTCCTCTTCTCTCCAAATTTGACTTACTATATCTACTTTCCTATTAAATCCATAAAGACCTGAACCATCTGTAAATATGTTCTAAGAATTCTCAAGAAACTTATGATAGCTTTTCAAGTTTCCTAGATAACTTTGTGAAGGTCACGTAGTACTTAAAGAAAAGGTATATAAAATAATCTCTTCTTTCCTCCTTCTCTTTCTTCTCTTTTTTCCTTCTTATTTATCTTACTGTTTTTTGGTTTGAATTTTAACAGAACTTATTTATTAATTTAATTATTCCTTTACATAAATAAAGTTTTAATGGTTTAAAATTTTTTTCAAAGATAAGAAGGAATGCAGTGAAAAGTTTCCCTTACACTTCTGTTTCCTTATCCAAAAATTCCCAGTCATTCCGCAATTCTTATTATTTTCTCTTTTATTTCCTGGTATAAACCCGACCTACAGACTTTGGCATACAAAATGGCTTTACTTCTCTGCCCTTCTACTTTATTTTTAGTAGAATGGTACTAAGATTTACTTGGGTATATGTTAATATTTTTATAAAGAAAAGGAAATTGGAAGGATTCATTTTGTGTTCGACAGCAGATATATTAGTAATAAATTTAAGATATACCGAATCCTTGACAGAACTTTAATTTAATATGAAAATTTATTCTTAATATGTTATTTCAGTATTGAGACATCCTGGGAAGGACTGTCTAAGAGCAAAAGCAAAGTTGGTATCAGTTCCATTCAATCTGTCTCAAACTGGAGGTGGATATCTAATCCATTCTTTTCCTTGAAACACAGCTGTAATGGAAATACATATATGAAACAAGTGATGGAAAGAGACCATTATTGTGATATTTAACTACCTTCTGGGTGCAGGAAAAGTATAAAAATCCTTAGTGAGCAATATAATATGGGAAGAACAGAATTTTATTTTAAAGGAGCTTGTGGGTTTCAAAAAAAAAAATAAATATTATTATTATAAAAATATTTTATTATCTCTATCAGAGAAAGATTTGCAAACTCACTAAAAGAAGAGGCAGGCCACTCCAGATTACTAAGTGTCAGTTTTAATAAGCAAGGAAACTTACTTAAGAGGTTTGTCTTTGGTGTTGCAAGACAAATAGATCTTCACACCCACTAGTCAGAATCTTGAGTTTATATAAAGGATTAAACAGGCTTCAGTCATGTATACCATCCAGATGATCTCAGTAACACATTACTCTTTTCAGATGGGTACTAGACTTATTGGGGTGATCACTTTGTAAGTTATACAAATGTCTAATCACTATATTGTGTATCTAAAGCTAATATAATACTGCGTGCTGACTTTAATCTACACAAAACTTTAATTTTAAAAAATTACTCTCGCAAGGCTGCATTCTTGAAGTGACTTCTAGTATGAGAACAGTGGGCAGAATGCACACTTCATGGATGGGGAAGCGGGTAAGGAGCCTCCAAATGCCT
Source organism: Pteropus medius (assembly GCF_902729225.1). Lineage (NCBI taxonomy): Eukaryota > Metazoa > Chordata > Mammalia > Chiroptera > Pteropodidae > Pteropus > Pteropus medius. The sequence continues at coordinate 5,980,475 of NW_024355008.1, forward strand.
GGGTCCAGTTTGTAGTTCACCTGGGAGTCACATTTTCTCAGTGATCTCCTTCAACATCTGTCCCTGACTTTGCTTGAAGGCTTGGTGTTAAATCTTGAGCAGTTCCATTTAAATATAATTTCTTCAAAACTTCTTTTAAAGTTAATATTTTAAAAAGAGAAATGGTTTTTTGATATGTTGATAGTTATTCATTAAAACATACTTGTGGAGTTAGTTAATTACAAGGAATTTTTTATTTTCTGTTAAGGTACTGTAGTGCGAATCTTAATTGTTGAAATGTAATTATGTTTTCCATAAAATACATTTAACATTTCTATTTTTTTAAAAAGCATCAAGTTCTCTTCAGACATTTAAATCACAATATAATGTATACAAAGAAGTAATGAACAAATGAAACTCTAAATATTGCCAACTGAGATGTGCTCTTTTTCAGGATAAATTTTTCCAAAGAACTCTAAATAAACCCAACCTATAAAAACTATTTTCTTACAATTACACATTATTATTCTTTATTATAAATGTCTATTTCAATATTAAATTTGTTATTAAAATTAGTATCTAATGCTTATTCAGGTAATTTTATTAGCTTTATTGAGGTATAATAAAAGTAAAATAAAGTATACATATTTAAAGTGCACAATTTGATATTTGAACTATGCATATACTTGTGAAACAAGCACACTTGTGACAATAACCATACTCTAAGATTTCTTAAAGCCCCTTTGTAATCCTTCACTCTCACTACTCTCTTTCCCCATCTTCAGGTAACCTCAGATCTGTTTTCGGTTAGTTTGGATTTTCTAACATTTTATGTAAATGGAATAATGCTGCATGTACTCTTCTTGAGTGGCTTCTTTCACTCAGCAGAATTATTTTGCAATTCATGTATATTATTGTTTGTAGCAATAGTTCACTTTTTATTGCTGCACAGTAATATGCTGTAGATATATAAATGTAGCACAACTTGTTTATCCATTCACCTTCTGATGTACTTTTACATTGTTCCCAGTTTGGAGCTATTACAAATAGATGTGGTATGACATTTGTATATGCCTTTATACAGACATGTGCTTTCATTTTTCATTGGTAAATAAATAAGAGTGGAATGGCTGGGTCATATGATAAGTATATGCTTAATTATCTCTTAAATAAATATTTTATTTTAGAATAGTTATAGATTTACAGAAAAGTAGTAAAGATAGTACAGAGGGTTTATATATACATCACACCCAGCTTTTTCTATTTTTAACATCTGACATTAATATAGTACCTTTGTCATAACTAACGTAGCAACATTGATATATTATCATCAAGTAAACTTTATAACTTATTCTTATTTCCTTGTTTTCACTTGGAGCCCTTTTTCTGGGATCTGATCCAAGATACTACATTACATTTAGTCATCTTGTCTCCCTAGGCTCTTCTTGGTTGTGACAGTTTCTCAATACTGATCAAGTTTTATGAAAACTACAATTAGAATTGTCAGTTTTTGCTTCATGTATTTTGGTGCTCTGTTGTTAGGAACATACACTTTTGGAGAATTGACCTCTTTATCATCATGTAATACCTTTCTTTATCTCTAATAATGTTCCTTGTCCTAAAGTCTGTTTTTTTTCTTTTTCTTTTTCTTTTTAAATTAATATAGCTACCCCATCTTTCTTTTGGTAAACAGTATATCTTTCTTCATTCTATTTTAAAGCATCTGCATCTTTTTATTTCAAGTTGGTTTCTGGTAGACTTTCAGTTTGTTCTATTTTTTTTTTATCTACACTGATAGTTTTATTTTATGTACTGTGTTTTGATCATTTACATTTAAAACGATTATTGATATGGTTGGGCTAATATCTTCTATCTTTGTAACTTTTTCTGCATGTTTTCTTTGTCTTTTACTCCATTATTGCCTTTCCCCATTTTAATTTAGCATTTAATATTACTCTTTTTTAGATCCTCTTAGTATATTATTTATATTTTTTAAAAAATTATTCTTAGTAGTTGCCTTAGACTTTACAATATACATTTTTCAAGAATTCAAGTTCATTTTTAAATAACACTATATTGTTCCATGTGTAATGCAGTTGCTTTATAGCAGTATTTCCAATACTCTCCTGTCCCTTGTGACATTACTGTTACTTATTTCATTTATCCATATGCTATAATCATCTAATACATTATTACTATAATAGCTTTAAAAACAGTTATCTTTTAAATCAATAAATAACAAGAAAAAATTTTCTTTGATCTTTCTTTCTCTAGTGCCATTCCTTTATTAATATTCTGAGTTTTAGAACTATATATTTTTTTATCTGCCCAAACAACTTTATTTTAAACATTTCTTATAGAGAAAGTCGGCTGAGAATAAAATTCCTCAGTTAAAATTTAGCTGAGAAAAATCCCTTTCTCTTCACTTTTGGAGAATAATTTCACTGGATATAGAATTCTAGGGTGGTAGTTTTTTTATTCTTTTAACACTTCTAAAGATTTCACTGCATTCTCTTCTTGTTTCCATTGATTCTGATGAGACGTTAGTTGTAATTCTTTTCTTTTTTTTTTCTGTAAAGGTAAGGTGGCTTTTTTTCCTTGATATACCCCAACATTTTTTATTTGTCTTTTGTTTTCTGCAATTTGGATATGAAACGTATAGGTTGTTTTTGTCATTGTTTCTTTCTGTTTTCTGAGATTCTTGGATCTATGGTTTGTTGTCTTTCATTAATTTTTGAAAGCGTTTGACCATTATTACTTTAAATAATCTTCAGATCTATTCTCTTTCACCTTTGGTACTCTAATTATACATATGTTACACTATTTGACATTGCCCCACAGATCTTGGATGATCTTTTTTTTTTTTTTAATTTTTATTAATTCTTTTTTATTTTGCACTTCCATCTATAAAGTATCTGTTGACCCATTTTCAAGGTTACTTTCTTCCTTGTCCATGTTGAGTCTACTGATGAAACTATCAAAAGTGTTTTTAAATATTTTTCACTGTGTTTTCAAATTCTAGCATTTTTTAAATCCTTCTTAAGGTGTACACTTCTCTACTAAATTTATCCATCTGTTCCTGCACATTGACTACTTTTTCCTTTGGAGTCCTTAACATATTTATCATAGTTATGTTACATTTCCTTACTGACAATTTCAGCATCGGTGTCATATTCATGTCTGGTTATAATGATTTCTTTCTTTCTTCAGACTGTTTTCTCTTGCCATTGGCCATGACTTGTAATTTTTTGTTGAAAGCCAGACTTCTTGTATTAGGTTATGGGAATTGAGGTAAATTTGCTTTTTTTCTTTGAGGCTTTACAATAATCTGGTTAGGACCTGAGCTATATTTAATGTTTGTCATAGCTAGAGGTACCAGTCTTTAATTTATTCTAGTGTCATTATTTTTGGCTTTCCTTTTAGATTCAGGGCTTCTCTATGCATTACTCCTCAGGAAGAGTTTGTGTCTTTTAGCTTTGCAACTGTAAATCATTTTAATGTTAATGCAGACTTATGGTTGTGAGAGACGAGGAGCATTTTATAATCTGGCCAAGTCTCAGTCTTTTTGTGAGCCTATGTATTAGGGTGTGGCTTTTACAAGCACTTTTGTCCCTCCTCCAGTGCTGTAGCTCCTCCTCCCCTGCCTTCAACTTCTACTCTTTTCCTTGGCTGTGCATTCCTAATTTATTTCTTTGAAGCCCTGTCTTCTGTTGACTTTTTGTTTTCCTTTTAGGTGAGTTCATAGGCTGATGGGGGCTGGACTAGAGAGGAATTCCCTTCTTTTAGCCAAATAAATTTTCAGAATCGTACTCTGGAGTAGTTGCATGACTTGCCCTGAAAAGTAGGCCTTTATTATGGATAGAGTTCTGGATGTGTTTCACAGTGGTTACTCTGTTCTTCCTATGACAAGCCCCAAAGGGGATCTTTTTTGTATCTTTATCTTCTGTAATCTTCAAATAATACCTTATTTGTACAGGTGTCTGTTAAGGTCTTTGGTCCATTTTTAAAATTGGGCTGTTATCTTATTGTTGCTTTAAGAGTTTTTTGTTTATTTTGGATAACCGTTGTTCATTAGATGTGTCTTTTGCAATTATTTACTATCAGACTGTGTCTTGTCTTTTCATTCTCTTGATGTTGTGTTTCAAAGAGAAGGAAATTTAATATTTTAATGAAATCTCATGTACCAATTCTTTCAGGTAGTGTCAGTCCTCCAACTCTGTTCTCCATTAGTATTGTGTTGGTTATTCTGGGTCTTTTGCCTCTCTCTATAAACTTTAGAATCAGTTGTTGATATCCACAAAATAACTTGCTGGGATTTTGATTGGGATTGCATTGAATCAAGTCAGAAGGAACTGATGTCTTGACAATGTTGATTTTTGAGTGTTAAAAAACCTTACACACTTGGGATAAATTTGGTCACAATTTATTGTTTTTAAATATTGTTTTGTTTAGTTAAACTTTTTTTTGTATTTATGTCGATTAAGGCTATTAGTTTGCAGTTGTCTTTCCTTTTAATGTCTCTGTCTATGCTTGTTGCAGATTGCTGAACTAAATTTATTATGTAGTAAGTATTCCTTCCTCTTCAAGTATCTGGAGATATTTGTGTAGAATTGGTATTATTTCTCCTTACATGTTTGGCAGAATTTCTCAGTGAAGCAGATATGGGAGTTTTCTTTGTGGGGAATGTTTTGAACTACAAATACCTTTAATACATATAAGGTTCCTCAGTTATTATCTTTTTCTTTTGAATTGATCTTTGGTAATTTAAATCTTTTAAAAAATGTGTTTCCTTAATCTACATTTTGAAATTTATTTACTAAAGAAGTTTGTAATGTTTTAAATTTCTATTTTAATACCTATAGAATCTATGGTAATGTCACGTCTCTGATTCCTGATATTGGCAATTTGTTCTTTTTTTCTTTCATTAGTCTGGCTAGAGACATACATTTTATTGATCTCATTTTCTTTGTTTTTTATTTTGTTTTGTTGATTTTTATTTTAATTCTGATTATTTCTTCTTTCTGCTTATTTTGGGTTTAGTTTATTCTTATTTTTTCTAGTTTCTTAAAGTAGAAGTTAAGGACATTGATTTGTGACGTTTCTCTTTTCTAATATGAGGAGTTCATGAAATATATTTCTCTCTAGTCACTCTTAGTTGCATCCCAAAAACTTTTATACATATTTTTCATTTTTATGTAGTTAAAAATACTTCCTAATTTCCTTTTTAGTTTATTCTTGGACTCATTGCTTATTTAGAAGTGTATTACTTCATTTTCAAATATTTGGTGATTTTTCAGATATCTGTCTGTTGTCAATTTCTAGTTTAATTCTATTGTGATCAGAAGATATGCTTTGTATGTGTTGTCTTTAAATTTATTGAAACTTGTTTCATGGCTCAACATATGGTCACCTTGGTAAATCAATGCTGTAAGTAAAATATGAATTAGTGCAATTAATGTTTTGTCTTTGTCTTCCTCTTTTGCTTTCCTCACAAAAAAATAATGAGGGAAACATTTAGAAAACTTTTTTTTAAATTAGTTTTTCTCTGTATTTATTTTACAGCGTTAAAAAAAATCACTTTGTTGTGACATGATTTTTTTCCATTGCTTCATTGATATACAACCTTTCCAAGATTAATATAATTTTTTTTTCTTCAAGAGGAATGTAATTAAAGTAGATTTTTAGATGTTTTATTGCCTTTTTGTTTCATATTAGTACTATTTCAAGGAATATATTTTTATAGTTGATTTTTAAAATCTGAAGTATTTTTTAGTTCTGATAACATGACTTACTAAGAATTTCTTAACAAGAATAGCTCTGCCATTCAAGAGATTATTTATGCTGATGAAATATATACATAAAGATTTTTTTAATGTCTGCAAATATTACATGGTATTTAAAATAAAGCTTTTATATGAATTTAAGATAAAGCTATTATTCTTTTTCATTGTCTATTAAGAATCTCATGTCTTTGATATCTGATATTCATGAGACTTTTCTTCTGCATCAATGTTAATAAAACCACTGCAGACCAGTGTGCACGAGTACGAGTACTATAGATGTGTGTGAATGTATATTACTTATAAAAACACAAAGACATGATTCAAAGTTTAAAGGGTGTTGCATTCACTTTTGAAATTGTGAGTGAGTCATGCTTTTGATTTTATCTCTAGGAACCAGAGAATTACTGGAGGCAATGCTATTTAAGAAAAGAAGAAAAGCCTCTTCAAAAAGATTCACAGACTATATTTCTATTTTTTTCTCATGGTTTTATTTGATTCACCAGCCAAGACATTCTATGGCATTTGAAAACTAATACCATTAAAACATTTAAACATATAGTACTGTTTAGTGTCTTTTATCTCCAAATTAAAAAAAATAAAGGGATAGAATCAATTACTTTAGGCTGCTTTGCTTAGTCCTACAAGTCAGAAAGTTCCCCTTGAAATAGAAATGTTATCTTTAATCCAATAAATTTCAAATGACTGGGAAAATTTTTTCATATTTCTGCAACTAAAAAGTATACGAGTGATATATTTTGGAGTTAAGCAAAGTACAGCAAATAAATATTTTCTATAATTACATCATTAGAGATTACTATTGTTAATGTTTTGGCTTGTAAACTGTTAGAGACACACAGATAAATTCATTCATTTATTTAAGTATTTAATTCTAAGTAGGCTTACTTAGTTTACCAGATTCCCAACATTTTTATTGCTCTCCTTTCTCTGACAGAATACATTCATTTGTTAGCAAAGATTGTTGCTTCTACTTTTTAAATATATCTAGTACCTGACCAACTTCCTACACCATTCCATCGTCTTCATTTAAATCATTGTCATTGATCAATAATGCGGTAGCCTTCTAGCTGGGCTCTTACTTTCATTCTTGAACCTTAGAGACTATTCTTCACATAACAAGAAATTGATCATTTAAAAACATGTCAAATCAATGGCTCTTCTGCTTTCCTCCCTCGAATGGCTTTTCATCTGACTTAGAGTAGAGACAATGTTATAGTGGCCTTAAAACCTTGCATGATTTAACACTTAGGATACATACCCCTGTTCTCCATTGGGGTATGTATCCTCATGACTTTAGATATATCCAACTCCTCTTTACTTACTCCATTCCAGCTGCACAGGCTTCCTTGTTATTAAAACATACACGTGGTCATACCTAAGGAGCTTTTCTTGAGCTGTTCCCTCTCTCTGAAGTGATCTTTGCACAGAGGCACACATGGCTGGTACACTTTCTTCAGGTTGTTGATGCAACATCCTGCATCAGAGAGGCTTTCTCAGGGCACCTGATACAAATTAGAACTCTTCCCCCATTCTCTCTCTTGTTTTCTCTTCGTAGCAGTTATCACTGCCTGATTGATATATATTTCCTTGTTTTTGTTTGTCTCTTCACTTCGTCTTAGTCACTTTTGCTTTTCTGTATCTGGAACATTGTCAGGCATATAGCGAATACTTAGCAATTATTCGTTGAGTAAATTGAACTATCACAGATACAATGACTATATGTTCTGGTTTTGATAAATATGAAGATATTTACAAGGAAAAGCAATGGAATGTTTTCATCAGAAATATTTCATATCTCTTGGGAGTGTCATCACCAGGAAAACAAACAATCCAAGACTTAGAAAAGTTAGCTGAAATTCAGCTACCTGGATTATAGAATGTATTTTCTTGTAGCAACAACATAATAAAGGCAATGGGATTAGAAGCCAGGACACAAAGTTCCTCTTTATAACTAATGTTGTAGTTTACAGAGTATTTATGGTAGCTCCTATCATTTCCCTGGCCCCCACCCCAAGTTTTATAGGGTTCTTGAATTGTATACCATAGCTTTCCTGAGACCTGAATTAAGGCTTTAGTGCCCGGAAGGAGAGTCTCTTGACAGAGGAATACCTAAATGAGATTTTAAGGAAGATATGTTAGTGGGCTCGAGCTGCCATAACAAAATACCATAGAATGGGGAGCTTACACAACAGAAATTTATTTTCTCACAGTTTTGGAGGCTGAATTCCAAGATCAAGGTGCCCACAGGATTGGTGTCTGGTGATAGCTTTCTCCTTAGTTTGCAGATGGCTGCAATTTCACTATGTCCTCACATGGCTTCTCTTTTGCGCTATTGCAGAAAAAGAAAGCTTTCTGGTGGTTCTTCCTTTTCTTATAAGAATACCAATTCTATTAGAAAGAGGCTCCACGATTATGATTCACTTAAACTTTATTACTCTGTATAGGTCTTATCTTCAAATACAGTCACATTGTAGTTCTGGCTTCAATATATGAATTTGGGAAAAGACATAATTCAGTCTATAACAAAAGCCTTTTGCACAAGAAAGTGGGGAGGGGTCTGAGAAAGCAGACTAACAGCTGGGGACAGGAAAATGACCTGCCGGATAAGGGATGCCTGCCGCAGATGGCTATCTTCGTGCTTGGAGCCTTAGGAGAAGTTTGGTAAACCTCCCACCACCTGTGCTTATTTCTCCAGATACTTCAAATCTAAGCAGCTGCTGTTTGTCATCCCTGCCTCCTCTCAGCTGGCAAATCCTGACAACAAGCACAGGCTGTTTACCCTGACGGTGTTCCTTAGGGACAATCAAAATTTGTAAAGCTTCTCAAGGTGTAGTTCCCCCAGGCTACCAACACTAGAAATGCCTGGGGAGAATGTTAGAAGCACACGTTCTAGAGACCTATTGCAGACCTAACAAATTAGAATTTCTAGGGCTGAGGCCCTACAATTAGCAGTCATAACAATTATCCTGTTTGGTAGCTAGTCAGACATGAGCTACAGGGGAACAAAGGAAGGGAGGCCCAGCCAGAGACCACCCAAAGGACAGTGGTAGTTAAAGAATCCCTCCTGCACCTTGGGAGACAAAGGACGGGAGGGCCATAACCTATAGCTGGTTTAATCTAGCCACAGACGTGTGGGCAGAAGATACTACCCTAACCTGCCCACAACTTCAGCCTTATTATATGGTCATTATAATAGCACGTTCATGTCTTGAAGTCGTTGAATCTAATTATAACAGATCGAATTTGGGGTAAGCGCATGAGCACTAGGCAAAGAGTTATATAGCAGCCAAGTGTCAATCAAAATGACTTGACTGTGCCAATCACCTAGAATGCTTTTGTATGCACCCATCACAGCCCTAATATAATGCAGACTTCCCCCACCACTGGGGTTACAGCTCTCTATCTTCCTTTACTGAAACCTGTTCTCCATTGGGGTATGTATCCTCATTTCTGTATGGTCAGCCAGTTTAGGCTTGACCTATCTTCTACCTCAAAATGTGCCTTTAATAAATAGTACTTCTCATAATTGTCACTGAGTGGAAATTCATTTCTTCATCAGTGATATGGACCGAGACCTGTGTGTTACTGGAACTCCAATCTCCACAAAGGCAGCAATTCCCCGTGTCATTTAGGCCCACAAAGCTCAAGAACCACTGAAGAGTTTTGGACAAGTAACAGTTTTTCTATATTGCAGTTTTAATTGTGGTTATTTTCCTCCCTCTTTCTCTCTTCTCCTTCCCTCCCTTCCTTCCCTTTTTTTCCCACTTGAAGTCCCAAGTCAAGACTAAAATAATATAGATATTTTACTAGAAAAATAAGTTAATATTATATTTATTAACATATCCATAATAACGGTTAGCGTATGAGAAAGTATAGTATAGCAGTGTGGAGTGGTGCTAAGTGGCTGACAAAAGGAAGGAAAAATACACTTTAAGAGAAGGTTACATATCATAAGATCTCTGAAGGGGAGAAAAAATAGATAATCGAGGGCGGGGCAGAATTCCTGGTCAGAAGACAAAAATGTCACCATTAGTTAAGAAGTAGTCAGTTTCTTTATTGAAAAGAAGGTAAAATGCTTAGAAAGAAAAGATGGAACAGACATGCTTGATTTGTCTGATTATTTTTCCAGTAGCGGTTTGTGCTTAGAAGCCCTTGGAGAGTGTTTTTGGATGAGATTAACTTTTACATTGGTGAATTTTGAGTAAGCAGATTGCTCTCCATAAAGTGGGTGGGCCTCATCCAATCAGGTGAAGGTCTCAATGGAACAAAAATACCAGGTCCTCCTTGGGCAGGAGGGACCCTCAGGCAGGAGGGAACAGTCTCCAAGCTGGCTATGGTGTAGGAGCTCCAATGCCTCAGGAGGGTCAGATCAGTTGCTTAGAAGAAACTTTTTTTCCCTTCCCCCTACGGCTGGTGGTACTAAGCATCACAGATAAAGCAAGTAATAATTGCCAGCCATGAAGAGAAAATTGGGTTTGGAAAAACATTATAATTAGTTCAAACTGAGCCCCTCTAAATGCTAGAATTCTGAGGTATAATGTGTGATTCCCGAACAGATTATCTGTTTGACAGGCCCTTAGAATTTTGCATTATTGCACTAAGGCTTTTTGATGTGTGGATTTTATCAAAGCCCCATAAGTGTAATTTGGAAAATGGGATAAGGCAGGAGCAAAGGCAATGTTTTTTGCTCTTTGTTTTGACCCAGAAGTAAATATAATTTTAAATGATTTGGTTATCTAAGAGAGCTTCTTCTCACCCTGTCACCTAGCTTTCATGATCTCAATTCTACTTATTAAGTACAGCCTAGCCAGCCTGTCTGAACAGTCATCTTACGGTTTATCCCAGGGGATTCATTGCAAAGAATCATGGATCATGCATAACTGGCTAAGACTAAACTCCAGGCAAACCCTGATTACACAGCTGAGGTCAAGAGAAAATTGCTCCTGGTCTCCCAGGCTTCCTAAGTCATTGATTCAGGGGATTTAAGCAGTTTGAGGACTCTAGGCATGACCTTCAATTGGTTTGTTTCCCTATTGATTTTCTCCCTAATCTAATGTGTCCTACATGTTGCTATTTGACTAATCTTTCCAAAGAATTGTTCTGATTAATGGCCCTCTTCTTGTGTAGAAACAGAATTTCTAACATCTTTCCAAGGTATTTTTGACTCTAAAAACTCATTCTCAAAATTGTGGTCCATAGACCAGTAGCATCGGCATCACCTGGGTATTTTTTAGAAATACAAATTCTAGAGCCTCGTTTCAGATGTGCAGAATCAGAAATTCTGGGAGTGGGTCCAGTAATCTGTTTTAACAAGACTCCCGGTGATTCTCAAGTGATAAAATTTCAAGAGCATTGCTCTAAGGCCTAAGAACCCACCTTTCTGAATTTACTATATTCTGCTTCCTCTCCACTTACAAAGGTGACTATTCATGGTTCTGTAAATTACCTCCATATTTTGTTTATGACATATACTTTAACCAGGACAAAATTTTATCATTTTGTCTTTTGGATCTTACCAATCCTTTCAGGTTCAACTCAAACACTGTAGTCTTTCCCTAGGGTTTTTCAACCTCTACACTGTTGACATTTGGGGCTAGAGATAATTTGTTGTTGTGGAGGGCTATACAGTACATTCTGGAAAGACTGTGTTTTATAGTTCCCTGGCCTCTACCCACTAGATGCCAGTAGTACCCCCAGTTGTGCCCGTCAAAATGTATCCAGACATTGTAAAATGTCGACCAGGGGAAAAATCCTCCTTGGTTGAAAACCAGTGGTTTACCCTGTCGTTCTATCATTTACCCCATATCCCAAAGCTAGACTTAATCTCTCCATTCTCTATGCTCTTAGAGAAATTAGGCTTTTCTTATTTTGCTAAATCAGAATCAGAAAGTTGTACCATCTTTTTAAGTACAAAATTTTAAAAAATATTTATTTTAAGAATTAAAAATGAACATTCTATATATTGTTTCTGTAAATTGTAAAATAGTATGAATAGTAAGACATGAACTTTATCTTTTCTAATGCTACTTTATGCCATTTATTCACTCATTTATTTAAAAAACTGAGTACTTATCACATAAGTTGCTACATAATTTGACATAATTAAATTCCCTGGAGCAGAATGGATAGACTGAGAGTAATTGGAAGTTGCTACTCAACCTTCTTTTATTATAAGATAAATGCTGGGAGTGGGAATGGACTCATCATATGTTTGGGCAATGAAATCCAGTCAAATGGACAGAACATGGTGGCTGAAGATGGGGTATTGCAATGTTTAATTTTATGTGTTAATTTGGAGAGTGTTTTTGGATGAGATTAACTTTTACATTGGTGAATTTTGAGTAAGCAGATTGCTCTCCATAAAGTGGGTGGGCCTCATCCAATCAGGTGAAGGTCTCAACGGAACAAAAATACCAGGTCCTCAAGTAAGAGGGGATTCTCCAACAGACTGCCTTCAGAGTGTAATTGCACCATTGGCTCTCCTTAATCTCCACATTGCAGATTTTGGACTAGCCAAGTTCCACAATCTTGTGAGCCAATTGCTTATAATAAATTCCTCTCCTCTCTCTTCTCTCTCTCTCTCTCTCCTATATACTCTCTCTCATAAACTCTATATGTGTGTGTGTGTGTGTGTGTGTGTGTGTGTGTATAGATAGATTAGATATAGATATAGGTATAGATATAGATATAGATACACACACAAATACACACCATTGATTCTGTTTTTCTGTAGAACTTTGACTAATACAGGCATCCAAGGAAAAGTTGGTAGTTGAAGTTGTCAGAAAGCATCAAAGGTCCAGTACTGATTGAGAGATGAGTTTCTTTTGAGAGGCTACGATGCAGTTATAGTGATTTCAGAAATAGGAGGCATTTAGAAATCCAGGCAGTTAATTGACATCACAGTAGTCTTTCAGCAGGTAGAAATATTCCCAACCTTTTTAATATGTAAAGAAACTGACAAATAAGGAAGAATTCTAAAAATTTGTCAGGATGGTAAATTGGATAGGGAAACCCATGATAGATTGAGGCTTGGATCCATAAGGAGAGGTAGATAATGAGTAAAAGAAACTTTTAATATTATATGATACTAGGTTTGTCATAATAAGAAGAATTGATAAGCAATAATTCTAATAGTGATTTTTACAGAGTGGACATGGGAGTCAGAGATTCATAGAGGCCGAATTGACACATGCCTGCCTAATATAAGATGATATAGTAGTAATAGTCCTAACTTACTCTTCAGAAGAGACAATAATTAGTCACTAACTTCCTGTTGTTTACTGAAAATGTCTTTATAATTCCTAAAATCCCCAGTGATAAAGCTCTTTTTTTATTTTTGGAAAACACCAAAAAACCCCACATTTTTATTTGCTTGAAGTACTTCATGCAATTAATATATTCTAATTCTTGATTTAAAAGGAAAAAATTAGCCTCTGTATGGTAAACTAAAATATTTTCAAGGATCAGTGTTAAATATGAAACTCAACCATAAATAGACATATTGAACTTGGTTCATAAAGACATTGATCTCTTGAGAACTTAGAACTATTTATTAACAATGCATTCTTAAATCCTCCTCTTATTTGTAACAAGAAATTATTTCCAGCCTCACAGCACTTTCCGTCTTCAACAGCAGCATTGAGAGTATCAATAGACTTACCTGTTCTATTTACTGCCACTTTCCCTGGGTTCTACTTACTTTGTCACTTTTCTTTTTAAAATGATATCACCATCATCTTTTACCTGCCATCACAGAAAAGAGAGTAGTTCCCAGACTGAAAAAGAAAAAGACCATTGAAGCATAATAAAAATACAGATTTCTGAGCCATTCTCTTCAAGATTCTGATTCAGTAGGTCAGGAATGGGCCCAGGAGTTTGCATTTTTACCAATCACACTAAGTCATTCTAATGCAGGAGGATGGGGACTATGGTTGGAAAACCATTAATTTAAGCAACAGTCCCAGTTCCTAATATACTAATAAAGTATAGCAGACAAAAATGTTAAAAATTTTGATATAAACATGTTGTAGATAGAGAAAATGACTGCAAAGGGGAAAACAATTGATTTTAACCACTAAATTTACTCTCCCTGTTTCTTTTCTTTCTCTAAGATCATCTCCTCTTTGTTTTTCTTCTTTCAGAGCCTCCCCAAAGTTATAGTTGTTTTGGAAGCCTTAATTTAGCTGCCAAAGAAGATGCCATCACTATAATTCTTTTCAATGATCACTTCACTTGTTTGGCTTTGGTACCAATACATATTTAACTAAATTTGATACCAAAACATAGAATTGAATTATTAAATAAAGAAACAGGTAAAATTCTGAATTAAAAAAATTGTACCTCATATGTTTCATATTTCACTTGCTTGATGCTTTGCAAGAAAGATTTATATATCACTATTTCACAAATTTTACATTTTGAAGTTTGAGTGGGAGAAAAATATTTCATTGTGTAAGCTGGAATGACCACTTGTCGGAAAAGAAAAGTAGGATTCCTGAAAACTCTGCTTCTAAAATGAGTGTGGTGCAAGGCCAAAGAATGAATAACACTTCCAAAAAAAACAATTAGCAGCAGGCAAAGTCAGAAAGGCATTAGAGAAGGAAAAATCACATATACAGTGGACTTTGAGGACAGTTTGTGTGCCTACATAAAATCATATGTAGGTATGATAAGTACTCCCAAGCAAAACAATTAATTCAGTGAGCTAGAGATAAGATGGTGGGTACTTATAGATAGAAGAGAGAAAATGTTTTTAAAAATAATTAAAATGGTTCATGTATTTGTAGTTTGCTAAGGCTGCTGTTAGAACATACCACAGACTAGGCAGCTTAAGCAATAGATATTTTCTTCAGCTCTGGAAGCTAGAATTCCAAAGTCAAGATGTCAGCAGGGTTAATTTCATCTGAGTCCTCTCTCCTTGATTTGTAGATGACCTTCTTTTCCTTGTCTTCATATCCTCTTTGTTTTGTGTGTGTCTGTGTCCTAATCTCCTCTTCTTCTAAGGACACTAGTCATATTAGATTAGGGCCCACCCTACAATAGACTAGTGGTTAACAGAGGGTAAGGGGGAGGGTGAAGGGGGGAAGTAGATGGGGTAAAAGGAGTCAAATATGTGGTGACAGAAAGAAATCTAACTATGGGCGGTGAACATACAATGCAATATATATATATGCCTTACTGCTAAATTGTACACCTGAAACTTACTGGATTTCGTTAACTAATGTCACCATAATAATAAAAAAAAGATCTCATTTTAATATAATTACCTCTTTAAAGAACTTATCTCCAAATACGAGTATATTCTGAGGTACTGGGCTTAAGATTTCAACATATGAATTTTGGAGTTGGGAGACACAATTCAGCCTACAGCAGTCTGTCACAAAGGTGTATCTTTTATATCATAAAAAATATGCTTTATGTAAAAATAACCATGAAACTGAGGTCTTGGATGAAGAATCCTTACACTTCAGTTTTAGAATATCAAAATACTTATCAGAATTACTTCTGTTGCAGCTCTCTCACATTCCATCCTGATCCTGTCACTTTGTCCAGCAAAAATCTTTGCATAATATCAGTTTGGTTCACACAGACAGATTTCAAAGCAGGGGTAGCATACGAGAGTTAATTTACTGCAGTCAAGCATTAGGCAGCCCAGAAATGCTAGAAGATTAATTTCTTGCCAACAAACTCACAGAGGCGCTATCATGATTACTTGTTTTGGGGGCATGATGAAAGTTCATGGTTATGTACATGGTGCTATCCACGCAGTGGGGTGGGGTGAAGGAAGAAGAGTATATACCATCTCGTACTCTGTAAAAAAACCTGGAAATTCTCATTGAGCCTTTCTCGTGTGCTAGGAAATGTTTTAAGCTCTGGACACAAAAGTATCTCATTTAGTCCATGAAATAACTTTATAAAGTTAACAGATTTTATAACTTTACAAGTGAGTAAACTCAAGGTTTAGTAATTTCCCAAGGTCATATAGATTTTTAAAACAGCTTTATTAAAGTATAATGACATACAGTAAACTGTACATATCCAAAGTGTACAATCTAATATATTTTGACATATGTCTACATCTGTAAAACCACTAGCAAAATCAAGGTGCCGAACAGATCCTTTACCCTCAAAAGTTCCCTCATGCTACTTTGTAATCCCTCCTTTCTTTACTTCTCTGCAACCACCACCCCTTGACATATCCCCAGGCAATCTACATGTAAAAATGCATATTTTAGTATGCATTCCTAGAATTACTTTCAAATGAAATCATACAATATGTACTATTTTTATATTGTCTGGCTTTTTCACTCAACATGACTATTTTGAAATTTCTAGTTTGGGGTCATTACAAATAAAGCTAGGAGAAACATTTTTTAATACAAGTTTTGTATAGACATATGGTTTTGTTTCTCTTGAGAAAGCACCTAGAAGTGGAATAGCTGGATAATATGCTAGGTGTCATACATTTGGGTCTTGCTTTTTTAACTAATCTGTCAATTTCTGTGTTTAATTGGAGTGTTTAGAGTTAATGTGATTATTGATATGATGGGGTTCACGTCTATGATCTTACTATTTGTTTCCTACTGGTCTCATCTGAACTTTGGTCCTTTTCTTTATTTTTGTCTTCTTTTGGATTGAATATGTTTTTTGACTTAATTTTATTTCCCTCTTTTTCTTATTACCTATATCAGGGCAATAGTAGGGCTTACTTCATTTGTTTCTCATATGTCTTTTGTTGCCTGATGTCCAGTGTCACAAAAACCATTTATTTCATGTTTTGTCTGATTTTAATGATTGTTTCAGGTAGAAGAGTATATCTAGTCCTTGATACTCTGTCTTGGCTGGAAACTTATGTCTATATGCTACACAAATTTGGAACTGGAAGCCACATCTCTCTTATCCACTACATTATAGTGATAATCACCATCAGATCAAAGGAACCTAGAGTTAAAGTCCAGTGTCTCTCAGGTCACCTTTCTGTGATTTTTACTGCTCTTGGGAGTTTATTATTGCCCTCTCTATAAATATATATGTCAACATACAGTATTCTTTCTCTCTATCTTCTCTCTTTAAGAACACCCCTGGTTAAATTTTGAATGTGATTAATAGATAAGTGATAGATATTTGCTGGGAATTTATGTCATTTTATGGCTCTCTTAAGGGTCTAATTAATAAAACAGGTGCTAGAAAGTTTTTATTAAAAGTCTTATAAAATGGAGGAAATTTTTTAAATTTCCTAAATAAGAAAACTATGTGAGAAATTGACTAAAAATTATAATTTATCAAACACACACTGGCTGCAAAAATATGTATAATAAGCCAGAATTTATTATGTAAACATTAGTAATATTTCTCAAATTCAGATAAAATTTTTATCTTACAGACTTGAAAATTTATTTTGAAAGGGTCATTACCATTGTTGCTCTTCATTGAAGCATGAACACAGCTTTTCCTTTTCCAAAGGAGAAAACATATACATATTAAGAATCTTCTCATTGTTGATTTCCACATACCTCTATAAGTGCATTTAAAAAAAATGGCCAGTTTCTTTATTTTCATGGAAACTCCAGCAACAGGTATATCTGAGTGCAGGATACCATCCATAGCCTCGCCTGCATTTTATATGGTCATAGAGCTGGAAAACATTTTAAAATAGCATTACCTCTCTAAGGATATCTTTCTTACCTGAGGCAATGAGGAGACTACAGATATGCTGGATATTATGGCCATCACTGATTCCTTTGCAGAGGTTGCTATGGTCTTAACTTTGAAAAATGTGTGTCTTTATCTACATTAGAGTAATTGAAGGATTTAGTTTTATAAAAACAAAGAACAAAAACACAACAAAATGAGCAAATATTCACTGGATAAACTACACATTTACACTATGTAAAGGACCTACATGGCTAACACAATACAGTTATACTGTGAAAGTGGTTTATAATGGGAGGTAGAAGAATTCAGTCAAATCTTTCTTGGTCATTTACTAGTGTGCTGGCCGGAAAATTACTGCTTGGTTATCGCCCATGGAAACAGGTTATCACCCATGGGAACAATAAAGCTTTCTGCTTCTGTACCCCCGCTTGCACAACCTACCTGTGGGTTGACAGTTAGTAAATAGAAGAAAAATAGACTTTTGTGTTCAGACAGAATGAGGAATGGGATTTAGGGCTTAAAAATCCTGTACTTCTACATTTCGGGGCTACTTAATTTGGGGTCTGTGTACCCCTGGCAGACCCAGCTGGCTGAATAAAGAGTGTGTTTCCTATAACTCACTGATTTCTGGTGGTCTGTGTGTCTTTCGGGGGCTGGTGGCTACCACACTAGCTTACTGTCTTAGGCAATCACTAAGTGTCTTTGTATTTCAAAGTAGATAGAAAGATAAAATGCATAATGAACATGAAGGCACTTTGAAAATTATTAATCATAACAGAAGGGAAAGAATTTTATTAGAAATCATCTTTTCTTCACTTCAGTTATAGCAATTATATGGTAAGAATATAACTCACTACCCAGATGTCTTGCTAGTCATGTCCCCTCACAAATTTTCTGTTCATGAACTCTGATTTAGTGTGTGTGTATGTGTGTGTGTGTGTGTGTGTATTTAAATAAAAAAATGTATTGATCAAATGATGGTGCACTTTAACTCAAGTTGATTTAGGAAAAAAATTTTGCAACCCGACCTTCTTTCTTTCCTATTGACCACATATGTTTCTTCCTCCATGCTTTTATACATGTTCTGACTTTTCGTAACACTCTCTACTTTCCCCTGGTTTTCTGCTACAGTTACACAGTTTTTACCTCTACTACAAAACAGACTGAAATCCTACCTATTTGGTAAAGATGTTTTTTACATTTTTATTTAATGATAGACTTTCCCTTGGATTCCCATACAGGCTTAGCATCTATGCAACTCAATTTTACACATAGTATTTGCTTACTTCTTGTTTTCTCTCCCCAAATGGATTTCCCAGATAATTCTCCTAAGAAGCATATAAATGTAGCAGCCACTGGACAACACCACTCGGAAGTCTTGTAGACACTTTAAACTCAGTAAGAGCACATAAATCTTCAAATCTATTTTTCTTCTTTATTCCCTCTCTCAGTAAGTAGTATACATGTACAGATTGTTTTGCAAGCTAAGAAACCTCAGAGATATGCTTGATGTTTCCATTATTTTACCTCTTCATTTCAAGATAAAAATTAATATTTTTTAGCATGACATGCAAAACTATTTATGATCTGACCTCTGCTTCTTTCCAAAATTTTTTCTTGATTTCACATTCTCTTTACCTACTGCTATACCACTGTTCTACTCTTGAGAATCAAACTTCTCAAAATATTTTTCTTCTCCCTCATTTTCAGTTTTTCATCTCTCACTCACACATCTTTATGTTCCAAATGGATTTCCATATCCAGATAAAACTGAAACAGCCCTCGACAAGACACAATTTCCATGTTAATAAATCTAGCAGACCCTTTTTAGTTCTAAATCTTATTTGCTCTCTTTTCATATTCAATGGATGACTGCATCCTTTCTGAAACATTATCTGATAGACCTTCATGACAATACTTTATCCTAGATTTCCTTATACTTTGCTTGTTTATTTCTTCTTTAAATTCACCTTACTTGAAGTGCTGAAGATTCTCAAGTCTCTTTTTAAGGATTTATTTTCTCTTTTTTGTTTTAAATTTTTTTATATTTTTATTCTTTTTTTCTTTCTTTCTTTTTAAAAACTAGTTTCAAGTATATAGTATATTGGTTAGACATTTATGTAATTTATAAAACGATCCCTCTAATTGCTCCTTCTCTCTTCTGGTTTTCTACCTAGCCAATATATAAATGCTAACTGCATTCCCTATGCTGTGCTCCCCATACCCGTGACCATCTATCAACTACTAATTTGTACTTCTTTAACCCTTCACCCCATTCTCCCAGCCCCTGAAATTCCTCTCTCCTCTATCCGTCACCAAATTGTCCACTATATTTGTGAGTCTGTTTTTGATTAGTTTGTTCTTTTTGTTCCTTAGATTCCACATATAAGTGAAATCATATGGTATTTATCTTTTTCTGTCTGACTTATTTCACTCAGCATAATAACCTCTAGATCCATCCATATCGTTGCAAATGGTAGGATTTCATTTTTTTTTTTTAATGGCTGAGTAATATTCCATTGTATATATGAACCATAACTTCTTTATCCAATCATCTGTTGATACGCATTTAAGTTGCTTCCATATCTTGGTTATTGTAAATTGTGCTGCCATGAATATTGGGGTGCATAGATTTTTACAAATTATTGTTTTGGCTTTCCTTGGATAAATACCCAGAAGTGCTATTGCTGGGTCAAAAGAAAGATCCATTTTTAATTTTTTTGAGAAACCTCCAGACTGTTTTCAATAGTGGCTGTACCAATTTGCAATTTCACCAACAAAGTATGAGAGTTCCCTTTTCTCTGTCTCCTTGCCAACCCTTGTTGTTCTTTGATTTATTGATGATAACCATTCTGACCGGTGTCAGATGATATCTCATTGTGGTTTTAATTTGTACTTCTCTGATAATTAGTGACTTGATTTGGAGAAGATTTTCACTAATGATATATTGATAAGAGGTTAATATCCAAAATATATAAAGAACTCATACAATCCAACAACAACAAAAAACAGTCCAATAAAAAGTGGACAGAAGACCTGAACAAATACTTCTCCAAAGAGGAAAGGCAGATGACCAATAGACATATGAAAAAATGCTCAAGGTCGCTAGTCCTCCTGTGACTTCTAAGTTGCTCTTAGAATTATTACAAAGCCTTAATATAATCTGTAAGGTGTGTTGGATGCTTAGTTCTTCTCCCCTTGCTTTCTTTTCTCTTAGCTAACTCCTGCTCATTTTAAATTATTCACCTTCTTTAAAATTCCAGAACGGTTTTGCCACCTCTCTCAATTAGATCACTTTAAAATACCTTATACTATTTCTTTTGGGCATTATTTTCATCATCATAAGCAATTATTGATTTCTGTAATTACTTAGCTAAATTTTATTTGACTTGATGTATTTTAAATTTCATAAAGTCAGAAATTCTCTAGTTCATTACTATATCCCCAGCATTAATGAGGGTGCTGGCCTATAGTCACTTCTCCATATACATCTTTTGAATGCATGTATCAGTACATGTATGCATAAATCTTAGTCCCTACCTCTCACTCTCAAGCTAAGCCATACATATGAATTTGCCAGTTTTTAACTATATCATGTTTCTTCTAACCTTGGCTCGTTTCTATGAACTATTCTCTGTGCCTGAATGTTCCTGCTACCTACATTGGCTGATTGGCGTCATTTTTCAACAGTCAGCCCAAGGGGCGACCTCATCCAAAAGCTATTATTGACTGTCACCAATTAGGTCTTGCACTCTCCTCTCCTACAGCAACTACATTCTGATGTGACTTTGCCACCAGACCATCACAATGCTGACTGCTTCTTTGGCCACTTCCATTCCTTTGTGTTTGGTTACCTGTGCTTTGTTTCTCTCCTGAGCTTTAAGTTTATGGAGAGTGGACTAGTACCTTTGAGATCTGTATCCTCAGAGGTGAATACTGTGCCTGGAATTTAGGTAATGACTAATCTGTAACTATAATAATCAATATTTTTTCAATAGACAATTCCTTAATAGCTAGGACAATGTATTTGACATCTTTACCATCTAACACTGGGGTGGGTTCAGTTCTAAATAACAGATATTTAGTTAACATTAAATGGGGAACTGTCTTTATTTCATTTAACACCTGTAAACAGCTTCTCATTCTGTTCCTTAATCTCTATATCTTTCTCCTTTGTATTGCCCCTATACAACATGAAGCTCTGATGCAAGGATAATAATTTTCAGGAAGAGAAGTGCCAAGTGCCAAAGATAAAAAATTGAACTACTATCAACCTACCAATTTATGTTCTTAACAATTTTTCTATTTAAAAAGTCTCAATAAAATATTAAAACTAGGCAGGCATTTGAGGTACATTTGTATACCTCATTCTACCTGAAAAGTACCATTTTTATCTGATAAATCTTTCATAAAAGCCAGTAATTTAAATACTAACTGCTAGAAATATCTATTCTGTTCATGTCCATATATATTTTCATAGAAAATCTTAGTTTTCTACATTAATCTCCATTTTATCTCCTTTTCAATTTGAAAAAATAGCAATACATCTAAGTTGTGAGGTTTTAGCTATAAATTTATTGCTTGTATTTTAATTATGGCTTTGGTTATATGTGACTTATATACATTTTTAATATTTTAAAAGTCACTTGAAACTCTAGGCACTATGAATTATAGGTATCTGCAAGAATATATTTGAAATCCATAGAAAACAGATCTTGAAGAAAACCCACATATTTATAAACCAGTATTTCTTTTCTTGTAATATATTATTACTATGCATTTTTTTAGATTGGTTTTTAAATATGTTCCAGATATATATATATATATATATATATATATAAAATCTGGAATATATATATATTTTTATATATATATATATAAGAAAGAAATATATATATATATATATATATATATATATATATATATATTTCTTTCTTAATTTTGCCAAGAGAATTTTTAAAAGTTCCAAAAATAAAGATGACCTAATACTATTATCTTCTGTTCTTGGCCCTCATAATCTGTGTAAATTTATTGACAATTTATGATGGCCAAGGAGATCTAACATATACGGTTTGATAATATAATGTTTGATAATATAATTTCAAGTCTTCAAATGTTTAACCAGACATGTAATTCTATAGCAGCACATGAAAATTAATTGATTTTAAAATTATAGAATCATTGAAATTGACAGATTTCTGTAGGATTATTATTTAAAAATGCTGTTTTATAATTTGATCATTATTTATTCAGCTATAATCACATATGATATTTTACTAATCTTTAAAGAAAGGCAATTTATTGAAAATGTGAAACATAGCCTTTATTAACGATTTTTAAATCTACCGAGACAGTTTGTAGACAAAAGGTTTAAAATAATAATTTAAATATTAAGAAAACTCTGTCAACTTTCTCTACAACTAACAAATTAGTTAGATCACATTTGGTGCCAATTTAAGTTAGTTGTAACCTTTCTAGGCATTATGACAAATTTTCCACTGAAGGTTCTGACTTTTGTCCAACTGAAAAATGAAATACCCAAAGTGCAGAGGTTTTGCCTCTCTTGTTTCCTACTTCATATAAAAATTCAAATTGAATGTTTGTCCCAGATGGTCCATACTGTTATATTATATAAAGCTAATTTTCAGGCACTTGTACATTTGGAATAACTCCTGAATGAGTACAATTGGCCCAAATTAGTGTGAAATATATTGGTTCATTGAGATATATTCCCTTGGAGGCATTTTTCTTTGCTAGGGGAGCTGATATTAAGTAGGCTTAGCTATTTGATATTAGTAATGGCATTTTAATTTAGAGTCAACTTTGCACATAGGTCTCAGGTGACTCTTAAGAAAGACCCTCACAAGACTAGAAATGTAAATGGATTGATAGGATGAGAAAAGTATGCTCCTTTTTCTTCTCCTATTAGCAGTCCTCACTTTCATCTTTCATTTCCTTTGTCTGGAAGTACCTCATAGGTAGTTCTAGAGATAGACAACCCTCTGGAAATCTATCTGCAGTATTCTGACCACATTGGCTTTAATCAGAAGAGTAAGATACTTGTGTGAAAAAGCTATTCATTTGGGCTGAAAAGATGCATATTGGCATCAGATGTTTTATCCTTTCTTGGTACCTAAAATACCTTCAGAATGATCACTTTTTTTTTCTTTTTTCTTTTAATTTAGTTTCAAGTATACAGTACATTCTTTAGACATCTATATAGTTCATAAAATGAGCCCCCCAATTGCACCCTTCCTTCCCTGACCCTCCACCTAGCCAATGTATTAATACTAACTGCAGTCCCTATGCCATGTTCCCCATCCCTGTGACCATCCATCAGCTACTAATTTATTTCTTTAGCCCTTCACCCCATTCTCCCAGCCCCCTAACACCTCTAACCCTCTGTCCAACACCAAATTGTCCACTATATTTGTGAGTGTATTTTTCATTAGTTTGTTCTTTTTATTCCTTAGATTCTACATGTAAGTGAAATCATATAGTGTTTATCTTTCTCTGTCTGACTTAAATACCTTCTAAGTCCATCAAAACAATATCTTTTTCCATCTCTTTCCTTTTCATATGTAGGGGTCTTGTTTTCTTATCTTTTCAGCCACTCTATCTTTGGATTGGAGCACTTAATTCTTTTCCATTTAAGGTACTTATTGATAGGAATGTGGTTGTTACCATTTTTTATTTCTGTTTTTGATACATGTTTTTTCTTCTTAAAAAAGTCCCTCCAACATTTCCTGTAATACTGGCTTGGTGATGATAAATTCCTTTAGCTTATTTTTGTCTGAGAAGCTCTTTATCTGTCCTTTAACTCTAAACGATAGCTTTGCTGGATAAAATATCCTTGGTTGTAGATCCTGAGTCTTCATCCTGTTGAATATATTTAGCCAAGCCCTTCTGTCCTGCACAGTTTCTTTTGAGAAATCGGCTGCCAGTCTTATAGGTGTTCCCTTATAGGTAATTATTTGTTTTTCTCTTGCTGCTTTTAATATCCTTTCTTTGTATTTAACCTTTGCCATTTGAATTATGATGTGTCTTGGTGTGGACCTCTTTGGATCCCTGATTTTTGGAATTCTCTGAGCTTCTTGGGGTTTTATGTCCATTTCTTTCACCATGGTTAGGAAAGTTTTCCATCATTATTTCTTCAAACAGCTGTTCAACATCTTGATTTTCTTCAGTTATGCCAATCAGACGAATATTTGGAGCCTTAATAGTGTCCCACATCCTCCATAAATTATTTTTATAGTCTTGGCCTCTTTTTTCTTGCGATTCTGATTGAGTGTCCTGATTGGCTTTCCTATCCTCTAAGATAAGGCATTTGATCCTCTTCTTTATTCAATTTATTGTTGTTATTATTATTATTATTTTTTATGCCTACAGCACCTGATCTTCCTAGGTGGTCTCCCATCCAAGTACTAACCAGGCCTAACCCTGCTTAGCTTCCGAGATCAGACATCGGGCTTGTTCAGGATGGCATGGCCTTAGACCATGGACCGTGGCTCCATTGAGGAGCGAACCCAGGACTTTCTGCGTGTAAAGCAGATGTGCTAACCGCTACACTGTGGAACCACATCCATTATTCACTTTCTTTATTCCTTTGTTTATTCCATTTAATATACTTCTCATCTCAGATGTGTTCTTCATTTCAGACTGGTTCACTTTTATAATTTCCATTTCCATTTTTATGTTTTTTTATCTCTTTGTTGAAGTTCTCACTGAATTTATCTGCACTTCCCAAAAGTTCATTGAGCGTCTTTATAACCAGTGCATCTGTTAGATTACTTGACTCCATTATATCTAGATTTCTTTTCTCTTCTCTCATATGGTTTCTGCTTCTTTTTCTTCCCATTTTGGCTGTTTTTCCATGTCTGTTTCTATGTACTAAGCAAAGCACCTAAGTCTCCCAGTCTTATTAGTATAGATTTGTGAAGTAGGTGTCCAGTGGCACGGTCCTGAGAGGGGTTCAGCTGCAGGCCAAACTTAGCCCAAACCTCTATCCCTCTGGGGCCACATGTTAAGATTTAGCAAGCAATCCACAGATGCTGTGTGTATATTTGCCTCAAAAGGCCATACCAGAAACCAAGGCCAGCTGACACCAGTGTGAGTCTAGGCAGTGCTCAGCAAGGAGCATCTGACTCGCTGAGGATACACCTGGATGTGGCTTGGGTGGGGCTGTGAGTTGGGAAAGGCGGGGTTTCAGGGAATCCTCTGGGCAGAGTGACCTCTGTTATCCAGTTTGATGATGTCACAGCAATGGTGGTACTGTGTCTGCACACTGGGAGTGGGGAGGGTTCAACAGGGAACAATGGATACTGCAAGCGCTTCTGTACAGAGTGTGTCTCGCCTCAGTCTTCACTCCAACAATGTCTCCCTGTAAGTCCCTGGTGCCCCCTGCACACAGCCAAATTGGCACTGGTGTTCAGAGCGAGCAGGTCCGTCACTGTGAAAATCCGCTCACGGCCACGGCCCCTTTAAGAGGCTTCTGCCACTGCCATGGCCGCAGCCTCCATGTCACTCCTCGGCTCAGTACTAGGCAGCCCGGTGTTCTCACCCTGTCCTACCTTCTGCCATTGCAGGGTGCTTTCTTGGACTTCTCCCTAGTTCTATGGCTTGTTCCTCTAGATCCCAGGAGATTTTTCCTTGCTGCTGCTCCTTGTTTCCATTACAACTTTGATTTGGCAGAGCCTCTGTCATCTATGCCATTTTTTCCTCCTCCCAGAATGATCGCTTTTAAAGAGTTAAAGCAGTGAGATTTTACTATAAGAAGGTAACATATATACAAATTAGCACATGGAATTATATGACACTAAGTAAGATTAAACTAATGTGTTGAATAGATTATGTACTAAACATGAATGTATAGGTATAACTTAGAATGAGTACATACTGAATAGCTCAATGAAACTCAGGCGAAGGCTTTTGTATAAAAAGTAGTATGTAATAAAACTGAAGACATGTGTTGTAGCTGGGCTTTCAGTCCCAGCATATGGACTTTTGGCTTTAATTCTTTGGTGAGGGAGAGAACTTTGGGCAAGATAGTAATGTGATCAAAGCAGTCAAGTATTCCACAGCCTTCGGCAATCTTCATGTTCAACAGTGACTTCCTATCATGCTGTGAAGCAAGATGCTTTTAATTCAAATGGCTCTGGAAACCTCATGAAAGCACTTCATAAGGTTGATCATTTCAAACTGATTTTAAAATTCAGAAGGGCCACCTTGGGTTTATTAGCACTCCTTCTGTTTTAATCTGTAGTAAGATCCTAGCATCTTCAGCTTGCTGAAATAGATGTACACTTGAGGTGAAAATGAATGACAGTGGGAGAGTTCACACGTTACATAGAAGAGAAGGTTGAAAAATGAGAGTAAGAAGTCAAGGTTAAGGGATGTGAGCACTGTCAACCTATTCACAATGAGAGAGAGAAGTTAAAAACCACAATATATAATGACATAAAGGGATATTAAGTAGAGACCAGGGAGCTATTATTTCTTCTAGACAAGGGGAAAGGAATAAGATAAAATGGTCATGTGCTACAGTAGGGAATATTTAGGTCAAAAGTAGAGAAAATTTCAACTTAAGGAACATTTAAACAAGTGTTCACTGGAGGACTGAGAAACCATTGTCATTCGACATTTTCAAGGCAGAAATTTGACATTTCTTTTCAAGAAAGATTAAATAGTGCTCTATACACTGAGTGTCCTTAAAGAAAAAAATGCTACTTTGACTACATATTATTATCAGTGAAGTAGTGGATGGAAGAAGGGCATACACTATATAAAACACATTCTTATGAACTTTTCACAATGTGATTTAGATTGTGCTTTCACTAATTAACAATTCAGGAGCAGAGACTGTGACAGTGTAGAGTGTCAGGAAGAAAAAAATAGCATAAAGCCCAGTGGAAACATTAAAAACTGAATGAATATAAGCTTTAAAATTTTCAATATCTGATGATCGAATAGGTGATAGGTTCTTTTCATTCACTAGCAGTTGGCATGAATCTCAGTACATAACTTGGGTATAAAAGAGGGATCCCTTTATTTTCTGTAACCACTTAATTTCTGACTTTGCTTTTCAATGGGCTTTTGGGAAATTTTAATCTCAGTCTTTCTTGAGGCTCTTTTTCTTCCCCAGGGTTTTGAAGCCTTATGCTTTGCCTCTGGTCCTGGATTATTGGTTCACACTGAGATTTAGTCAATGCCACTTGTACTGATCTGCATGTGTTATTGTTTCTGTCTTCCCGACTCTTGGTTCAGGAAATCCTTGGCTACTTCTACTTCCAGAGGAGACTGAAAGCAAGGAGAGAGAGTGAGGATCCGAGTCCAAGTGAGTGGCCTGTGTGAAGTCTCTGAGATAGGAGGATTACAGCCCTAAGAAACTGAAAGAAGGGCAAGGTGGCTAGAAATCAGAGAATAAGGGGAGAAGGACAGAATCACTGATATATTTGCCCCTGGGCTGTCTGCTTACCCATCTTGCTAGTTCTGCCTGCTGGGAGAATATAAAGAATAAAAAGAACATTTACCAGAGAATAAATTTATACTTAGAGAGTGTGATACACACACACACACACACACACACACACACACACACACACACACACACACACATACACACACACATATATGTATATATATATATATGTACATATAAATACTATATATATGTGTGTGTATATATATACATATAGTATTTTTTTGCGGTCTTATTTAGATTTTTTAATTTTGAAACTAAATTGACTCAAATTATTAGAAAGTCCTCAAACCCTATTTTCACTGAATCATAAATTCCAAATGAGATTGGAGCTCTGAAGTCACTTGGTCTACTCTTTATATGATATCCAAATGCCCTCGGTATCACCCATAAGTGATCATACAATCGCTGCTTGAAGATTTTCAGTTTGGGGTAAGTTCATTCAATTTTTCAACAGTTCTATTTCTTAGAAATGTCTTTCTGAAAAAAAAATGTACTTCTTATAATTCTACTCACTGATCCTTCCTCTGGAGATAAACAAAATAAATCTAATCACTCTGATACTGTAGAAGTCTTATAATTACATATGAACCCGTGTTTGACACTAACATATTTCTCTAGAATTGGGTTAGCTTAACTAGATGGCCCCTAAATTCAGAGATTTATTATGATGATTTGCCTAGTAATGTCTCATAATTAATGTTTAGAAATTGGATGTAGTTTATTATTCTTTCTTTGCATATTACTACATCAATATAAAATACATTATGATAAATGTTCTAAATTAATATTAACATATTCACACATGACAGAACAGCTTTATGTGTGGTCAGAGATTCACCATCATATTTGTAATATTTATGTTTTTTGAAACCGAAGCATGTTTTATTCACCAAATTAGAAGGCATAAAGACTAATATGTTTTAAAATTTTTTTTTCAGAGAAAATAACTAAATTTTTGCATTGAAAAAAATATGTTAAAGGAGTAAGCAAGTTGCTAAGTCAGGAACTCTTAAAGTGGTAATAACCTGGTGTGGTTATCAGGGCACAAGGGATAGGGTGTGGCCCTTAACTTTGTGGTCCCAGAAATTCAAACTTGTTAGTTAACCTGAAATTGAATAGCTCTTAGAAATGAACTTTCATTAACCAAACTATCAAATATGAGCAATGATACATGTTTCAGAGACCATAGCTCAGGAAAACTTTTTTCTAGGAATGATAAAATAAGTTAAGCCCATCTTCACCATTTCCTTCTCCAATATATATTTCTATATTATTCCCAAGAACTCCCTATTTCCCTTCTACTTCCTTCACAACTTTTAAAGTATTTTTTAAGGGCCTACATGTTACCACATACCTCCTCTGAGTCAATGTAATAGAGATCTAGCTTCTAGCTAATTGGCAGTAAAGGAAAGAGGGAAATATATTTGGATTTTTGTAATGTTAGAGAACCTCAATGCCTAGGGTCCAGGGTATTGCCTTTTCTCTTTCAAGGCAACCATGAGGCTAACGATCAAACCAAACCAAACCAAAAACTCAAGATATAGCTTAATTCAAGAAAATTATTTATTCATGGTCTTACCAGTTATTTGCTAAAAACTAAGATTAACGCTGTTATTTTTTGTTATTTTTATTCTTAACTATTTTTAAAAATAGTTATTTTAAAACTATTCATCTCTAGTATCTTATGTCTACTAAAAACCTTTACCCTCTTCTCTAGACGGTACTGGATATACATCAATATATTATTACTGTTCAATTATTTATATTTTATATTTTTCATGGGGACCACTTTCTTACTTTCACTCACCATCATATTAAGCAGGTAACGACACAGCTTCCTTCTCCCATATTTAAATTGAGAATATATTCTGGTCACCTTAGATTGATGTGCTCCAGGTTTTTATTAGACACAAGGGGATGACCTTTTGATTTTGCAAATAGCTTGCTGAGTGTCATTAATATCCCTTTCAGATACCATCTTATAGATGCTGAACTTATCCATTTTTACTGATTTTATTAGAGTGAGCTTTCTGACCTGACCTTCTCACTAAATTAAATATATGATTACACAGTCTTTCTGGAAATTGTAGGAAGAATCAACAACAGTCTAACAAAAACCTAGATGATCATTGGAAAATTTGAGAAGTCAGTGAAGTTTACTTATACTAATCAGGCTTATCATTCCATCTTTTCTTGAAACCTCGTCAAAGATTAATGAAATGTAATTATTCACCTTGAGATTTATATAACAAATGAAGTAGTAATAATCATTTTAAAGTTGCATGTTTAAGATTATCAAGCACTTTACTGTGTATTATTTCCTTTGATCCTCACAGCACTTGTGGACGATGACCTTTAGTAACTTTTAACCTATACACTAGAGTAGTCATTCTTGGAATGTGGGGCCTATACCAACATTGCCTGGGAACTTGATAGAAATTGAAAACTTTGGTGCTATCCAGATGTACTGAATCAGAAAAACCATTTTTGTTTGTTTGTTTATTTTGATATTGAAATGCTTTTTCTCATCCGGAGAGAGTGAAATCTATTGGGCAAGGGGTGGAAGGACATCTGTTTCATTTGCTACTCAACATTTATTCACCATCTACTTTCCCTGATTTTCTTCTGCAGAATATTCCATTCTATTTGCTTTGAATAAGCTACATTCCACAACACTCCTACTCACTGGTTTGGGATATTTATCCAGCCTAAACTAACTAGTCCATCATATTATCTTAACACAGTGATTGGTACATAGATGGAGCATATGGCCAAATAAAATCCAATGCATAAAGCATGTTGATGGATTGTGCTTCTAAATATATATACTAGGGAAATCTTCTCACGGATACACAAGGGGCCATGTATGAGGATGTTTACTGCAGCAACGTCTATCACTGATGTGTCTCATGTGCCTAATACAGTGCCTGATGCTTTGTAGGGGCCTATCACTTTGTGAAAAAACATTTTTTTCTGTAGCATAGGGATTTGGGGGCAGCCTGAATGTCAGGAAAAATTATGGTAGATTCATACTTTGAGATATTACATAGCAAATAGAACCAATAGATTAGATATACAATAGTAATACAATTGGAACTTAAAAACATATTGCTTAGTGAAAGAGTAGGATATATAACATCCATTTAGATAAGTTAAAACAATTACTCAAAATATTTCACACTTTGCAAAACATAGTGAAATAAAAAGGTGCACGTTAAACAAATTTAAATAGTTTTCATAGGGAAAGCAGAATGGAATTAACACATAGTCATAGAAATACGTGGATAAATACATACATATATACTTAAAGCAAGAAGCCTTGCAAGGGCCGATGTTGATGTGTCATGAACGGAAAGGAGTGATTGAATCAACACGAGGCACATGATTTGAATATAAAATTTCTGAAAATTCTGCAAAAGAGACTGTACTTTTTCTCTTGCATGAAATCCAGGTAGGTATAGCCCCAGGAACTATATGGAAAGAGAAAAACTGAAACCTGATCACATCAGTGAAAGACTTTGGGTCTAGCCTTGCCTAAAATATGTTTACAAGCCGGGTATGTTGTTATCACTCCTCACCTCCATTCTCATTTTATTTTGTTGTTCTTGTCATTTAAAATAATTTAAATTCATGTTTTCTTTCCCTTGTAAACAAGAAAATCCAGACTGATATATCACCTTATTCTTTACTTTCTCCAACCAACATGTGAAAAATCTAATCTGCGTTTGCTGCCTGCATTTTACCACAAACACACTCTTACACACGACCAAGCTATCTGGCATCAACCTCCTCACCTCTCTACTGAACTGTTCTTATTGTTACCAAGAATCCCCTAATTGGCACATATGTTTGACACCTTTTTAAAAATGCTCTCCTCCTATTATTTCACTATTGTTCATCCTCAGACTTCATCATTGGATCCTCCTTAAACAAAACATTTTTTAGTTCATGGTGGCTGAAGGTAAACATCTAACTAACAGTGAGTCTCAGGCCCTGTGAATCAGAGCAGATGCACCAACCAGCAGGAACAGCCACTAGCCTGGAGACAATGTCATTGGCCTTACTGGGTGGTGTTGGCTAGATGTCAGCCTGGATTGAAGGTATTTTGATTATTACTTGTAGTATTAATCTTCAGGTTACACTATTAGCTTTCTGTGAGTTACATTTTCTTCCTCAACTAAATTATCCAACGAAATAAATGACTTTAACATCATTTGAAAGCTAAGGACCTCCTGATCTATACTTTTATCCCTGATTTCTCCTGAACTCCAAACCTGACAAAACATCCACTGAAACTCTCTCTCATACCGTCTCTTCTCTGATCCCTTTCTTGTCTAGTAGTTCTTTTACCCTCCTATCCTTCTGAATAGTAGTTCCTGTGCCATAACCTCTGGATGGTCTCATGCTGTGAAGCACTTCTCTTTTACACAAATATGTCAAAGTGTTGCTCAGATAAGGTACATGGTGTGGTTCCTCAGCTCATTGTCATTTTTTTTTTGACAGCACCAAAATCCCTAAAACTTACTATATCATACTAATAGTATAGCTAAATTGCACTGTAAATAGAATTCAAAACCATACTAATTTTCATGAGTGAAAATTAAGGCAGTGATTAGAAATGAGCACTTGGACTATTGATCAATGACATTTAGTGAGCTAAATAACTATGATTTCCTTGAATCTCCTAACTTTAGTGTGCCTTCTGTGCATCTTGTGTCAGTAGGAGCAGCCTCTCCTTCTTGGCTCATGTGTCTGAATCTTTCTTGCATGGTGACCCAGTAAATGTCTCAGATGAAATAGTTATCTTGCAAGGGGATGCTAATTCTTCTTATTTCAATATGTCTGCTTCCATTCTTTGCCTCAAGGCTCATAAATAAAGTCAGGTTTCAATATGTTACAAGGAGCCAATTACAAAACAAACCAGAAGAAATAAGGCTGCCATACCAAAATAATTATAAGATTTTGTTAATGTGTAAAGGAAAAATCTGAGGAATATTTATGGATATAAACTCTTAGATTATAGACAAGGATAGGAAGGATATAATTTTTAGAAAGTCTTGATATTATTAATATGGTTTTATGTAACTAGAAATTCTTGATTTAGAGTTTGAGCAGCTGGGAGTTCTTCTAAATATTTTCTCAGTGAGTTGATGAAAACCTGGACTCAATATTGGCCTATGATAAATGGAATTGAGATGCTGGAATTTTCTTAGTATAATATAGAAAAAAAATTAATGTCTTGGGGAAATAAGACTGCTGAAATGTATTATTTTTATAGGCAACTGGCTCAGTCACCCCTTAATTCTGTCTTCTGGGATGCCCTACTTTATACTTTACTGCAGAATCAAGAAATATGTCAGTGCAGTTAAATACATTAGCCAAAGACCTATAGTGTCTGTTCTCTGTCGTCCATGAATGAAGGTGAGAAATGGTGACATGGAAACAAACTTTCTGATTTCAATGGGATTATGGAATCCTTAGTTTACAGAGGCAAAGTAGCAGCATTTAATGAAAAGGGACAATAGTAATAGCAACTATAATATTCAGCAGAGCCAACATGGTAATAAAAGTGCTTTGATTTAGTTATTTTTGGTGGTAACTAGGTGTGCATGGCATTTTTAGAACTGAAATGAGCAGTCCAATAATCTGTAATACTTGATCTGTATTACCAGAAAAGAGCAAAATTTATCTACATTAAGAAGGTAAAAGTGGAAGGTTTTGCCACTGAAGAGATTGTCGGAAATATAGGTCTATGGTGATTCACAAACTGGGAAGAAGTTTTTTGGCCAAATGGATAGGGACTTCGAGAGAAGGTTATAAGATTGGTCACAAGGAGCTTTGGGGATGAGATATGCAAATAGATTTCTTGAAATAGGACTGGAATGGAAAATTATTTGTTTCCCATGTAAATAATAACCACATCACCCCCTTCTTCTGAGTACTCTCATTCAGGTAGACCCAGTGATCTACATTGTGGGTGTCAGTGTCTTTCTAAGCATTCCAGCTCATGTTCATTGGCTTATGGTCAATGTGAGCATGACAGGGACTCCATGTTTCTTCTCACTAAAGTTTTTATCTATTTACACAGTGTTGTGCTAAATATGGCATTAATAAAAAACAATGGTTAGGCTCTGATATAATAGCATATTATAAGGGACCAAGTAGCTACCTGGGGAGAAGTGAACTCATTTCATTAAATAAGGGGAAGACATTTATTATCTTGGAATTGACTTATATTCTGCTTATTAATTGAATGACTGAACAAATCTGTTGAATACCGTAAAGTATTCAATAGATTCCTACATAAGAATAATTTATTTGTTCCATGAATCTAATGAGCATAATTGTATGGATCTAAGCCATCACTTTATGTAGCATCAAGTCAAGGTCTAAGAACTAGAGTAAATAAAGATTGAAAGTAAATAAAGATGAAAAAATCGAAAAGTACTTGCTGAGGACTATTCTTTAATTCTTCTTAGCAAAGTTGGGTATCTGAAATAGTCAGAACAGTGTGGGTTATGCTGCCATAAAACACACCCCTATATCTCAGTGTCTTAAAATAAGAGAGGTTTATTTCTTGCCCATGCTACTTGACAATTGTACAAAGCTAGGTACTCATCAGGGATACTCAGGTATGCAGGCTAACTGACTAGTCAATCTTTTGAATCTTGTCTGTTGTGCCAGAGGGATAAGACTACTCCACAGAGTCTCACTGTAACTCAGAAGTGATTCACTTCACTTTTGTTCACACTTCATTAGCCAGACTAGTTACATAGCCCTAGACAGCCATAAACAAGAACAATCCTCTAATAAACTTGGGGCAAAGAGAACCAGAACAGTGCTGCTGACTACCAAAGTATCTGCTCAGGAATTCTGTGAAACTTTTCTCAAGGCATTAATATATTCTTGGAAGATATCTGATAGATAGCTTTTTAAATTTAGAGGCCTGATAAATTTATTTCCTGTATATACTTCTAAGAGCTTTCTTGGAGTTATGGTGCCTTGCTTGATTGTTCTTTTTTTATTATTATTAGTCCCCATTTTTGTCTCCCCCTTGTCTTGGGTAGGCATTCCAAGAATAACAAATTCCATTTGATTCAGTACAGGCAAGGGAAATGATTCTGTTGGGAAAATGTCAAGGGCTTAGAGAAGATGATTCTGTAACATACTTTGTTGGAAAATAAAGAGCATTGCCTACAACTTAATTTTATTCTTGCTATTGCTAAGTATTTCAAAAATAATAAATTAAAAAATGTGGTAACAGAGTGGCTGTGGAGGAAAATGTGGCCTCCATTATTCACTTTGTTTGTTCAAACAAAGATGTGGATATTAGAACCTGGTTTTGTAAATTGCACTATGAAATACTACACAGGCTACCTCAGTTATTTCAAAGTGCCATGAATCTCTTTGCTTCCATCTGACATCCAGATGGACAGGAAGGGCTGTGCAGATGTAGTGTTAAATGAAGATTATTTTATAGTTTTATTTTGGGGGGGAAATGAGGGAGAGGACAGAGATCTAAGAAATGTGATCCTTCCATATATGCTGGAATGTCTAAAGCAAGCTAAAATGAGGACATTTTACCTAAATAAAACTTCATTAATATCAATTTTTTATTAATATTAATTTTCTTATTAATAAGCCTTCAACTTAAGATCATATTTAATTAATGACTTAAGTGGTATATTAAGTAGTTGTTATATGCTTAGCACATTGCAGTAGTCAAACAGGTTTCAACTTGGCGTAGAAGTTCTCCACAAATTTAATTAAATCAAAGAACTTCATAGAAGTGATGCAAAGGTGATCACCATATTGGGAAATTATATTTACTGTATTAGTGTAACAAGGATAGAGACCTAATGTATGCTTTCACTACTAAGAAAAGGACAATGAGAATTAAAAGAGAAATGCAAATCTATACATGCAGTAGCTTTAAAGTGAATGGCATGATTTTCCCAAGAAATTTTAAAAGCAATAATCTCAAACTGTTAAATGGATTATTTACCCCTAAATATGTACACCATATGGAATTTGGAAGCCCGAATTCCGTCCCAACTCCATCACACACTTTTAGACTTTTATAGTATCTCTTATCTGATGAACTCAGAACACATCCATTTTATTAATGTTTGCTTATAATATTTTCAAGAACCTCAAAGGACGAAATCTAATCTTCGAGTTAAAGACAGAGAAACTGAGATGAGAGATCATGGAAGTGCCTCCTGAACCTGAAATGGAATGAACTTCTGTCTTCCTGACTAGCAATCTTCCTCTAGATCACATTGTCCATACAGTTCCCAAGTGACTCACTCTGTTGATAAAACTGAAATAATGCTGAATTCCATATAATTATGCTAACCAAGCAAGATTTAATGACTGTGTGATATACATCTCTCCATAGATGTGATGGACATGTCATTAACATTACTTAGCAAATTATTGAGCTGCAATTCCAAGAGTATAACTCTACATGCCATCCTTAAAAGTTGATATTGTGAATTCTGTAGTACAATTTTCACTTTCTCCTTCCCAAAAGATAACTGACATGAGAAGAAATGAGTTGCCAAACAGTCTATAAACTACTTAAGGCAACAGTTCTAAAGAAAAATATCTGGAATTAAAATTGACATTTAAAGCTAATCAAACTAATCCTCAAGCCCATAAGTAAGAATGACTTATAATTAGTGCTTTTTATAGTGTACACTGAATATTGTACTCTGCATGAAGGTAGAAAATGAGTTGCCCTCACTAGACTCCGAATTGGTTTTACATAAGCTATCTATTTGATAATGAAAGATTGAGGTAGTTGAACCTTCACCCACATTAAGTCACAGAATAAGCTCAGTGAGAGGCCAGACATTTCTTGGAGAGTGCCTGATCATCAGATAATATGTATGGATACATTTGGATAGACTTTAAATTATCAATAGTATAGGATTATGTAGTCAGGTGAATTAGAGTTAGAAGATTTATGAAATTCCACCATTCAGTGGTGGTCTTAGTTCAATGACAAACGTCATTAAAGTTGTATGGCTTATAAGGAATCCACACAGAAAAGAGACATGTGTTACCACAAATGTAAAATCCAAGCCTCAGCTCATGTCAGATGTGTAATGGCACACAAATAAATATTATTATACCATTAAAACCAGCAGTTGGTAAGTGCTTCAGAATGTGAGTGACTTCTCTGAGCCTGTAGAAATAAGCCTAAATTGTAAATTTTAGCTTTGATTAATGACCTTTAAGCCTGTTAGTAATTTTATATATTCATAGAAAGATTAAAAATTATCCAAACTTTCTAATGGCAGAAAAATGTATAGACGGTGGCATGCTAAAACAGAAAGAATACAGAAATAAAAGACTGGAAACCTGAATTCTAGTTAGGCTGGACATGTGACCTTGGCTTTTAATCATTATACATCGTTTCCTCCTTTAAAAAATAGTGATAATTAGTATAAGAATTATAATGAAAATAAGAAATATAAAAATGCTATGCAAACTAAAACATGATTATATTAGTCAATTTACATGTACTAATGGAATATTAGCACGTAGTCTTATAATTATCTAAGTTAATGTTTATTTTTATTTTTATTTGAATTATAATTATCATTGTTTACCTGTTTTCAAAAATATTCTTCAAAGAAACCCAAATAATTTTTTAACAGTTGATGCATTTATATCCATATATCTCAAGAGACCCTTTTTGAAAGATATGAGTGTGGAAAAGTTAATTGTACATGCTTATATTTTTCATATAGAACAACAAGATGTTACTAAAAGCATAAGTACTAGCAAACTCTGGCAAACATATCAATTTGCTATTTGGTGAAAAACAGTATTTGGCACAGGTAAACTTTTGCATTTCTAATACATATCATTTTACAGTACTATGGGAATTCAGGACTTGTTCACAATAAGTGTTTTTAAGTTTTCAATTATAAATAAAATTCTCTGACTGATGAAGTATGAGCATGTAGTCATGTGATTTATGGGTCATGTCACTTATTCATGTATCTGGAAGTGACTGATTTATTCATCTAAGGAGTTGTTTCCAAGTCATGCAACTGCTTTGAGAACATGACTGATTTATAATCTCAGGAAATGGTGAATGGTTCATACACTTGATTTATAGGATGCATTACCGACTTATAATTCCTCTTGCTGAGGCAGAAGTTAGTACTTCTACTTGGGATATAAATATCTGTTTTATTAATAAAATAAGACTGAATTTATTTTACTTATTTGTGTACACAGACTTTAACTTTTAGCTCTAGTCATGCTCTAAATCTCTGTGATTCTCA
Source organism: Pteropus medius (assembly GCF_902729225.1). NCBI lineage: Eukaryota > Metazoa > Chordata > Mammalia > Chiroptera > Pteropodidae > Pteropus > Pteropus medius. The sequence continues at coordinate 6,018,697 of NW_024355008.1, forward strand.
AATGGGTCTCTTCTGTAAGATACAGATTGTGTAATTACACTTTAGTTCATGGAAACATCTATTGCATGCTGCACAACATTCTTCTGGAACATGCTCTGACCAAGATAAATCCTTTGTTTATTTCTTTCTTCTTTTAGGGCTGAATACACAAGTCTTTGCTTGTCTTGTTTGTCACCTCTTAATCTCTGTTCTCGTCATTTTTTTTTTTTTTTTTGAATACATACAATCATAGCTGACACTTATGGGCCTTAGCAGCCACTTCAGGAACCAAAAGCTGGCTTCAGGGCAGCCTTGTAAATAATATTGTTATAAGTTAGATTGTCTTATAAGGGAAGTGATATCAGTGTCATGGCTGGCAACCAGTACAGAGCAAACTGAAAATGGAGAGCTCAGGGACAGAGTAAAGTGACCTGGTTGCAGATATTCAACTTAAAGAGGGCAGCAGGTGTCTGGGCCAAGAGTTTAAATGGACCAAGCCTGAATTTTGTTTCCAAAATTCTTGGAACTGAGAGTATCTAAATTCATGACTAAGGCACAACATATATAGCAACTTAGAATTCATATAGTGATCATGTAATTGGAAACCAGGTGTTGATGATTCTGTGAAATAATATTGGCTATTTTATTGAGTGCTTATTGTATGCCAGATATTGTTCTAAGTGTATTACATGTGTAAGTTCAATCCTCGCAATAATCTTTTGCAGTAGAGACTAATAACATCATTTTCAGAGAAGGACGAAGACCCAGAAATGTTACCTATCTTACCCAAGATCACACAAAGAGAAAGTGATAGAGCCAGGAATCTGATGCAACCTGTTCTCTATTTCTCTCATAAGGACAGAGAAGGTGGGAAGTTGATCTCAGACTCAGAAAAGAGAAGTTGAAAGGAAAAATGAGTGAGACTCTCAGAACATCAGAATTTCAACAAAATGCACAGCTATTTAATGTGAAGATTAATTTTTTTGGGGGGTGAAGAGCTTGAATTGCACTCAAGTTACCTAATTAGAACTAAGAAAAAGAACTGTAGTCTGTTAACTGAAATGTGGGAAATTGGAGGCAGGCTCTGAGTGACAGTACTATGTACAGTCCCAACTACTATGCCTGGATTAGAGTGGACTCAATAAAATATTGTCGAAAGAAAAAGACTCTGGGAGAGACACCACCATTTATTCCAAGTATTTTAAAGCCTCATGAAGATTTCAAATGTAAGCTATTTGCATACCTATGAATCAACTGAAGAACTTGGGAAGGTAGAAAAAAAAGTCATGGTAGATGTTTACCATAAAATATTTAAAAAATATGTATGCTATAATGTTCTTATCATAAACCCATTGGATAAGTGTTAGCTTTTATTGTTGATCATTTAAATTATAAAATTGATTCTTTACCGTGGTAAAAATAAATGTCAATGTTTAAAGGCAAGACTTTCCTCTTCTCACCAGAGAATAGCCGAGTGTGGATATAATCTGTCATTATAAATAATTTAGAAAACTGAACCAAATATATAAATCATATTTTCAGGCATTGGACATCAGGGAGCACAAATATGTGGTTGCTGTGAGAAGGGAAACATGTGACGTGAGCTTTCTGTCTCAAGCAAAGCACAGTGCTCCCATGGAATTGAAGAGACAGAGACTGGAGTAAGGAGAGACTTGAATTTGCAGGGCAAATTATGAGAAGAGGGAGCTAGGCAGAGAAAGAATTCCAGAAATCTTCATAGGAGTCATTTTGAATCTTTGCTCAAATTCTCATCTGTTTATGAAGAGGGTGTTGCTTAACATCTGTAACTAAAAATCAAAACTGAATAAATCCATGATGGGATTGCAAATTGGTACAGCCACTATGGAAAACAGTCTGGAGATTTCTCAAAAAAATTAAAAATGGATATGCCTTTTGACCAGCAACTACACTTCTGAGTGCTTATCCAAAAAAAACAAAAAAAAATTTGTAAAGATCTATACACCCCTATATTCATGCAGCACAATTTATAATAACCAAGATATGGAAGCAACTTAAATGCATATCAAGAGACAATTAGATAAAGAAATTATGGTTCACATGTACAATGGAATATTACTCAGCCATTAAAAAATAAAATTGTACCATTTGCAACAACATGGATGGACCTAGAACTTATTATGCTAAGTGAAATAAGTCAGAAAAAGAGAAATACCACCTGATTTCACTTATGTGTGGAATCTAAGGAACGAAAAGACCAAACTAATCAAAAACAGACTCAAAAATATAGAGTGCAATCTGGAACAGCCAGAGGGGAGGAGGATTAGGAGACTGGGCAAAAGGGGTGAAGGGTTAAAGAAGTACCAATTAGTAGTTGATAGATGATCACGGGGATGGGGAGCACGGCACAGGGAATGTAGTCAGCATTAATGTAATGGCTAGGTGGAGAGTCAGAGAAAAGAGCAATTAGGGGGGTTGTTTTTTAAACTATATAAATATCTAATAATAAACTAATAATAAAATAAATTAATAAATCGAAATCAAGAGCAGTAGATCATGAGGGCGAGGATGATCCTCAATAAAAACTTCATTTTGTTCCCATATCTGAGCTGTTTTTCAGATCCAGAATCTACTGACTAAAGTAATACCTGAGTCTCTGGGAGGAAGGGCCCCCACAAGAACTTGTAAGATATATACCAGCACGATTCCCCTAACCTGTTATGGCCTGGGGATTATAGGCGTACCACAGAGATATTGTGGGTTCGGTTTTAGGCCATTGCAATAAAAGGAATATGGCAATAAAGTGAGTCATAATCTTTCTTTTTGCTGCTGGAGTGTCTTACCTGTAATTTGTAAAAAACGCAACATCTATGAACAGCAACAGAGCAAAGTGTAATAAAACGAGGCATGCCTGTATCCAACACAGGGTCTGCGATGACATTGACACCAGAACTTAAAAACCCCCTTCAGAGTTGGGGCCTTGTGAGAGTCAGGTAATAGAGTCCGGATGCAAATCCAGCTCACAGTAGGCCCACTATGGTTAATCTCCTGATTCCCGAGTGCATGATTGGATTTCCTGTACTTGGCAGTTGGAGTTACAACATTAAGTCCCTGGTTCTTGGAATGAAGTCTATCATAGTGTGGGAGGTGGAGCTGGGGTCATGGCTACTTCATGTTTAAATAAGAGGTAGTCTATACACACTTTCCATCTGCTTGCTTGAGGGGCCAGACTGCCAAATTAAATGGAGATGTGATAGGGACCACCACTCCTGCCTCCCTTTGTTTTTAATGGTGATATCAATCACTGCCACAACTCCCACTCTTACTCTAGGACATGATATTATCTTTGAGAACCACTGCATTACAGTGACATCATGCTGACTGGACAGGCTAAGAGGTGGCTAGTATAATGATGACCTTAGTAAGACACTCCAGAGAGTAGGAGATAAATCCTGCGCAGATTTAGGGAATAACCATTTAGTGATGGCTTACAGGTTCTAGTGGTCTGGGCTATGCTAAAATATCCCTTCTAAAATAAAAGACAAGTTGTTGCATCTTGCACCCACTACTAGAAAATAGCCTGATAGGCTTCTCTGGGTTCCGAAAGTAACATATTCCATACCTAGAAATATTATTCCAACCCACATAGCAGAAAGCATGGAAAGCTATTTGTTTTGTGTGGGGCCCCAAGTATGTCCAGTTTGCAGTGCAATGTTCCTCCTGCTTGGGCTATACAACTCTGGAGACCTTATGGTGTTGGAAGCATTAATTGTAGGAAAAGATGCAGCATAGAAATTATGGCAGCTCTAGTGAAAGGGGCATAATGATGGTCTTTGGGATTCTAAGCTTTACAAGTTATCTATAATGTTTATGTTTATAGAACCCTGGTAGAGACAGGTTATTTGACAAGGGAAAATAAAGTGACATATTGTCGAAAATTAAGTCTCCCTGTGTCTCTCACATTTCTACATATTGGAACAGAGGCACTGACCACTGTCTTTGTTCTGAACTATCTTTTCAAGGATGTTTTTATAGCAAGAGCCTTGGAAAATAGAGATAGCTTCTTTCTTTCTCTCTCTCTCTTCTCTTTCTTTCCTTCTCTCCCTCTCCCTCACATAAGTTTGTTAATTGTCTAGTATAGTAAAGATAATATTTCCTTTCAAAGCAAATGTTAGGCAGGCTCACTATTCATCACTACTCACTACAAAAATATTTAGATTCCTTAAGTTCAGAATCCCCCTACTGTAATGCCACCTACCGCCATATGCTGGTGTGACCTGGCCCTCTTCACATTTCCCTATTCGGAAAACCAGCACAAGGTTGACTCTGGGTACTAGTATTGCTGTAATAACATCCTTTGTCTCTTACCCAGATGTAATATTGTAATTTGTGATAAGAAATAAATATTTGATCTTCATCCCCTTTTCTGGAACAGAGTTTCCAAAACCTTTGGAATTTTCTAACTGTTGACAGATTAAGGTTCTTTTGTTATGTTAATGAAGTAAGTTTTAGAAAGCACCTAAAGATGGGGCCTGGCTACCCATGGAGCCAACCTTGTGCTTTAGAGCTTTGGAACTTTCAGTCCCAACTCCTGGCCTTCAAGGATGGAAGAAAGGCTGGAGGATCAATCATCAATAGCCAATGATTTAATCAACTGTGCACATGTAATGAGGCCTCTATTAAATGACTAAAAGAACAGGATTCAGAGAACTTCTGAGTTGGTGAACACATGGAGAAGCGGGCAGAACTGTGCACTCAGGAGGTCATGGAAGCTATATACTCCTTCCTCATACCTTGCCCTCTGCATCCCTTCCATTAGACTGTTCCTTAGTTATACTTTTTATAATAAACCAGAGACCTGGTAAGTAAAATGTTTCTCTGAGTTCTGTGAGCTGCCCTAGCAAATTAATTGAACCCAAAGAGGAGGTCATGTGAACCACCGATGTATGGCCAGCGGTTAGAAGTACAGATAATAGCCTGGGCTTGTGACTGGCATCTGAAGTGCAAGGGTAGAAAAGCAGTCTTGTAGGACTGAACCCTTAACCTGTGAAATCTGAAGCTATCTCTGGGTACATAGTGTCATAATTGAGTTGAATTCTTGGACATCCTACTGGTGCCTGAGAACTGTTTTTTTAAGGTGTGGGGACCTTCCCTCCACCACCAACTTCCACATTGGAAATTGAGTCTCAGAACACCAACTTACCAGGAGTCTCATGGATTCTGCCAGAATCCATGAAACTATACAGGATAATTTGTTAGCTTGCATAAAGAGTGAAATCTCATTTTTTTCTCACAATTTTGATAGCCTTGACACCTAAGTACTAATTTTTTTGCTTATTCCTGAGTAGGTTATTTTATTTAGATTCATTTTATGTGTTTCCAGTTTTAGGAATCTCTATGGTATCTAAGCACTCAGGTTCAACTAAGCCATCTTCTAGGGCATGAGTCCTTTAAAGTCATATTATCTTGAGAGTAGAGATTTTGTGTTATCTTTTCACACATCTCTTGGTTACATTCTCCCCTCCCTGCTAAGAATTGTAACAAGTAAGGTTTCACACCACATAGGTCATGAAAATGTGTCACCAAGATTCTGAAAAACAAAGAGTTTCATTTCTCTGACTCTGGGGCAGATCTTTTCTGTTCAGGCCTTGCACAATCCCAAGTTTTATTTTTGTTCTGTGAGTCCTCCAAAATAAAGAGGAATTCATGTAAAAGAAGAATTCATATAATCTGTGTCTCTTAGGTTTGAATTGAGAGGAATTACAAGAAGAATTGTGAGGATTTTAGCAGAGCTATTTCGGTGAACACTTGCTGGAAAAGAACAGATATTTTGCAAATACTTTCTCACTTTAAATGAATTTTAACCATATATTGGAATATATATTATATTTAACCCCATTTTAAGATAAAATATAGATGTGAAGAATAATAATAGAAAACAGAGTTCTCTGGCAGAAAAATTATACAGTAAGTATTCAAAACTTCAGATGAATACCTAAAACTGAAGTTCCACTTGTTGTTGTTTAAAAAATTCATCCTCAAAAAGACTTTACATGAATGTCCATAACCGAATTATTCACAATAGCCATACATTAGAAAGAACCAAATATCCATCAATAGGTGAATGAGTAAACAAATTATGGTATGTCCATACAAAAGAATGGTGTCAGCTATGAAACAAAATGAAATATTGATACATGCAACAACATAAATAAATCTCAAAAACATTACACTGAGTGAAATAAGGCAGATAAAAAATATGTATATAGAATTTCTTCATTTATGTGAATTTCTAGAACAGGCAGAAATAATCTATGATGATGATGACTAAAACCAGACCTATAATTGTCTGCGGATATGGAGTGGTAATTGCAAAGAAATAAGTGAGAGCTTTCTGAGGTTATAAAAATGTTCTGTAACTTGATTTTGATGGTGGTCACAAGAATACACGTTTGTCAAAACTCATTAAATGATCTACTTAAAATATATTTCATTGTGTGTAAATTATACCTCAATAAAATTATTCTAAAAAATACTTGGATTATAAAAAAATTAATAATGTTAACTGCCTTTATTTAAAATGTTGTATAGTTAGAAGTGTATTTTGTATTATGCAAGAGAAGATTTTGTGCTGGACAGAACTGTGGTAACTATGATGAAAATAAGGAGGTAGTTTTACAGCATCTGAATTTTAATAAATCGAAACACATGCTTAAGGACTCAGACTGTTTAGTGATACAAACAGTATTTTTACACAAGTACACTTACTTTGTAAATTTGTATTTTTTTCTATTATAAAATTTTCTTTTTATTTAAAAATGTGAGTACCAGTACTTCAGAAACAGTACTGTCACATATATTCACACAAGTTGTGCACCGCACAACTCCAGGGGGTATCATTTATGAACTCTACAATATGATTTTACCACAATTTTATTTGATATTAAAAGTCCTTTCCAAGTATCCTTAAAACAAGGACTGTCCCCATGACTTTTTGGCTTCAGGACGCCTTAGAGTCAAATGCTTTCATAGGCTTTCTTAGAGTATGGTCTTCATCTCCTTGTAAGAAAGCTGTCAGTTTACAGTTTAACAGTGGAACATTCCACCATCTCTTCCAAATATTTGGTTCTTTTTTTTTTTTTTTTTTTAATCATTACATTACTAAACTGAGAAAAGGGAGAGGGATTATAAGAAGAATTATGTGGTTGATTTTTCTCATACCTCTTAATCTCAATTTTTACAATAAGGAGAGAGAAATGCTTCTTCATTGCATGCGACTAGATTTTTTTTAGTCCTTTTCTGATCAATAACTCAATTCTGCATAAAATGTTCAAATTCATTAAATACTAAGTAGCTATAGGTTGCCCAAGCCTTTTATATCTGAGTCTCTGAAAGATACCACAGAGGGGTAATGTTCTTTTTCCATCAGACATACTAGTTCAATCTCATTTTAATACAAAGGGATATACAGCAGTTCCTGCCCGTGTGCTCACGTGCACACGCTCACACACATGCGTGTGCATGTACATACACACACGCATACACATAAATGTAAAGCAAACCAGCACATATTTTTGAAATTTTAAGATTTCATGATATGATAATCTATTCCCCCGGTATTGTCTGAAAAAATAATGGAAATGTTATTGTGTGTGTGTGTGTGTGTGTGTGTGTGTGTGTGTGTGTGTTTTAAATAAAATAGGAGAAAAACTAGATCACGGCTTGGAAACCTTTTCTTAAAGAGCTAAATGGCTCTATGATCTCTGTTGCAACTCTTCAATTCTGTCACCATAGAGAAAAACAGTCATAGATATATCACTTAAATGAATTGAAGTGTCTGGCTTCCAATAAAACTTTATTTACAAAACAAATTTTTGTAATTTTGTGGTTGGCCCATGGGCTATAGTATGCAGACCACAGAATTAAATAATATTTAAATTTCCCCTAATAGTCTGACATGTTATAATTCTACTTTAATAAAATAGAAAATATTCTAGAAAAATACTATGTGGTTTAATTACAGAAGTTCTTTGTCAAAAAAAACTGGAACTATAAGTCTGTAAGCCAAAATTTTGCATGAGAGACCATTTAGCATTTAAGATCATTTTAGAAGCAAAAAATTCAATTTCTTATCTGTCTCACTATGTGCACTTTTAGGAAATGTATTACACATATTTCTTTGATAGGAACTAAGTATGGGTATATACAGGTTAAAAAAGCTTCAATTGCAAGATATGTTTTAAAAAGGCTTTGATCAAGAGCCACATTATATTATAAAGGTAAGATGCTATCGTGCGTAATTTATAGAACAAGAATTTAATACTCTAGCATGTCAAATTTGGGACATAACCTATTTGACATTGTCACAGCATATAAGTGAAATTTCTGGGGTAAAATATTATGAAAATATATTGTTCTTTATAAAATGAAAATTTATTTCCTTGATAAAATATTATGAAAATATATTGTTCTTTATAAAATGAAAATTTATTTCAAAGTACATTAAACTTAAATAAATAAATTTTTAATGAAACTGAGGGTTGTTTTTGAAATTCACTGTTCTTTGATAGACTCTCAGTGGCTTCATTTCTCTGCACTTTTTCCTTTTTCAGAAGGTCTATGACTACTATCCTATGATTTTTAAATTCTGGGCAGCTTCTTATGTCTCTCACGTAGTTTGAAGGAATTCATGAGCAACAAGCCTGTAAGTTACTTGCTCAACTTCTCCTATTAAGACAGCTCATCAGAGATCACTTGCAAACAGCTGTGCTCTACAAGTCATAAACGATAGGTTATGTGTGGTGACTAAAGTATGACTCTCAATCAGTGTCATACTCGTCAAGAGGGCTATTTTCACTCTCTGATAAGTTATTTTAAAGGATTCTACACCTCTGAGTTATCTGAACCCTTTATGGCCCCTGCCGATTCCAAAAATGATGCATAGAAGCTCATTTGCTCCGTCAAGTCAAGGAAGATCTGTAAACCAATTGAGGGCTCCCAGTTCTCCAGGAACAGGGTTCATCTGTCCCTTCTATTCTCTCCCTCTCTTATTGAAGGCATTTGCCTCGTAAATTTCATACAAAATTCTGATAGTGTCAGTAAACAGAAGTAGAAGAGCATTCTTCGTTTTCTACCCCAATCTTCATTAATCTTTGATTTAATGTAAGTAGGCCTTTCCTGCCTGAAATTGTATCTCAGGAGACTTGGAATTAGAGCTTTGGATAGCAATAATGCATAGCAAAATAATACTGTAAAACTGGTTTGGAAAGCTCCAGGGGGAACTCATTCACATTTATGACTCCTGCTACTTCCTGGTTCCAGTTAGGACTAAAACACCCACAAATACGAACACTTTTCCAAATTGCATTTTGGCACATGCTTTTTCAGTTCCCGCTGAATTCAGGAAACGTGCCAAAAGAAAAAAATAATGTATTATGAGCAAGATTTTCTTTCTTTGCTTTTTTTTTTTCTCTTGAAGAACTTCAGGACACTGTTAATACTATCAGAATCGCATGATGATGATGATGATGATGATGATGATTATTATTATTATTATTTTGGCATCCATTAAATTTCTAGAATTACACTAATTAGTCCCTTTGATAGAACTCAGAGTCAGGATGGTATGTGGTAGTAGGATGTGTGTATGTGACAGAAGTGCTGAGACTTAGAGCCAGGAGGGGAGAAATGGGTGTCTGCAAATGGTAGCTGAAGGTAATGTTGTCCCACCTTGATTTTATCTTGACTTATGTCTTCAAAGTATCGAATGCAAGTCCAGATTAGAGAGAGTATGAGGTACATTTTCACATGTGATCTATTTTTCCTTCCTAATGGGTGCATTCATGATCTTTTTCTACAACTATCATATATCATTTGCAGGAACTTAGCGTGGCCAATGGTTATCAAAGAAGATAGAATGTTGGTAATTTAAGAAAATAAAATTTAGGCAAAACTTCAGAAAATAGAATAGCAATTTCTTGTAAAGGTAAAGCATACATTTACCCTATGACTCAACAATCTCATTCCCAGGTTTTTGCCCATGAAAAATGGAATCATGTACCCACTAAAAATCCTGTGCACAAATGTTTATAGTAGTGTTAACCATAATAGTCAAAAACTAAAAATAATGCAGATGTTCATCAATTAGTGAATAGATAAATTGTAATATATTCACACAATGAAAGTACTCAAAAAAATAAAATAAATTAAGAAAAAGACATGAACTACTGATACATGTACACTGATACGACATGGATGAAGCTTAAATGCATTATGCTAAGTGAAGTTAGCCAACTTCAAAAGTCTATACATTGTTTGATTCCATTTAAATGACATTCTAGAAAAATAAAAACAATATTGACAGAAATCAGACCAGTGGGGATAGAGGAAGGAGATTGAGAAAGGGGAAGAGGAAAATTTTAGTTAATAGAAATGTCTATCATGATTGCGTGGTCATCATACCTCTTCATGCCTGTCAAAAGTCTTAGAACTGTAGGCTATAAAGGGTGAATTTCTGCATTATGTAAATTACATCACAATAAACCTAACTTTAAAAATTAGAGCTCCAGTGCAGTCTTAAGAAACTTAATGTACATTTCCTGTGTCTCTTCTAGTTCCCTTTGTTAAAAGTCTATCCCATTTCCCCTGCTTCCCCTTCCTCCTAAATCTACAATTCCATTCTCCTACCTATTATGACAAGCTAAGCAGAACATTGATTGTTCTTTACCAGTGCTTAATTTAATGCTTTCTGACATCTTTTCAGTCTCCACTTATCTCTTATTACCCTGTTCTCTTTCTTTACAAATCTGTCTCTGAACTCTCCCACCCTCAGAACCAGCATGGTAATTGCTTTTTTTTGGTTTTGTCATTTCAACATTTTAGAAAAGGTGGTTGGGACCTAAAATAATTCCCTTCATCTTTACTGTGGCCATGAAATGTAGATGTAGCCAATTAATTTATTCATTCAACAATTATGTATTGATGACACTCTGAGTGCCAGGTACTGCAAAGGCACAGGTGATCTGCACTGTGTAAGTGGGTAAATGTCACTGTCGTTGTGTTGCTCCCTGCCCAGCATTAAATAGTCATAGAGATAACTATATGTATCAGGAAAGGAAAACAGAGAGCAATGTGAATAATTAGAGCAGGGTTCACATCATTTCCCTGTCAAGGAACACTAGTACTAGATGTGATAGTATATGACCGTATGTGATAAGCAATTGAGATCAAAAGAGGGTGGAGGAGAATAATACCTCAGCTTATCAGCAACTCATGTTAGGCTGCAGTAACTTGTAGGAAAGCACTGCTTTTGAGGATTCATCCATTCTGGGACATTGGATAAAGCTGAAATCTGAAAGTCTTAGCAATAAAAGTAGTGGTGCCCTTGATGGTGGTGACAGTTGCAATAGTTATAATAGTAGCATTAGCAGCAGTAGTGGTGGTGGTAGCCATAGAGGAAAGCTGTGTAGGGGAAACATTTCAGGTACAGTGGAGCTGTATTAAGGTAATTAAATATGATTATAATAAAAAATCACAATAGGCGTATATTATGTAAGAATTCATATGTAAATATGTAAATCTTTAAAAATTAGAAGAGTTAGACTAGATCGAATTTTATATTGACAGATGATTTTTTATTTTTACGCAAATCGAGATATGACGTATAGGACAACTTGGATGTTTCATGTGCTATTAAGACACTAATTTATTGGGGGAAAAAAGACACACACAAAGGAACTAATTAGACACTGGGACAAGGCAGAATTATTTACATCTTAAAGATCTGATATAGTAAATAAGAAAGAGTTAACTAGGTGAGAAAGGCCAGTAATCACTTCATGGAGGAAGTCAGAGGAGGATGGAGTGTGTGAAACTTGAATCTATCTGGTAGGTGAGGTGGAGTGCATGCCTTTCTAGTCATGAGGTTCTAATGGAGCAAACACAGAGATGCAGGGAAGACAAATGTACAAGAAAAAGCAGGAGTATATTTTGTTAAAATTATTAAGATAATTTGCTTGTTTGTCATTTCAAAGTCCCAAACACCGTGTTCCATTCTCAATGGAATCAATATGCTGCTTGTTGTCCTTAACTCTGTTGGGGGGTGGGGAGGAAGGGAGCATTATTCTCCCACCATCTCCCTTTATGATTTCAGTCTAAAAAGTGCTAGATGCTGTGATGAAATTAGCAAGATTAACATCTATAGCAATAAAAAGTACGTAAGCACAAGATCAAACTGCTTTTGTACTTTTCATGTCTTTTGGCCTACATCCCTTGTGAGAAACACTAATCTGAAAGGTTTGGTTTACTCTCTAATTTTTTCTCACTCCCCTCAAAAAGATTGGGAGCCTCTCCAGGTGTCTTCCCTGAGCCTTGGGATTGGTTCCATGTCTGAGAGAAGCTCAATTTTAATGGTCTTTAAAACCTTTACTATTTAAGCATCAGCCCCAGGAAGTACAGGAAAGAGTAGAGCTCATATTGCAGTGAATTAAGAGTTTGTGGTCAAAGTCAGAAAACATTTTTAAAGAATTAATGAAATCAACATCAGAACCCAAAGCACCAGCAATGAGAAGAAACATGTCTCTGACTGAATGCTCCTGAGATGAGTTCCCTATGAATAATAAATTTCTGATGTTTCCTGTTGTATTAAAGATTTCTTCTCAAAAGACTGTTACTCTGGAACTTAGCCACACCATCCTCTCTGTAAAATTGTCTTGCCTAGTTGGTAACTATGCAAAACTACCACAAGGTATGAACATTAAAAATACAGTGAATGTATAAATATATAATGACAAAGCAATATCAAATTTTAGTCTAGTTTGTCAAATGTTAACCTATAAACTAGACTCATGATATTGTATACTATAACCTGTTTTAATTTATATTTCATTCAACCTCAGCCACTATGAAGCTCTCATATAAAAAACCCTATTTTTTTTTTAAATCTTTGGCTTTAATTCCCTCTTAATTACAGGCTGCATTTTTTCTTCTTACAAGCTTCAGAATACTTGGTCACCAATTTTGTATATATTTCAATTCAGTTCACTTAAGTTGATTTCACCCCAGCAAAACCATATTGGCACTAAGGGCTTACAGAAATGACTGATTCTCATTGCTTTTTGTCAGGGAGGAAAATCTTTTCCTCTACCTTTTATGTTCATGTCTTGGGTGCTTACAAATTAAATTGACAAAAGACAGATGATCTAGAGAAAAGACAGATTTTTATCCACATAAGTATGTGAGAGGTCACAGAAAAGTGTGACTCAAGATGTTTAGAATTTGGGGCATGATTCTTAATAAGAGAAGAGAAGGGAAAGAGGGCACTTATGGGAAAAATAAATGACTTTTAGGAAAGAGAAATAGGCCCTTAGGAGAATATATGGGAGATACAGTTTTGTGACAATGTCTCTTTAGCTGTGATATGGGAAATCCTCATCTCTACTGGTAACAGTCAATTATCCCTGGTTGCTCCCAAGCAGAGATTACTTCTAATTGAATTATTTTGAGAGGCTCTACTTTTAAGCAGGTGAGAGATTTCAGGAATTCAAATGTCTTCTGCTCAAAATAATTTTTATGCCACAGTGGCACATTCTAGACTCCTTCACTTCAGTCTGGTACGAGAGAGGAAAGCTTACACAAAGCACTGTGTCACAAGCAAGCCACAAGTGTGACATGAGGGCAGAAGAAGGAAAGATGAGTTCTAACCAAAAAAGTTTTGAAATAACTTGAGAGCCATAGATTTCTGCACAGCCCCTAAAATACTGAACAGGACAGAGGAAGTTGGGGACATGAGTCAAAAAGAAGAAGGAGAGGGAAAGGAGCCTGGTGACTTTCTTGGATTAAGAATTCTTTTAAAATACATGATCTTCTTGATATTAATGTGTATAATTTTTCTTTAATTTACTTAATGCTTGGTTTTTCTTTTGTTGTTTTGTCTTGATTTGTAATCTACACTTTATCAAATATAGTTTTCTTTGCATCCCTCTTTTTCTTGTAGTAACAATGGACCTAGCCCTGACACTTTCTTGCTATGTGAACTTAAGCAATAATCTGAAAATTGTAAATGAACTAACAGTATAGTGTTTCATACAGAACAGAGTATATGATAGCTAAAAATTTACTGCCACTTATACATCCATGTTTAAATGTCTGATTACTTTTGTAAGCATCTACATATCTAATAGTATTTTATTTATATTATGGTTTTGTTCACATTCCCATTGATTTCAATGTACTTATGTATTATAAAATATGAACTTTTATAGCCAGCCAAGTAGGATAAAAAAACCAGAATGAACAAGTTGATTGAGTCTATATTATTAACAGTTAAAAAGAATGGCAGACTGGTTGAAAAGCATGTTCAGTGCTGAGGATACTTTTGAAAGTGCCCCTTAAGGCTGCCTTCATTTCTAGAGGAAGTTGGTCAGTAGCCCCAGCATTTGGATGACTTGTCTAAAAGTACATACCACAGATTATTCCAGCCCAGGTCTCAAACTGCAATTAAAATTTCAGTGCACAGGGATTTATAGTTTGGAAAAACACTGCAATCTCATCATGCTCTATTTTTTCCAGTTCATTCCCTATGAGAATTTTACTCCAATTTATAGTTGGAAAATCTGAAGCCTTAAAATAATCCTGATCCAGAAAGAAATTCTACATATGGCTCAGAGAAAGTAATTCTTTAGAATCTAGACAATACCTAGTTATTTCTTAAGTAGAATGTTATAGTTGCTTTTACACAGGTTTTTAAACCTAAGACTTCCATTTCCAAATGAGAAGAGTTTGTTCCAGAATTGCTTTTCACTCCAGAGGCAATATACCCCTGCTTGCATGTGTATGAACAGAAAGAGGAAATGAGTACAATTGGCATTGTGTTGCTTTTTGGTCCTTTTAACACACCCTATGGAAATGATGTCCATATACCAGCAGTGTTTTCTCAGGAATGACTTTTGTGAGGTAAAATGTAGCTTCACAAATGAATTCAACTGTTTAATGCACCATTCTCCCCTTTAGTACATATTAAAGACATTTAATGAATATAATCTGAATTTATCACTGTTCTGCTTAAATGTGTCTAAAGATTTACATGTTGAACCTTAGCAAAATGACATGTGGCCAACTTATTCATTGTCCCCTCTCTCAAAGTTAATTGATATTGCTAAAAATTCTTTACACACGTTAAGATCCAAAAACAATGCACATGAATTAGAGCAACAAAATGTACGTAAGGACAGCAGTTTAGGCATAGTTGTCTGAGCATTAGGTTAGGTATCAAAGCCATCCATCATGCTTCTTTTTGATGCAGCTGGGTAGGATCTTTGTATCACCTACTGCAAATAGTGTAAATTCAAGTCATTAGTTGGTGACAGTTCTTCATCCAACACACTTACCAATCTGCCCACTTGCATTATTCTCTCTTTTCATTTTGGCAAGTAATATGCAATTCTTTTTAAACACATTATTTTTAGCTGAATAAGAGTTTGTCTGGAACTAATGAGTTGTGGTTATCAGCAGAACTGAGACCTGATATGACCCCTTAGTCAAAATAATGAAAGAAGTTTATTCTTTCATCAAAAAGAAAATGCTTTTATTCATTAAGAAAAAGACTCATTTTCCTGATATATTTTCTTTATGTTTACATTATTTGTGCCCAGTCTAGAAACTGAACTAAAGACTTTGTTGAACTAAAATTAAAAGAAGACCAAATAGTCTATGAAGAATCTGACACTAGGCATGAAGGAGGGAAGGATACGCAAGAATACAAGTGTGTCGTATGTGTGGGTGTGCAAGGTGTACACACAAGTGCATGTGTATATGTGTAGGGAGGAGGATAGGTTAAAACCAGGCTATAATTAGAACTTCTTGTTTTTCCTTATGACATAAAACAATGGAAGTAAATTATCTTTTTCCATTTTAACAATAAGTATTAAGGGAAAAACTTATACACTACACTGTAAAAGTAATGCTAGTACATTATAATTATTAAAATAATATATTAAACAACATCTGGTTAAACATCATGGTTAAGGCTCAAACATTAGTTTAGATCCAGCCTCTACCATCCACTGCTTGTGAAATGGTGGACGGATCACTATTCCCTTCTGACCCTCAGTTCCGTGTTTGTATAAGAGAAGTAATAATAATAATAGCTATTTTCTAAGTGATTAAGAGATTAAATGTGATGATGCATAGAAGGAACATAGCATAGTTCCAACACATTGTAAGGTCTCAGTAAATGTTAGACTGATTTTTGTGTGAGAGTAGATAAATTAATTACCTTTGGTATTCATTTCATCTTCTTGGGCTACCTTCTTGAGTGCTGAAGAAGTCTCGAATACTTTATAGATACTTGAACATTGGGAAGAGCATCAATATTAATAGAGTTTTTTAGAAAATCTTTCTTAAATTAATTTTTTAATTCGTTTTACTGCAGATTACTTGGACTTTGAGTTGGAGTTGACATATATTAAGTATCACAGGCCCAGTAAGCTAATTTCTTTTAAAATCAGAAAAAAACATAAACCTTTAGATAAAAAATATTTTAATATGTAATACCAACACATTCATCTTTATACCAATGTAGTCAAAAATTAACATGAAAAAATTATTTCATGAAGGGGCCCAAGAAGGCAAAACTGTCACAGACATGTAAAAATCATAGTGCAGCCCTGCTTAAAATGTGCAAATAATAAAATTTTCCCTAAGTGACACAATGAGTCTGTTGAAAAAGGAGATAGAATTTTCTTTGTTATTTTTCTGCTTGATTGTTTGTGGGGGAATAAGAGGAGTGGTGGTAGCTAGTGGAGTGGTACACTTATCTTGTTAGAGTGGACCAGGCATGTTTTTCTCAGACTGATATTGACATAGATCATCACAGTAACATTGGCATATGGAAGGACACAGTGGAAAGAAATGTAGGTGAATAAGGCCAGGATGAGTAATTCGGGTAATAGGAAAAGGGTAATAAAGACAGAAATGATTTTTACTATTCTTCAAGTATGAGGAACAGCACCTCATTTAAAATCATACAAATAATTTTTAAAACCCACTGGAGAGCTGAAATATAAAGTCATAGAAATATGTGCTGCTACAAATATTACAATAGTCCCTTTGCTCAAGAGGAACTAAGCTATATTTAAAACATGCTGACGTGCAAGTGCAAAGTCTTAACAAAAAGAATCTGAACTTGTTGTTAAGGCAAGGCCTGGGCTTAATTCTTTGGTGTAGTTATTCTATCTCGGTATCTGATGTCTCATAACATAATTTTGGACATATCAGGACGTGTTGTACTTAACCAAGAGTAAAGAGGAGTCTTTCTTGTTGTTTGGTTTGGTGGTATTGTACAAAATTAAATTTACAAATTGCTTTCATTACTAGTTTGGAATTGTTTAACAAGTTGTAAAATGTTAGAAGTCTCCAAAATAAAAAAAATATAAAACATAAGTTTTCAAAAGCAGAGATTTAGAAATCACCAATTTTTACTATATGCTCAAAACATACATTTTTAATTGCATTGTATAACATGAATCGTCTAAGCAATCTTGAAAATACTATTTTGAATATAGTATATAACATTCAGTGTGGTGGATTTTACAGCCTGTGATAAAACTTTAAACACCAACAGCATAGATGACACTGTGTTAAGCTCTGGAAATTTTGATCAGCCCTGTCAACTACAGTATAGATTAAGAAGCTCCATATTACTCCAGAAAATCATTTAGTTCTCTTAACTTCAGTTTTCTTATATGTGTACTAGAGGTAGTAATTCATACCTTATGCATTTATTGTGTGGCTGAAGTCAGACAATGTCTCTAAAAATGCTTTGGAAACTGCAAGGAACTATGGAAATATAAGATATGGTTATTATTGTCCTCTGGGCTCAGTTTTGATAACATGGCAATTAACTCTGATTATTTCATAAGAGTAGTATGGGATGTGGAGTGGATTTGTAGGCCTAAAATATCTGTGTGTGCAATTTAAGATTTAGTTCAATGGCAATGTCCTGGGCCATAATATTTCTCTTAGGACTAATAAAAGCAAACACGTTTAACTAGCAACAAACTCAGTTGTCCTTTGTTGTCTATTAGGCATTCTGCAAAGTGATTTGCTTCGCTCTTTGCAAATGTGTTAGTTTGTAGAGTCTCCACTGAAAACTCATTATCAATGAAAATAATAAATGTGCAATGACAATCAATTTATTCATAATCTTTGACCAGTAGTTAACCCAAGCCTATTCAATTTGAATGTTTTCCTTTGAATCTATGATGATAAGATCTTTATACCTAAAGTATGTCCCTAAAATTAATAATCAGATGTCTAGTTTTACAGTAATAGGACCTACATTATTTATGTGATTAACTTTATGAATTTGTGACCAACAGGACAAAACTAAGTAGATGACTTTGGAAACCACTTTGGAGCTCCAAGTTTCACTTGTCTGTTTTTCACCTTCTGTATTTCCACTAACATTTATTGAGTACCTACTATATACCCAGTGCTACTACATATATCATCTCATGTATTCTTCATAAAGATTCCATTTTAGAATTCAAGGAAACTGATCTTCACGGAACTTAAAAGTCTGTCCAAGATGATACAACTGAAGTGATAGCACCTCCTAATTACTAACTCCAAGGCAAGCATTCGTTCAAAAACAACACAATTTATCATCCAAATGTACACACTAGGCAGAGAATGTCCTCATATCCTTTCTGTCTTTCTAATCAAAACATGCTCTCAGGAAAGAATTTGACAAACTGATTCACAATAAGACAGTAGAACATAAATGACTCATAAGGTTTAAATTCGTGTCTAACACAAGGACATATATATTTTACCAGGAGAAAAGACTATTTGTGATCTATGTCAAATGCTTCAAACTCCAAAATTTCAGACATTGGGATGCAAGTAGGTTCAAGGAATTAATCAATACTCTGAAATCAGATTACATAAGTGATCCTCCCCAATTAAATAAGTGGCACACAGAACTGTAACTGTGACAGAAAGACTGGTGTTTTACTACTTTCATTAAAGCTTGTATTTAGATTTATAACTGCTTATGATGGCTTTTGTTCATATAAAGTTACCTGCAATGAGATTGCTGTTCCAGTTGGTACTGGCAGCTTATGTAGACTATTTCTCCTGTTTTTCCTCCAAAAATCACAACAAAGATAGATCATATTTCACATATCTATTTAAAAGACATGGGTACAACCATAAGCAAGGTAAACATCTCTAAAGACCAAAAGTAGAATAAAAAAAAGCATAACAGTAAGTGTGGTTTAATTCACAGGCCTTCTGAGTTCCAGGACAAGAAACAGGCAGAAGTGGCCAGGTATTCAGCTCCTGAATATCAGAATGGATAGGAGAACAGAGCCAGGGTCAGTGTATAAAACAGGAAGCCAGGCCAGGGCACCCATGGTCCCAGGCAAATATCAAATTGTTGCCTAGAGGGTTTGGACAAATTACAAATATTTCCTTCACCAAAGCTGGGCCAAGTCCCAACTAGCTTAGCATTATTTCCATAATATCCTTGCATTATGAGAGCTCTGGTTACCAATAAAAGAGCAAAGCAGGTCGAGACAACTGTAAAAAGGTGACACATGGAAAGGTAAGGCAGGAGAGATTAAACAAAAACAAACGAACACAGAAATGAGGAAAGACACATTGAAGAAAACACTAAATTTCAAAGCATACAAAGAGAAAAAATTAATCTTGAAAGACAGTCATCAAACAGATGTTAATTTGGTAACATAATTATATTTGAGTAACTTGAAAAAGACTTAAATATGTATATTTAAAATCTTAAAATGCATTAGAGAAGGAAAGAACAAATAATTATAATACTAAAAAGATGGTTATGAATAAGGAACATATGGCTATAAAAAAGTACTGAAAAGAAATCTTAGAAATAAAAAATGTAGCCTTTGAAATTATACAATAACCAAAAGGCCTGAGTAAACTGAATGAAGACTACGTTGGAAAAACTGGAGAAGGTTAATGAATTGGAAAGAGTAGTGAGGATTTCTATGTTTTAGTTCACTAAAACATAGAAAAGAAAAATAAAGGAAGGGAAATTGTGATATCGAAATTATAATAGACTGAAGAATGGTCTGACAAATTTTTTTTCCCCATAAAATTTTCAGAAGAGAAAATGTCAATATTCAAAGAGACAATAACTTAGAAATATCTTCATTTAGAAAAAGCAGGTGCAAAACTAAGACAAATGCAAATAATTCTGTACCTTGACAAACACATTGAAACTGTACAATATCATGGCTAAAGAAAAAAATCTGAAAACTTCCCTGGGAGAAAAGCAAATTATCTAATAATTAGAATGGAATAGGCATTTTCTGAGAAGCAGTAGTGGACAGAAGACAATGGGCTAATAGCTTCAAAGTGCTGAAGAAAAGACACCAAACTGCAATTAATGTACACCCTAAACTATTATTCAAGAGTAAAGATGCTAGGAAAACATTTTTAACATATAAACTAGTAACGGAAGTTTTTACCCATAGACCTTGGCTGAAGAAATTCTGAAGCATTTGCTTTAGTAAAAAGAAAACTGTACCTGTACAGAGGACTGGATTCAAGAAGCAATCGTGAGAGGGAAAAACAATAATAAGTGTATGTACGGTTGATAAAAAATAAGTAATTGTTGTTAAATTTTTGTTTCTTTTCTTTTTAAAAAGCAGAAACTAAAACCCTAGGTAGAAATAATATAAATATAGTCTTGTTTAGGAAGAGGGAGTAGATACTAAAATCTCTTGAAATTTGTTAGAAAAACCCGAGTTGAAAATATGTAGGCTCAAAATTTAAAAAGAAAAATTGTTTTAATAAAGGAAAAAAGATTAAATAAAATAAAACTAGAGTATAGAGGCTCAACTTCAGGTAGTTCATTTGCTGAAAGTGGGTTTGACTTGCTACTACGTGACATAGACCAATTCAATTTCTCTGACTTCCCCTGTTTCCTAAAAAAACCAAAGAAAAAATTGATGTTGATAGTAGTAAAGATAAAAATAAACCCAGAGAAATCAAAAGTCATTACATAGTAATTATATATCTAAATATATATCCAAAAAGTATAACCACTAAACTAATAAAAATACAATTGATGAATCCAAGTAAAACATACAAAACAGATTTAAAAAAAAACTTTATCGTTATAGCAGAAAGGTGAGAAAAGAAGAAAAAGAGACTAGGAAAATCAAAGCGAAAAAGAAATATAACATGCCACATTGAGGTCAAAATCAGAAATCTATTCAGCTAGTAAAATATAGAATCTATCAGAACATATTTTAAACTGTTCATGTTTTTAAGAGACATAAATAAAGAATAACCAATTCAGTTAACAAGTACACAGTGTACATGGAAAGCAATTCAGAGAAGAGCAAATTGGAATATTAAAAAAAAGTTTAAAATAATAATCAATCTCATAGCTAATCAAGAAAATAAAATTTAGACTAAAATGATGTATTCTTTTCTACCAATAGGAATAAAAAAATTTAAAATTTGAGCCAAATATAATATAGAATGTGAGTAAATTGAAACTTATATACTGGGAAAGTATATAGTTTAAAGACCAATTTACATACTGGCAATATATCATAAAGTTGAAAATGCTCCTACCTCTATCTTAGCAATTTTTCTCATATGTGTATCTATGAGCAGTTGTCCCCAACCTTTTTGGCGGCAGGGACCAGTGCTCCTATGAGAATCTAATGCCTGACCATCTGAGGTAGAGCTGAAGCAGTGATGCTAGTGCTGGGGAGTGGCTACAAATACAGATAAAGTTTCGCTCCCTTGCCTGCCACTCACCTCATGCTGTACAGCCCTGTTCCTAACAGACCACAGACTAGTACTGGTCCGCGGCCCAGGGGTTGAGGACTCCTGTACCAGAAAATCTCCTGTACATTTTATGATATAAATAAAAATGTTTGTTACAGAGTAATTTGTAATAGTGAAATATCAAAAATGAAATGAGTAAATAAAATGTGTTATATTGATACAAGTGGCATGTGTCAACAGAAATAGATTTCAAAAATATAATATTTTATTTCTTATTTATTATGAAAACACATCTGAAGCTAATATGACATAGAGTAAATATTTGTCATCCTGGGTAGTGGATGTATGTATGTGTGTTATTTGTTTGACTTTTCTCATGTTTAAATTTTTTTTTAAGAGATGAAATAATAAACCAAACCCACTGATGTTTGCAAGATGTGTCTGCAGTCAGCCAGAGCATACTTTAATTGAATCTTATGCCTTCCTTGGGTGATATCTTTTATTTATCAGAGGAAAATAATTTTTCTTTATTTCTCTGGTTTCAAAGAAGATAAAATTTCCCTAGACACATTTCCTGGGTTTTTCTTTTGTCCCAACCTTTACTGCACCTCACTTGATTGTAATTCTGCTGTTGAGAGTATAAATTGATAGAATTATTTTAGAAATATCTAATAAGTTGAACCTATGCTTATCATATGATCTAGCAACTCCAGATATAAATGTATACCCAACCACAATGTGTACAAATGTACATCAAAAAACGTGTGAGAATTTTCACAATATTTCTGTAAGAGCCTAAAACTAGAAATAAACTAGTTCAATTTAAGTAGAATAGGTTAAGAAAAAAGTGTCAATTAATACAATAGAATAAATCAGTGAGAATGACTACATTGTTGCTACACATAATATAAAAACATTTACAAACATAATGTTGAGGCAAAAATTCAGAAAAGAATACTTTCTGTATGACCGCAGTTATACACATTTCAAAAACAGCCTAAGCAAATCTATGCTGTCAGAAATCAGAATTAATCTTACATCTGGGGCAAAACAGTGACTGCCAGAAGGCAAAAAAAGGGTCAGCTGAGGCTGTGGTAATATTCTATTTTTGTTTGTGGTCTGGTTAAATAAGTATGTTCACATTGTGAAATTCTTTGAACTTTACACTTTGGCCTTTATTAAAGAAAAAAATAATTCTATTTTATTTGAGTTCTAAAATGGATGTTTCTCTGTGATGAAATTGACTTGGCAAGAAAAGCAAAATGTAATTAAGATATAAACAGTTTAAGAACTAATATGGGACAAATAACTTTAAATTGCTTTGGATTCTTAGATGTATTATTGTCTTTTTCCCTTAAATTCATTAGACTCAGAAGTGTCACATTGTCAAACATTATAGTGATACCGTTTTATTTTTTCTCTACATAAACATAATAAAACACTGTTTAATATAAAGATATGGAATATTGCAATGACACTTCCAATGTAGCAAGGGATTATTTTTCCACTCATACTTTATCACTTCTCTAATTTAAGAAATGAAGTAGAGGGAATATAAATATAAATTTTCTTAAAATAGGGTCATACTATTCTCATAATAAAGTGTTGAAGAAGTACAACATGGATGGTCTTGTATGAATGCAGTATTGGCTACATTTTATGTTAAATAACTAATCCTTATGTTGTTAAATAGAAATGTTTCTTGGAGTATTTATAAATTCCAAATCTTCTTATGAATCCTGGTGGATAACATGTTTACTTTTCATGGGGTCCTTCTTTATGGGATTGTTTATTAGTGCTTTTACCTCTCTGGTTCACAAGAGCTCTTATTGAGCATTTAGTCACCAAAATAAGATTGTCAATCAAAACACATTAGGGTGGGGTGGTGGAAGGGCAGTTAGTTCTATAGCTTTTCTGCACCAAATATAGAGAAAGTTGCTTTCCAGCTACCACAATGACTGAGATTTATTAATCTATGATTAAATCTGTACAAATAGACACAGACCCTACCAGATGATACCCTTGTAGAAAATAAGTATAAAACCTGACAATACAAAAGGCAACACTCTGGAGGTATAACTGTCTGAAGGAGAGTAAACAGAAATAAACATACTGTGCTAAGGAGTGTATGCTCATAAGAAAGCTGGAGGTCTAAATTAAATTATTCTCTCTATGGCTTTTAGTCTGATGCTAATTGCAGCCCATGTGGTGAGCAGAGCTATAGCAAGGCACACGTGGAAAAACCAATAATCTTTACAGTTGGAGAATCAGAAATCTGGAGCTTGGAAATTGTGAGCGTTGAAGAGAGCAGGGGAATCCCAGAAGAGAATGAGTCAAATAGTGAATTCCTAAGTTCTGCTTACTCCATTTCTTTGTGTGGTACAGAGGTTAAGCAGTTGCATTAAATAAAAATATCCAAAGAAGGTGAAAAGGTGAAGGGATAAAGAAGTACAAATTAGTAGTTACAAAATACTCATGGGGATTTTTGAGTATAGCATAAGATATATAGTCAATATTATTGTAATAGTTGTGTGTAGTGCCAGATGAGTGCTAATCACAGAGATCACTGCATAAATTATGTAAATATCGAATTATTTTACTTTATATCTGAAACTAATATAAAAGAAAAAAGAAAAAAATTAAAATAGTAAAAGAAAAAAATGTATATATATAACCAAACAGAAGGGAGCTACTACTCAAGAAACAGAGTTGGCAGTTCAAGCCAAGTTCAGAATATTTACCAGCTAAAATGAAGAAAATGACACATCAATGAAAAATAACAGAATTCAAAAATCTCTTAAATTTATCATTGACAACGGTCAGAATATAATGCAAAATTATCCAGCACGAAGCGCCCCCCCCCCCCAAAAAAATCACAACCTCAAGAACAAGACCCAACTATATACTAACTCCATGAGACACACTTTAAATATGAAAACACAGTTATTTTGAAAGTAAAAGGGATGAAAAAGGTATAACATGCAAATATTAAAAATAAGAAGGCTGGAGTGGCTATATTAATGTCAGATAAGATGGATTCTAAATAAAAATATTACCAAAGATAAAGAAAATTCCTTCATGAAGGTAAAATGGTCAATTCATCAGAAGATATAGCACTTACAAATAGATCTTCAAATTACATGAAGCAAAAATTTACGTAATTAATAGATAGGCAGTTACACAATCACCACTGGAGAACTAAAAACCCCTCTCTCGGCATTTGATGAGACTAGACAAAAAAAAAAATAAATCAATATAGACATAGAAGATCTGAACAGTACTATCAACCATCTTGACTTAATTTATTTGTAATAGATCAGACAACTGCAGAATATACATTCTTTTCAAGTGCAATGATACTTTTAACAGGAGAGACAATGTTCTGGGCCATAAAGCAGTCTCAATAAATTTTTAAAATATCTGTACAGATTATTTCTAACAAAAAGTAATAAAGAGAAAAGTAAAGAAAGCAATGGCACATGGATCATCAAGGAGAAGAGCTGCCACTGTCTTTTCAATTACAGCAGTATTGTGTTTCCAAGAAGCAGTATACTTTTTAGCAACAAGAATTCTCAGTGAAGAAAGCTGAAGAAGCAACTGAGCAATTCTGAATACATAGATTTACTTGTCTATACCAGACATTGAAACCAATAAACACTTTAAAGTTTTTAATGCTTTTTTTAAAGGAAAAAGCCTCAGAATTTTTGTCTTTTTGAGGTGTAATCATTGAAAACAAAAACAAAAACAAAAAACCTTGACTTTCTAAGAGCTACCCCAGTGAGGATCTCTTTACACCTAAAAATTATTAGAAAGAACACCCAAGCATCGCCCATAAATACTAAATCAAAAGCTCTGTATTCCCATTATTTTTGTGGTCACTTGAAAAGCTTATTTCCAATAAAAGTTTTTTTTTTTTTATGTGAGTTTCTCAGCAATGAAATATCTCATTGAAAATCAGTAGTCTAAAATGAGGTAATCTAGGTAAGAACATTTTGTAAAAATAAAGTCATCATATATTCTATTGATATAATAGGAACATGCCACCTCCATTTTATATATTCAGTTCTAATGCTGGCTTCTCTGGGATTTTAATCTAATATAATGAGCATCTAATACTTTGCCCTAAAAAATGGAAGAAAACATTACATTTCTGAAGATACGTATATATTATATATGTTAGTGGTACAATTTAATTATGAGAAAGTAGTAATTTAATATTCTACTTATGGGATATTGTCCTTCAGTATTCAGGCTAGTGTTCTCATCCTCCAGAAATCCTTCTTGACCTAATCCACTGTGATGGTTATGTGTCAATTTGACTCGTCAATGGGGTGCCCAGATGTTAGGTCAAACATTATTTTAGGTGTGTCTGTGAGAGTGTTTCTGGATGAGATTAACATTTAAATGGGCAGAGCAGAGTAAAATAGACTGTTGTCCAGAATGTGGATGGGCCTTATCTAATCAATTGAAGACCTGAATAGAACAAGAAAGCTGAATAAGAGGGAACTTCTTTGGCCTGATGAATTGAGTTGAGACATTGGTCTTTCCTGCCCTTGGACTGAAACTACACCACTAGCTCTTCTGGGTTCCAGCTTGCCAACTGCAGATCTTGGGATTTCTCATAACCATGTGAGTCAATTCCTTATTCATTCTCTCTCAGAGAGAGAGAGAGAGATACATCAAGATTTTTTTCTTTTCTTGGGTGTCTGTGTATTAAAAATAGAATACATCAAGATTTTTTTCTTTTGTTGGGGGTCTGTTAAAAATAGAATGGAACTTTTAAAATGTTGATGATGGTTAAAATTACTGTTTTCTTCTTATAAAAAAAAACACATTTAAACAGTACTTAAAGCCAAATGTCTGGGTTTTGTAAACACCAATAGAAATTACAAACAAGAAACAGAAAGAACACAGAGACAGCTATCGATCCCTCTTTACACAAAAGGAGTTATTTTCTTTGGTATTGACTTTAAAAAGTGGTGTTTTCCCACTCTCCCTTTCCTTCAATAAAGAAGCCAACGATTCATTGTGTGTGAGCCAGAGCTGCAAGGAATTATTGAAAAAGAACTAAAAAGAAAGGAAGAAAGAAAGGAAGAAAGAAAGGAAGAAAGAAAGGAAGAAAGAAAGGAAGAAAGGAAGAAAGAAAGGAAGAAAGAAAGGAAGAAAAGGAAAGGAAGAACAAGGACGGAGGAAGGGAGGAGGGAGGGAGGGAAGAAGAAAGAAAGAAAGAAAGAAAGAGAGAGAAAGAGAGAAAGCAAAAAAGCATTATACCAAAGAGGAAAACACATTTCAAATCAGATTTATCTATTCCCGTGGACTTGGGAACAGGCATCGTTTACTGTGTGCTGAATGAATGAGGGTGAATACAATTCTGCATCGGTGGTATCTTGCACCCGACCACATTACTAAAATCTCTTTTCTAATTGCCCAATGCTCTATCCCTTTTATTCTCTACATTGTTGTATCATAAATACCTCGTTTAAACTAATACACAATGTCATTTTAGTAAGCCTCTGGAGAGCCATTCATATAAGTACATGTTATAGCAAGGGGAACAACAGCACCCATTATGCTAGCATACCCCTCCATGTAAACAATGACACATTCCTGTCAAAAGCTGAGGCTTATGATTGTAAATTTTAAATTAAAATTGTACTATATAAACTGTCCTTTTCCCAAAGATTAGTACAGGGTCTTCAATGTGCATATAAAAGTATGCACTTTTTTTAAAAAGTATGATACATTTTTTAAAATTACTTATGTAATACAATTTTTTTAAAAGTTCAATACTCACAACTAGTAGTTTTTAAAAGTTTCCTTCATTGTCCATTTTAAATAAAAACAGTTTTATAGTCAGCTTTCTTCACTTAATACAATATCATAAACAGTTTACTCTGCTGTTACATGCTTTTCTTAATGTCTCACTGTAAGCATGTACATAATTACCATAATCATTTCAGCTATTTACATTTTTCTTTTATAAGACACACTGTAATAATCTTATTTGTGTATATGTTTTCATAATTTAAGGAAGATAAAGTCTCAGTAATAAATGCTTTTTTAGTAAATTGCTTTCTGAATTTAAAAAATTGATTGCATATCCCAACTAAATCCCTTTCTTTCTAGAATAGATAGGAATGCAAGCCTTTTACACAGTTACAAAACAGGTTTATAAGTAAGACTTGGAGTCAGTAGGCCAAGCTCTCAATTCTGTTTCCAATACCTGTATGAACTCTGGGAAGTGACCTACCGTCTATTGTTCTTAGTTTTCTCATCCTATAATGGAACAGTGACTTCTGGATTTTGGTCTAGCACGTAAGGAGCTTAGAAGTTGCCACCTCATCCTAACAAGTAAAAAGCTGAAGAAACTGAATAATTAATAACTCTTTTTAGATCCATCAGCAAAGCGATGTCACAGGGCAACCGCTGCCCTCCCCCCGAATTGGAGAGTCTGACAGGAGGATTCAGAGAATCATAACTTATTGGAGCAGAAACCCATGGGCACTATAGATTGGGACCTATGCCAAGGTAGGAAAATCTGAACTGTAACTGAGGAATTTCTGGAAGCTCAGTGAGGACAAGTCTGAGTTAAAACTCCAGGGAGACCATGTCATTTTGGGGGTAGAGTATATTTTTATGAGTTTATCTTCCAGAGATCTACCAGGTCTATCCAGAATAATCCCCTCAAGCTCCTCCTCAAGCAGGGGGAGGGAAAAAGGAACCATTTTGAAATGCACCAGAACATTCTGTTCTTAACAAAGCCTGCCTCCAGGAGAAATTATTTTATCAGAGCCTAATCTGCTGGAGTGTCATCAGGGCCTAATTTCCTTGGAGGAAGGGAAATACTCAACTACATTTTTCTCTAGCCAAGAAAGGACCAGGTCCTGGGGCATGCAGTCTAAACCACCAGCAGAAGACTAGGTAGAGAAGAGAAACATGTCTGCTATTCTGGAGTTGACAGGCTCTTTGGGGAAGAAAGATGTAAGTTGTTTTGAAAGAATTTACATTGACTATAGATAAATGAGGTGAGAGAAGGTAAAGGAGAGCTAGTTTTGAGAAAGGTACAGGGTCCATAAGGAAGAAGTGTTTGCTCCTTTGAATTAGTGGTGGACAAGAGTTTAGAAAGTTCATGTGTAAACAAGAAGTGAAGGGGCCTGGTGGTTGGTGGCTCCTGGCTGTTCTCTTTAGATAATCGTAGAAATAACCACCTGTAAGTTAATTCAAAGTTCCAACATATGTTCAGGAATGTAAACACTCATTTGTTGGTTTGGTTTTCCTTTGCAGTTGTTAACTGAGTAAACTCTCTTGTTTCTTCCTTCTGGCTTGATGTAATTTAATTGATGGCACATCAATTTTTTTTCTTGTCACCTTCCAAGTGGGGGAAGGGAAACACACAACTCCAGCATCCACTAGCCATCCTGTCCCAACCAAGGGGTGGGTTGAAAACCTGAGAAGCACTGGTGAGGTTCACAGTGCAGGGGCATAGGCTCACCAAAAGACAGACTTACACATGACTGTAGAATGCTTCCTCTCCCTCATACAGTACCACTACATTGCCTTTTTACTATAGTTCTTTTTACCCACTACATGATGTCTTCTAAGCATGGAGGCTTTTTAGGACAGTGAAAATTCTGCATAATACTATAATGGTAGACACAAGTCATTACCCATTTATCCAAACTCATAGAATGTACAACACCAAGAGTGAATCCTAGTGAAAACTATGGACTTTGGGTGATAATGATATGTCTATGTAGGTTCCATTTTAATAAATGTACTGCTCTGGTGCTGGATGTTGTTAATGGAGGAGATTATGCATGTGTGTGAACAGGAAATATGTGGGAACTCTTTGTTCTGTACTTTCTGCTCAAATTTTCTGTGAACCTAAACCTGTGCTAAGAAATTTGATTTATTAATTTATAAAAAAATTAAGAATAGTAATATATATTATTATGTTATATAATAATATATATTATATATAATAGTAATATAATATATTATATATAATAGTTATATATATTATATATTTCTAATATATAGTTATATAGACTAGTAATATATATTATATATTTCTAATATATATAGTTATATATATTAGAAAATGTGAAAGCAATACAAATATAAATTATAGATTGCTATATAGTCAAGATAATTTTGATATTTGACAAATTAGCAACTACTTGGATAATGTAGGAATAAACAATTTATGGCATAAAAACTATTAATGCAACTGGATTTCATTTAAAATTAGCTAAAAAATGAGATGATCATGTGCTGGTAATGTTATATAGTTGCTTTAGATGAAAAACAACCAGTGTTTTTATGAAATATTTTTGAGTTTTGGAAAATTGATGTTTCCAATTTGGAAAAAGTGCTACTAGAAAAAGATGTCAATAGAGAAACAAACAGCTCACTAATCTTTAAACTGTATTTTTTGGCCACCCTTGGGCAATAGTTTTGGAAACCTTGACATTCCACATTTTTCTTTATGGATTCTGAATATCCCTGGTAGAACAAAGAATCAAGAGTATTTTAGAGAGCTAAAGGATTGTAGCCTTTATCCTCAAGGCAGAAGTCTCTTTTAATTATGTTTGACTTTTCCTTTCTCCTTTGTTTGAAATATAACTGGTTTCTAACACAAAATAAGTACACAGTTCTATCTGCTCTAAGACTATGCTAAATATTATGTTCCCCAGTGAAAGCTTGTACTGGATCTTTTTTTTTCTTGCAATTTTAATTGTTGAGCTCTATTATTTCCAGTGATTTTTATCTTGAGAATTAGTGGTTAATAAGCAATCATTTGGAATATGTTTTATGATATTTAAATATCCTACAGCTATGACATGGTATTTATATTAATGTGCATTTTCACCTGAAGTTTGTGTTTCTATTTTATTTTTGGAAACAACTGTTTTTATTTTAGTTAATATAAATTGATTCCATGATATGAGGCCAAAAAAGGTATCCAGGTGAGGTGAAGAGGAAAGGTTTGGAAAAGTACATAATAGCCTGGCTATATTACTTTACTTGAATAAAAGCTGTTTAACTTTGGTTTTTATCTGGCAAACAGTATTGAGTTCTCACTGTTAAAAGATAAACTGAGACATATTAAAAATTTTTAAAGTTTGAGCAAAAATTGATTTGAATCAGTCAGCACCAAATAAGAAATGATTAGAAGAATTCCTCTGAAAGAAGCTGGGCAGAAACTTTTATGGAGAAAAGGTGGAAGCAAAGCAGGAAAGTGGTTGATTGGCTATAGCTTAAAGGCTAGGTAGCTGTTTGTGATTAGTTGTTCTTAGATTTCAATGTTCTAACTTTGAGGCATTTACAGGTTGAGATTTTGGTGTGCTTATGTAGGCCATATGGCATTATAGCCACCTCAGTTAAATGACCCCTGTGTTTCATCAGTTTAGCACCACTATTATCAGTCATGTCAGACAGTTGGTTATTTTCAATTTTAAGTTTTAAATCTGAGAAATCAAAAGATAACTTTAGATTTTAACAGAACCCTCTGTTGTTTGCACATCTGAAATAAGAAAAATCAGTGAAAAGATGAAAAGGAGAATCAGAAATATGGAGTTGTACTTGAGAAAACACATCAGATAAGTAAAAAGCAATCGTCAGTTTTGATTAGAAGAGTACATAATAGTAGGATTGTCATTCTAACAAAAGGCAATGTATGTGAAACTGGAGCAGATTGCTCATTGTTCTGCATTGATCCTTTATGTCTTTATCTATAGGTAATCATATTTATGACTACGAAAAATTTCTGGAGACTAAAATGAAGGCCACAGTGGGTTATATGATATGCCTGCTTAGGAATTCTGAGATTACAGATTTCCATACCCCTGTTTTTAGGAGGGCTTCATTGGCTTTCTGAGAGTAAGGAAAGGAGATTTGATACCAAATACCAGGCCCTTCAGGACATCAGAGAAAGAAGAAATGACGGACGTTATGGATGTGCCTAAGGTTGAGAGTGGTGTAGAGCATTTTTTAGTCTGTTTTTGGTCTAAAACAGAAGCCTCGTGATCAATAAGAAAAATATGCAGCATTGGGTTGTAGCCTTTAATTCTCTTTGATCTTATTTCTAGAGAACTCCTTTCACTACTTAATGAGCAAGACTATAAAACTGAAACTCTAGGTGGTAATTTAGAAACCTAAAGAGCTGTAGGGCTGAAAGGGGAAAAAAAAACTCCCTACTTTGTGGCAGTAACCGTAGCCCAAAAAATGAGAAGAGAGAGGCAGGATAGTATGGCACATTGAGAGCAGCAGGAGAATAAGACAACAGGTGCATCGCATAGCACGTCTGGGGAACATGCTGAGGAAGAGCTAAAAGGCGATGAGGCCTCGTCATAGTGCTGAGGAGTGGGGTCAGAAGATATAGCAAAAACAAAAGAAAACAAAACCCACTAGAAAATTATTAAACATTTGTTGAAATGAATTGAAATGAGCAATTAAAACAATCACTATGGGAGTTAGAAATGATTTTGTAACTTTAGATCAGGCAAACTTGAGGACTGTGCGCAGTGCTTTAACTTATCCTTTACCTTTAGAAATGAACATTTAATACATCAACAGTTCTAAAGCCTATTAAGGATTAACAGAGCCTCACCTAATTGGTACCCCCCAGTTGATATCTCACAAGTCATCTCAGAGGAATCCAGTTTATACTCCCACAAGATAAGGGAAGAGAGTTATCCATTCTACTTACTATACTGATAAAGCTCCTCAACCTTACTTGATCTTTGTAAGTCTTTTCCTCCCACCTGAGGGATGAAGAGGCTGAGAGTGTGGAGGGTAGTTCCCGTTTTGGAGAAACCACTGTGACAGTGTTAAACCAACAATGATTTCCCTGCATGGTAATCACCCAAAGGCATTATGCTACGATAGTTTTCTGGGCCTCACTTCAAGCAGTTCTTTAAAAAGAGACAAGTATTTGAATATTATTCTTAGAAGATTTCTTTCTAACCTGCACAGGAATTTATAGTTTTGAATTTTAACATATCTGCCCTGAATTTTAGCATATTTTTCCTTAAGGACTTTTGGCAAAACAAAACAAAACAAAACAAAAACAAAAACACCGTCTTTACTTACACCTTCTATCTCTTACCAAGTTAATACTTATGATAAATAGTGTCAGCTTCTGTATGCTTAGGATTGTTTTTACTAAATCAATTTCCATTATGTTATTTTCTAAAGATAAAAATACAAAGTGTTGTTAGCAAAAATAGTCTGCTGGAGCATTAAAATTCAGAGGTGGCCTAAAAGAGGAAATTCAACAGCTCATCAACATTGAAAGCTTTCTGTTTCTTCCTACAAGATTTACTTTTCACACAAGAACAAAGAATTGGATGGAAAGAGGAAAGTTTTATCTCACGTTGCCCAGGTATGCATCATTTAGAGAAGCTGCGTAGACTTGTCTGTATGAGGAGGTGAGGTGGGAGGGTTGGGAGTGTGATGATCTTTAAAACAAATTGAACTGTGTTTTATCTTTATTGCCATGCAGAGATAAAATAGGCTGTTGTCGGACAGAAAAGTCAGCAGGAAGAGTGAAGTTGCAGACCTCTCACTTCAAGGAATCTCATCTAACCAGGGTTGCAGCAAACCAGTCAAATCAGATCTGAGGCTTGCCACAGAGAAAGACTCTTCAAAGGCTTGCCTTCAACCACTGGGACTCCTCAGATCATTTGCTGAGGAGTGACTTCCCTTGCATCAGTATTAGTGTCCTCTGTTCCTGCTGAGTGTCACACACAACCATGCAGTGGTGTGGAAACAATAGGAAAAACAGACTCTTTGGAAGAACAACCTCCTCATTCAAAAAGGCAGAATCCAAATACATATAAAATACATTTTTAGCTTTTATTTTCCTTTAGCTTTATTGAGATATAATTGACATATGACACTGTGTAAGTTTAAGGTGTAAAATGTATTGATTTGATACACATATATTATAAAATGATTACCACTATGTCATTGGCTAATATCTCACATCATTACCATTTCTTTTTTTTTTTCAGTGAGAATATTTTAGATCTACTCTCCTAGCATCTTTCAAATATAAAAAAACAGCACTATTAAATGTAACCACAATACTATACATTAGATGCCCAGAACTTATTCATCTTATAGCTGGAGGCTTGTACTCTGTTACCATCTCCCCATTTCCGCCAGCACCCAATCTCTGGTAACTACTATTCTAGTCTCTGTTTCTATGAGTTTGGCTTTTTTAGATTCCACATATAAGTGATATCATATAGTAGCTATCTTTCTCTGTCTGACTTATTTCACTTAGGATAATGCCCTCGAGTTCCATCCATGTTGTCATAAATGACAGGATGTTCTTCTTTGTCATGGCTGAATAACAGTCTATTTTACATATGTACCACATCTTCTTTACTAATCCATCGATGGACATTTAGGTTGTTTTCCATATCTTGGCTATTGTAAATAATGCTGCAAAAAACACGACAGTATAGTTCTCTCTTTGATATCTTGCTGTCATTACCTTTGGATATATACCCAGAAGTGGGAATGCTGGAACATATGATAGTTTTCTTTTTAATTTTTTGAGGGAATTCTATCCTGTTTTTCATAGTGGCTGCACCAATTTACATTTTCAGCAACAGTGCACAAGAGTTCTTGACAACACTTATTGCTTGTCTTTTTAATGATAACCATTTAACAAATGTGAGTGTTTGTTAATATCTCATTGTGGTTTTCATTTGCATTTCCCAGATGATTTGTTGTGTTGAGCTCTTTTTTAGGTACCTTTAGCCCTTTGTATGTCTTCTTTGGGAAAATAACTATTCAGTTTCTCTGACCATTTTTTTAACTAGATTGTTTTTTTGTTTGGTTGGTTGGTTAGTTTTGTTTGCTATTGAGCTGTATGAGTTCTTTACATATTTTGGATATTAACCTTTTATTATATATATGATTTGAAAATATTTTCTCCCATTCCACAGATTGCCTCTTCATTTTGTTTATGGTTTCCTTTGCTGTGCAGAAGCTTTTTAGTTTGTTCTAGTCATACTTGTTTATTTTTGCTTTTATTGCCTTTGCTTAGGGAGTCAAATCTGAAAAAAAATCATTGCTAAGACCAATGTCAAAAGGCTTACTGCCTAGGTTTTCTTTTAGGATTTCTATAGTTTCAGGTCTTACCTTTAAGTCTTTAATCCATTTAAAGTTGATTTTTGTGTATGGTAGGATAAGGGTCCAGTTTTATTTTTTTATGTGGCTTTCCAGTTTTCCAACACCATGTATTGAAGAGACTATTATTTCCTCATTTTATATTCTTGGCTTCTTCGTCATAAATTAATTAACCATATATGCATGGGTTATTTCTGTGTTCTCTGTGCTGTTCCATTGATCTATGTGTCAGGAACCATGATGCCTCTAGCTTTGATCTTTTTTTTCAAGATTGCTTGGGCTGTTTAGGGTCTTTTGTGGTTCCACACAGATTTTAGGTTTTTTTTTTATATTTCTTTGAAAAACGCTATTGGAGTTTTGATAGGATTGCATTTAATCTACCTATTGCTTTAGGTAGTATGTACATTTTAACAATATTTATTCTTTCAATTCATGAGCACAAAATATCTATTTATTTGTGTCTTCTTGGAATTGTTTCATCAATGTCATTGTTTTCAATCTACAGATATTTTACCTTCTTGGTTAAATTCATTCCTAAATATTTTATTCTTCTTGCTGCTATTTTAAATGAGATTTATATATATATATATATATATATATATATATATATATATATATATGATAGTTCATTTTTAGTGTACAGAAATGCAACTAATTTTTATACATTAATTTTTATTCTTCAACTTTATTGAATTTACGTATTATTGCTAATGGTTTTTGGTGGATCTTTAGGCTGTTTTAGGATTTTCTACAAATAATATCATATGGAAATAGAGACAATTTTACTTCTTTTTTGATGTGGATACCTTTTATTTCTTTTGCTTGCCTAATTTCTTTGGCTAGGATTTCCAGTACTCTGATGAATAATGATAAGAGTAGGAATCCTTGTCTTATTCCTAATCTTAGAAGCAAGGTTTTTAGCTTTTCTTATACACTATTAAGTATAATGTTAGTTGGGGGCTTGACATATATGGCCTGTATTGTACTGAGGTACGTTCCTGATATACTCAGTTTGTTGAAAGATTTTTATCATGAATGTAGGTTTAATTGTGTCAAATGCTTTTTCTGCATCTATTGAGATATTATGATTTTATTCTTCATTTTATTAATGTGGTATAACATTGATTGATTTGCAGATGTTGACCCATCCTTGCATCTCTGGAATAAAAACCCCTCTTGATCATACTGTATCATCCTTTTAATGTACTGTTGAGTTTTATTTGCCAATGTTTGTTGAGAATTTTTATGTCTAGTTTCATCAGAGATATTGTTTTGTAATTTTCTTTTTTCATTGTGTCTTTGTGTGGTTTTGGTACCAGGGCAATGCTCACTTCATAAAATAAGTTTGGAAATGTTCCTGCCTCTTCTATTTTTTAAAAAAATTAATAGAGAAAAATCAATATAAATCTTTTTCTAAATGGTAGAATTCACAAGTGATGCCATCTGGTTCTAGACTTTTGTTGGAAGGGAGGTTTTTGATTACTGATTTAATCTCCTTACTTGTAATTAGGGTGTTCAGATTTTCTATTTTTTCATAATTCAGTCTTGATAAGTTGTACGTTTCTAGGAATTTATCCATTTTCTAGATTGTCCAATTTGTTGTCATATAATTAATTGTTCATAGATGTTATTTATGATTATTTTTATTTGTGGAGTATCAGTTTTAATATATCTTCTATCATTTATAGTTTTATTTATTTGAGTCCTCTCTTTCTCTCTCTAGCTATGTTGTTATGTATTCAAAAAAAGCTCTTAGTTCCTTTGATCTTTCCTATTGTCCCATTAATTTTATTTTATTTATCTCTGATCTGATCTTTGTTACTTCCTTTCTTTTGCTAACTTTAGCATTAGTTTGTTCTTTTTCTAGTTCCCTGAAATGTAAAATTAAGTTATTTACTCAAAAGCTTTCTTGTTTTTTAAATGTAAATGTTTATTGTACACTTTTAGTTTTGGAAGGGACCATACAGATCATGTTTTAAGTTTCTTCCTAATAAGACACCTGCCAATACTCCAGTAATGGAGAGTTCCTGAACTTAAGAGAAAATAAATCTTGATTTTTAATAATTGCTAAATATAGGAATGTATCCTTGATGTTGAAATGAAATTTCTTTCTAAACTTTCTTATACCAGTCTATGCTTTAATGTTACCAGTTATAAAGCCATTCTGTTACTACTTTCACAAGAGCTATCTTCTATTATTTTAAGACAGCTCTCATAGCCCCACTAAGTATTTTCAATTCCAAGATTAACATTCTGGTTCCTTTAGATATTTCTTACATAATATGACAAGGCCCATTTTGTATTCTAGTTACCATTCTCAAAACTTTCTATAGCTTTTTCACAGTGCATTTTAAAACATGGTAATTACATGTAAATATAATCTACTACATGTGATCTGACCAAGATAGAACAGTGGTCAATTATGGTTATTCTTCTTTTAGTATATATTAGATTTCCCTGAGTGTTCTTGGCAACTTATTACACATGTTGGCTTATATTGAGTTTCAGTTATCTAAAGTGCTTACTTATTTTTCCAAGTGAACTGTTTAATTGACTTACTTGAAGAGTATTGTAGAAGTTTTGGATTTATCTTTATTAAAATTTACCTTGTTAGTTTTGATCTTGATCTTAATTCTTATGATTCTGGATGATTCTTTATCATTTATGTATATATAGGAATAAAACAAGGTGGAATTGTACCTTCTCATTAGAAAATGACTTATGGGTTGTTGTTAATCATTTTTACATAAGATTATTCATTTGTCTACAAACATATGTAACTGTATATGTTGTTCTACCTTATCTTCAGGGCAGAATTCTCCAAATGGCTGTCAAAAAGACTGCTGTGTATTTAGTAAATCCATTCTGCTTTCTAGTGAGCACGACCTTCTTTGTTAAATATTAACGAGACACGTATTTAAATTCTACCTTAAATATTTTCAGGTATGTATATCATATTTTGGAATCTTCAGCTAGAATTCAAATTTACCATTAAGAGAATTTATATTTTATCTTTTTTTAGAGGCCAACTATCATTAATGGCTTTTCCGCCATGATGTATTTGAATTTCTTTCCATATTCTAGAATGTAATTCAGCGTAAGTTGCATGAGGCTTCTAGACCTTGACTCTTAAGACAGGAATTTAAATTTGATTGGGCTCACTTAGAATGTGTGTAATGTTAATTAAATGACTCATACTCTTGGAGCCTTGGTTTGTGAATGCAATGACTATGAAAGAACTGGTAGCAATAACAATAATTTTGTATGCAAACACCTGTTTACAATATAGCCATATTCACACTTTTAAAAAAAATTCTCCCAAATAATTAATTTATGGATATTGCTGGTTAGCATATTTCCCCCACCGCCCATTCCCTGTATTCAGCATAGCTGATGTTACGATTGGTGAAGCTTTAGACAATATAGCTCTAAGTAATTCTTTCAAGAACATTCTTTACTATGAAGCTAACACCTCATGCCATTCTCTTTCTAGCTGCCAGTTTCACAGCTTTGGCAAACGTCTTTCTCTTTCCCTTTGAACATCTCTAGGTACTCAGTTGCAACACATAGAAGGCCATGTTTTGAAGGGTGAAAAGCCATATTCAGCACACAATTTTTGCTTCTTTTTTCTGTTACTTTCCCTCAGAATTGTGCAATCTTTGTGTAGTTCTAGAAAATGTAAAAATTATCATTATTAATATAAGATCCCATCCAACATGCTTCAAGGTTTTGAATCCCTATCCTGATCTTGTTCCAGTTTTGCACACAACCTCCACCAGGCTATAAAGACATAGGTACTGAAGGATGATAATAGCCTTCTTATCTAAAATCAGAAAGAAGAAAAATTGTTTTGTTATTTTCCCCAAAGTAAAAATGTTTTAAGTAAATTGATTGAACTCGGGATTATTGATATTGTGAGGGACACTGTAAAGTGTGTGTCTTTGATAGAAGCTTAAATCATTTTAATAAAACATTATTTCAGCTAGTTGAACTAGATATTATTTGTTACATGAAGGGCACAATAAAGATGTGTATCTTTCTTACAAGCCTAAGTCTTTTATTATAAAGTGTTTGGACCATTATATTTTCACATTTGTTTTTGAACAGGTAATGACTACCAATCATGCTCTTTTATGATGAATTTTCAGCATAATCTTTAAAAGCCCTTGCATTAAAATGTGAAAATGAGTGGGAGTGATCTGTACCTTTGACTATTATTGTCATTAACATCAGATGATTCTTTTAATACTTTTCACTTGAGTGGCTATTATAAAATTATAATTTTTCAAATGGAGATTTAAAAGTCACGGGGAAAAAAATGGGGTGTACAGAGGTGGAAACTACTCATGCAGAAAGTACTTTTCTTGCCTGGGGAGATCTATAATTTTCTGGGAAATATTATCATAAAACACTTGATGTTTTTTAGAATACTTTCACCATCAAAAACCTGCTACATTTAAACACTTCTTCTCTCTTCTTTTATTGCAAAAAGGAAATTCCAAGCTTCATGTGTTTTAAATAAATGGCTGTCTTCACTCTCCCCTTCCCCTGCCTCCCATTTGCCAAGCTTGATATTACCTTGGTCTTTATTTTTGCCTCTTGTGAAATATGAAGTTGTGCCTTGAATTATCAAACATATCCAGCAGGGCCAATTAATCTTAGAAAATGAATAATATCAACCAGATGATGATGTTTGTCAAACAACCACATTCAATTGGTCTTGGCTTTTGAACCCTATTAGGACATTCCAAATTTATGTTTCTCTTTTATATATGGAAAAATATTTTTTTAAAAAGGAAAATCTGACTTTAAAACAGTGGACCTTTATTAGCACAGTAAATTAGTATTATTATGATTATTATAAATTTTATTTTTAGAAAAAGCATTATCAAGTTTAAGAGCAAAGAGAGACTATTTTCTGGTTCTGAGAATGCAAACCCAAGGACTCCAGAGACAGTGTATGTAGATCAAAATAGTGAGAGTGGAATTTTCCTGAGTTTTACTTCTATAAATAATTAACCAAATGCCTTTATATAAATAAATATTATCCTCTGGGAATTATAGCATCATTAGGAATTTCTGAATACTAATTCCGATTTTAGCATCTATTCGCTGTTTTTCATTTTTAGCATCTTTCTGTTTATGTGTCTTTCAAAAAGAACTTTCCTACCTTTTGAAAGAAACAAAAAGAGAATTGCATAACAGCAAAACTAATGTGCACTACGAGCATAATGCGATTACCATAAAAGGAAGGCATAACAAAGGCCAAGGGAAAAGTCATCTTTTACCATTAAAAATCTATAAATCTCTAGTGTTGTAATTCATAAGGAGTTCCACTATCTTTCTTATCTTGGGCCTTTACTCCATTTCTCTTTTCTTGGTAAAGGAATGTCACTGAACTACTGGAGGTCGCTTATATTTGCCATATTTCCTTTTTCAAATTAGTTACTCTTATTTTTAACATTATAGAGAAAATCACAGGAAGTTAGACTGCAATTCAACTATCAAGATGTTAAAAAAAGACCATTGTACAAATCTCTTGTTTCCAAAGTCATGACACATCCCCTTTTCGTCTCAATGTGATTCAGCACAAAAGAAAATAAAGATGAATGATTGTTAATTACTATTTCCATAAACAAAGCACTTTCTAGTGCTAGGAAAAACAAAATAAGCAGGAAGGAAGACATCTAAAATAGGTAATAGTGATATAGTCATGCATGAGCAATAGAGTTCTGCCTATCAATTCTTTGCAACTGTTGTATACTAAAAATCATTTGTGTAAATCAGTTTCATAACTTCATTAAGGGAGCTCTTTATAAAGGGACCACTGTTTAAATTGTTTCACAATGTGAGCAACCGCCTGTTCGTTGATCAGTCCTAGAAGTCAAAACTCGGTAGGTCATATTTTCTTAAATCAGGTAATTACCCACATTATAAAGAGCAACATCTTTTATCTGAAGTTCCCTCTTAGCTAGCACTATGGACACAATTTGGAAGTGGAGGTAATTTGGTGGAAAGTAGTGTTTAATGAGACAGCTGACTTTTGCCCTTCCAGATACATCATCTATATTTCAATACCTTGGTCTGCAGAGGTCCCCCACGGGCTCCAAGACTTCCTCACCTTCTGGCTTCTTGTTCATGCTGATAGGAAATCAGCAGGTGTGAGGAGAGAGTGAGTATTTATTTTGCCAGGCCCCTCCCTTTCAGGTAGTCTGTGACCTCTATCATAGGTCTCAGTTCCTGTCAGGCTACATATCAGCATTGATGATCCTGCAAAATGGCCTTGTTTCCCCAGAAACAAGAAGACTATACTACAGCTGGATTTGGAGATGTTATAAAATATTGCTAGATCCAAAACAATACTTTACAGGGTTGCAAGATTTCTGATGTTTCGTTTTTCAACTCTAGCAGTTTATGTAGTCATTATTTTACCTCTTCTTTTCCACACCTATTTAATCTCTACTGTGAAATGTAAGCTACTGATGGAGGAGGTGAAATGAAAACTGCATATTGGTGCAGAAAGCTCACTTTATCCTTTGAGGTTTTCTTGTTTGAGTGAAGGGAGCTAAAATTGTTTTGTTGCTTAATCCGAAACAATCAAATACTCTACAAATATTGGCTGATGTCTTTTTAAAATACATATTTTAATGAATTTTAAAAGGATTTTCTGCACTTTTTTGGTATATAATCAAATTCAGTATATTGAATTTCTTAACTTACCAGTTTAACCATCCATGCCGCTCTCATGCTAAAGAAGAAAACTGGGTAGCAAAATTCAAACACGGTAAGTGTGGGGTCATGCCCAAAGAAGCAA
The DNA here is from genome assembly GCF_902729225.1 of Pteropus medius. Taxonomy (NCBI): domain Eukaryota; kingdom Metazoa; phylum Chordata; class Mammalia; order Chiroptera; family Pteropodidae; genus Pteropus; species Pteropus medius. The sequence goes on from NW_024355008.1 coordinate 6,060,398, forward strand.
TTGAAAAATAGTTATTTCCTACTGATTGTTTTTATATACCCTGTATTCCATCCAAATTTACTTGCTGTCCTGCTGCTGTATATTTTTTATGGTGCCAGTTACTTGCAGGAATACAATCTAAGCTTCAAGAACTAGTTTAATGCTTTCTTAACTAATACTTTTATATTATGTTATGTCTCCATGTTTGTGTGTGTGTGTGTGTGTGTGTGTGTTTTCCTTTTACAATAGGCTATGAGTTTTGAGGATAGGATATTTCTCTGGTTCATCTTTGCATCTGTAAAAACATGTAACCAAATATATGACAGTATGTAGCATGGTAGATGCTCAAGTGAGTTTGGCTACATTAATGAATGAATGGATGTGATGTGTTCTGGGCTGTAGTTTCGATTCTTCTAATTTATTTCACAAAAAAATTTATTAATGTTTTAATCTGATAATTACTTTAAAAATGTCATTAAATCCTAAAACAAAGAAAATACCTATTATTGAAAATAAAGATTAGCACAGATAAGAAATTTTTTTCTGAAGAACAGAATCATCTCAATTTCTATGTATCATCCCCAGTCTCCTAAAGTATTTGAAGAAAGAACATGACAAATTGCAATCAACAAAAATTTAAGTGTTTAGTCTATAAATTAAGCAACTTTCATTTTTAACTTCTTTTAGGTACTCCTTTCTTACCACTTAATGATTAGATGAAACAAATTAATTTTTTCTTGACAGAAGCTATCACGAAATGTTTAATAAATAAAAGGATAAAAATGTTAATAACATAGTAAACAGAGATTTCATTTATTTTTATCCTTTTAATATAAATCTGTAAGTCATAGATGGAAATAATTAATTTTTTTGGTCTGGAAAAAAGATCTTGTTTGAATCAAGGGAGGTAAAATATAACTGGAAAATATAAAAATTATGATTCTAAAACAGCTCTGAATCTGAAAACTATGAGATCTATAATTGAATGTCGTTGTCTTGGTCAAGTCATTTACCTTCTCTGAGTCTCTCCTCTCAATGTAAAATCATTTTGGATGAGTAATTTCCAAGGTTTGTCTAATTTTAACATTTGTATTTCCATTTTTAACCTTGAAAGAAAGAGAAATGATTCAAAAAATCCCCTTTATATCATTATTTTATACTTCCACACATTATTTTATACTCATAAAACATCCCTTAAAGTGGACAAAGCTTGATAGAGAAGAAAATCAAGACTCAGAAAGAACTATTGAGTCAGTTACCCAAGGTCACATATCTAGTTAATGAGACTTGAAAATAGAACACATACAAAAGCACAAGTTTCTTGTCTAGTGCTTTTTCTATATTAGCAGTCTGCTTCTCCAAAAGCCAGATGTTGCATACACGTATAGCTCATGCAAACACATGTTCATTTAGACTCCCTTTCTTTCTTTATCTATACAGTGAGCTTGTATTGATAGTGACATCCCTAAGCACACAGTTGTCTGGGTTGATTACTCTTTACCTTGTAGAAAGCTGGAAGTATTTCAATTATTGGTTTTATGCCAATGGTATAGTCCAAAACCTCACACATGAGCATAGTTATTAAAAGAGCTGTAACATGTCTAAAGCAGTACATTTTTCCTTCTTGAGACTCCTTATATTCCCAACATGTAGCTTTTACTACAGCAGTAAGATGAACCCAAAGCCCATTGTATTCCATTGTTCAATATAGGTGAAGATAATTTTTGCATATTGTCACAAATTTAAAATAAATGATGTCATAATTGTCTCTAAGATTTTGCTATTTACGATTTCCAGTGTTATTTAGGGTAATAGCCCTTGTGACACTCTTGGTTTGTAATTTTTAGCATTTTTATTTTGCTCTATAGATGTACATAAATGATTACTCTTGCTATTGTACTAGAATAGTGCAGTTAAAGAAATTAAGTTTTAATATAAATATCTGAGTACAATATTGATGCTTATAATGTAATGTTCTTCAAATCAAGAATTTTATTATCTTCCTCTCTGCCCACTTACTGCAACCCCAGCTAGAGAAGATGATTCATAGGCATATAGAAATAAAAGTGAAATTATTCTTTCTTAATATCTTATTTTGTTCAAATGATAATTTAAGGCATTTTACATTGAATCATAAAATTAAAAAATGCAATAATATAAGAAAATAATTGGAAAGTTCTAATGACCAAAAAACAAAAAGTTACTCTTACATTAAACAAACTTACAGAAAAACACATACTACTGTTTCTAAATGCAACAGGAGGGTATTATTGTTTATGAAACAGTTATATTTGAAGATCATTTATCAAAACAATAAATTTAACTTTAATTAATTATTTTGAAATGATAATAAAGAACACCCTATTAAATGTTATAACTAGGCTCAACTTCTCTCTCATTTTTAGCAACCAAAATAATAGTCATAGTTAGTTGAATGATGAAAATATAGCATCTAGATATAAAAAAAAAATCAATCTGTTTATGGCAGGAAGATGTGTGTTCATCTCATTTTAAAGGTATATCAAGCAATTAAGGAAAAATATTAAAAGGTCAGTGAAGAAGTGCTGGTCCAGGACCAGCTCCTCTTGAAATCAACTGATTTGCACGATGCCACTTATAAATGAGGGTTCATTAATTGCAGTAATGGTGTGGTATATATTGAGTTCATATAACTTTGCTAACTAATGCCAGTTAACATCCAAAGACTGAGAGAAGGTCGGTATGACCTTCAAACAATCATTTCACTATGGTCAAATTTTGCTGTAATACATAGTGGGTAGCTAAGCCTAAAGCCTATTTAATTTACATGTAAAAGATAGATCTGATAAAACTATTTCGGCACTCAATAAATTAAAAAAACAGTTATCAGGCAAATAGCTTAATACATGACTCTACTGTCATTTGGGAGATTAAAAACAAAAAGGGTCTCTTGACAAAAAGAAAGTAATACCTGAAACCATGGTAGTAATCATAAAGCACTATGCTTGTAAGAATGATAAAGATAAACAAATCAGCAATGATCAGAGCTCACTATCATATGTGGTCCTTGAGTAGAATAATGAGTAGAGTATCATCTTGATTTTTAAGTTTTGATCATTATGAAGAACTATTTCCAGAATCCAATAAGAACAGTCTAGGATCCACAAAATTAGATGGCTAACCTTGACCTATAATACTAGTAAGCTTCTCAGGTACAACAGATCTAAATCATCAGGTTCATATTGTGGGTAACTAATCCACATATGCAAAGAAATGCTAACTAAATTATAATCAATAGATATTTGTGTAGACTTTTCCAAATAAACTCGTGTTTCTCCATTTATTCCCCCATTCTCAACAGTGAAAAACAGTTTTTGAGAGGGATAAATTCACTGGGGATACATATATATATATATATATATATATATATATATATATATATATATATATATATTAAGTATAAACATATCCTCTGTTGTAGTATGTCCACCTTGGAGACATAAGACAGATAAGACTAAATGATCCAATAGTTGCTCTTTCTTAGACTTGGAATGATCATCTTTAAGTCCCATCAAGTAGGAAATTCCTTGATTTATTCAATATTTCTTAAATAACTATTCAAATATCTACCGTTTTGTTAAGAAAAAATCAAAATAAAAACAAAACCCCCAAACATTTTTTAAAAAAGAGCTTCTTGATATGCACTGTCAAATTGCATTTGGAAAAAAATGTAGCAAGTTGCATTTCTACCGACAGTGTATGAAATGCCTCTATTTTGAAAATTTTATTTCTCAAAAGACTTCATTAGATGCTTATCTGTCTTTAATGCCTTTCTTTAATGCTTTACAAATTTACTTTTAACAAAGAAGGTAGAATAAACTAAGGATAGTGGTAACTGCCAGAGTAACAGTAAGCAATAAACAAAGTTGTATGTTTGACAGTTCTCAGTACAGCAAATGTCTAGAGCTGTGTGCGAATAACTGAATACCTGAATCTGGAGGATGTTTATACTGAATGAATGGGCAGTTACATTCAATGAATTTATGCTTTGTCTGAATTTTGGAGAAAATTATTTAAAAAATTGTTACTGTGATGAATATTCAAGATATTCATTAATGACTTAGAGGTCAAAGAAAGTTTAACTCTGATAAAAATTTATACTAATATCTGTAAGTATATATATAAGTATCTATAATATTTATTTGGTATCTCTCTAATTTGAGAGAAAAAACTGTAGTAAATACAAGCACTTAATAAAAAATACATATGAATTGGCATAACTGAAACTTTTGTTCAACCAACTAGTTGAGTTTTAATATGCTAGAGTGATCATTACACACACAAGGAGACTTAATGCTTGACAATGATACAAATGGGGAACGAGATAAAGAAAGTGGTTGTGAAGAAAGATAATTGTTAAGCAGAAAATAAGGGCTTCTTGCATGTCATTTCTTTTAAAAGTAGTTTTGTATGGTCAGTAATTACAGCACAAAATTCACCATAACATTTAAAAAATGATTTAGAAAGGTTACCTTTTAATTTAAAAAAAATGGATTACATTTTGTATTTTCAACAGATCTTGTAATGTTGAACATTTTAATCACACTTTGCAGTAAGTCAGTTATCATTTCACTTTATAAGGGTCTTCTTCTAAATAATAAGCAGAATTTACTAATAACTTACCATGTGTTGATTACTGTGCTAGGTGCTGTGGTAAAATATTTTATTGAATATATGTTAGATGTACAATTAATAGCTTTACATGTATAAGGAGGCCTGAGGTATGACACAGATAAACACTGATGGCTGGTATGAGAAAATAAATTGTAAAGAAAGAAATATAATAATCAGCAATTGAAAAAGATATGAAGTTGCTATGGAATATTATTTCAAAAACCAAAGAAGCCAATCTCATTAAGTTAAATAAAGAGGGATCACTCAGGCAGTATGTAAGTGAATCCAAGAACACCTCATATAAGTAACAGAAAGTGTTTAGAATTAGAGAATTCCCAATCCCTGCTTTACTTCCTCCCAATAGACTTCAAACTCCTCTTTCTCTTCCCCCCACACACATGTAATGACTCAGAATACTCTTTGGAACTTGAATAAAAAAGGAAGGAAGAAAGGATGGGAGAGAAGGAGGGAGAGAGGAAGGAAGGAAAGAAGGGTGGGTCTATTTTGGGTGAAAGTCATGTCTTTTCTTTCACACATCTCAGCCCCGACTGTAGAAAAAAATATTATTGTATTTTAGGGATTAATAATCATAACTTAATCTCTTTAAAATAAAGTCATTAAACTATTGAATTACCTTTTAAATTCACCATTTCTTTTTAATTGGTTTTGAATGTGTATTACCCTAGATTAGCACATTCCATAGAAATAAATATCTGTGGTAATGGAAAACTGTACTGTCCTATATAGTAGCAACTAGCAACGTGTGCCTATTGAGCATTTGAAATGTGGTTAGCTCAGTTGAGGGGCTGAATTTTTAATCTTATTAGATTTAAACTTAAATAGCCACTTATGAGTAAAGGCTGCTATTTTGGGCAGCATAGCTCTACTCTGTAAATACTTTCATTTCTCATTGAGTCCTGTACATGGTTTACCTTCTTCAACTTTTCAGGGCATGAGGCCAAAAGCAGGGCCAGAATCAATGTCTATGAATTCTGTATTAATGTGTGGCTTGGAATTCTGAGTTCTATCTTGCCACACTGTTACTATGGATGTGATGACAGTGGGTTTTTATCTCTCCTGTGGCTCAGATTCTTTATTATCTATGAATTCCTAACAGCATCTTAGTACAAAGGGTTTATTGCAAGACATCTTACAAGATTTTTTTAGTCAGCACAAAAGAAACAAAGAAACATTGGCTTCTATTATGACCATAGAGTTAGTCTATATTTGAACAGGAATATAAAGTGTTATTTCAAAATATGAAAACTAGCAAAGAATAACTGTTTTAAAGCTTCCTTCTATTCACTGGGAACTGCACACTGGGTACCAGGATCCTTACCATCACACCACAGTAGTAACTGTAAAAAAGAAAAATAAAAAACAAAACAAATGTTACTTTTCTCTTGAAAAAAAAACTAAATCTTTTACTTGCAATCAAGATAGACTGTTAACAATATTAAGCATTAAAATGCACCATCAATAAAGGAGGTGACACAATTTAGCTGAATAATGAAGTCTGTATTTATGTGTCTTCTGTATTAGCCTTCTATTTAGTTTGACTTTCATTATTTTTTCAATTCCTTTAAACAATTTGTATATATATGATATTTTCATTTTTCTATAAAGTATACAAAGGCTTTAGTACTGGAGAAATTAAGTCTGATTTACACACTAACAAAGCAGTTATATATTTGACGGTGTCAAGTATCAGGAATTGAAGAGAATGAGAGCAGAGTCGGGCTCATTGAGATAGGGGTCAATTGGGCCAAATCCGGTGGCCTATGGTTCTTTGGAACCTGAATTCTGAATGAATTCAGACAATTCAGACAAAAGCTCAGAATTTGTGAGAAAAAGGTGCACTGGAAGGTTCAATATTTGGAAGTTAAAGATATTGACATTGGGAAGTGGAATGTTACAGGTTCTTGAGAATATAAGTAGTAAGAAGCTGTTGGGGAATATATTTAGTCAATATTCATTAATTGTGGGTTCGGTATTTGCGAATTTGCTTGCTTGCTGCAATTTGTTTGCAGCCTCAAAATCAATACTTGGGGTGCTTTCACGGTCATTTGTGTTCGAGTGTAGAGCTGTGAAAAATTTCAGTAGCTTGCTACTCACTGAGGTCATAAGGCAGTACTCTGCCTTCTTATTTCAGCCAGTACAGTAAACCAGTATGCTTTCCTCAGTCTATTTTTTGCCAATTTTTCACATTTTCTGCTTTTTGTTGGTGAGTTCACTGTTTAAAATGGCCCCTATGTGTAGTGCAGAAGTGCTGTCTAGTGTTCTTCAGTGCAAAAAGGCTATAAGATGCCTTATGGAGAAAATACATGTGATAAGCTTTTTTCATACATGACTTAGAACATAGTTGACTGAGTTCAATTTCAATGTCAATGAATAAAGAGTATGTACTAGATAAGCTTAAACAGAAACATACATGAAACAACACATGTATTGATTTGTTGATGAAAATATTGTGACCAGGCCTCACAGGAACCTAACTCTGCATTTTTCCTAAGACAGATAGTTCAGTATTTGCTAATTCAGTGCTCATGTTGACTTTACAGAACATAACATTTGTGGATGATGAGAATCAACTGTATATATTTGGGGAGTGGGGAAATATTAGAGACATTTAATTACTATTATTCATGAAATAATCTAGGTTCCAAGATGAGTATTAGGATAAGGGAAACCTGAAAGTTTCTAAGACATGTTTTCTTGACTTGGGTCCACAGATTAACTTCAGAAAGTCCCCAAATACCCAGAAATGGAAGATTATATATATATACCTGTGTGCATTTGCGCCGTAGGTTTTCAAGAGTATCCATGACTCAGAAAAGATTAATAATTAACTTTGCTGTAATGTGAACATAAGGTCTAGGACTGTGGTATTATATACAGAGTTTCAGCTGAGTTGGAACTTGGCTTTTTTTTCTGACAGTACCTAGCAAGGATATAGCTATGGGTGTGGTGGAAGATGGATTTTGAATGGTTTGTTGGGCTCTCAAAGAAAAAAGATTATAGAATCGTCTATATCTGACAACATAAGGACTTCTCATCCAGGAAAGAAAAGCCTTGAGAAAACAGGCTCTGAAATCCTACAATGAACTTGAGGACTTTGCTCCTTCAGGTATTTGTTCAGTTTACAAAAATTGGAGGATCAGAAAGTTCTTGGCACAAGAAATTTTGTATATAAATGTTTAATGTATAATTAATTAGTAATTTATATTTTAATTTACAGTTAAATTTGAATTTTTTAAAAAACTAGGTTTAGGAATTGATGGTCTACAGAAGAGTCTTATGGGTGGTGACTGGTTGCACTGTGCCAACTTTCTGGCTCTTGTTGTACCTTCTCCCATCCTAGGTCTTCTTGTGAAGAGTGAAGAGTGCTTTTTGATATAGATGCACCCCTCACTGTACAAAATACCAGAGTGCTTATGTGTATGGATATGGTAAGAATGTTAATAGAAATTTGAATCACAAATGACATAAAATGCTTGTAGGTAGATGCCCATTGAGAAAAGGCAAGTCACATGGCTTTTTGGATCTCAGAAGGACTTGATCCTGAAGCTGAAGGAAAAGCCCTACCATCCCCTGATTGGCAGTTCTCTAGCTTCCTTTTCATTGTTTCTACCTCATCTCTCTTCCATTGAATAACTAACAAATAGTTCATGATCTTTACCCAGGAACTTCTTGGGACACATCAAATGCATTAATTCTTTTGGACTAGCAGAGTCTATTTAGCAGACTTTTGCCTTAGTAACTTGCATTTGTAGAAATCTTTTTACCCTTAAAGCACATTTATATATTAGACTAAATTTATTCTATGTAGAAGTAGATATATCCTAGAATGATTAGTGATTAAGAGAACTGACTCTGAGATTACTCAGCCATTTACTACACCAAAAACAAACAAACAAAATCCAGGATCATAATTTCTACCACATACAGTTTTTGAAAGAATTAAATGGGACAGTGTAATGAGGATCGCTTGTCCTAGTGCCTAAAAGATACTTAGAGCTCAATATGTTAATTATCAATATACTATTATATTACTCAAGTCAGAGTACTTCTTCCGAATCACAAAACTAATTAGAATTAAATTTTGTACAAGAACCTAAGACCCTGACTTATAGGATAGTGGTCTTTTGTGTAAATTACTGTCGAATATACACATTTGTCTCAATTTGAGCATTTGTTCCTTAAATTTTGATAGCCTTGGTGTGTTTTAATAAAATGGAGACCTTGGCAAGGCCTCAGGGGAGCTTGCATCCTGTTAATTGATGCTGAAGTTGTTTTTATTGCCAAATAGATCTGTAGATCATTAATTCTGAAAAAGACCACTGTTATGGAAAAGTTTAAAAGCTCATTCCATTCCTCCTTCAGGCTAAAAATGAAGACTGTAGAACACATGTCAAGCAATTACATAATTTATTCTTAATTTATTGAGTTGATCTGTAGGCATAGCTCTTATGCTTATAAATCAGAAAAAAAAAATCCTCATAAGGTGGGAAAGCCAATGAAGCTTGATACATAACTGTGCTTATTAATTGTTATGCAACCTTAGTGATTGCTGAGGATTGGTACAACTGGGTAGCACATGGGTTGTTTAAATATAACGTTATACATTTTCAAATATACTTCACCATTGTTAATGAATTCAGATGTTCTAGTGACATTTGCCTTATCCTCATTTTCACACTTAGGCAGAGTAAATAACTAGCCCAAGGTCAAATTGTGTATTGCTGGATAATTAGAAATAAATAGCCAGAGTTCTTAGCTTTCATTTTAGAGTTCAGGCAATTTTCCCCATTGCTTCAATTATGATGGTAGAAAAAGATATGAATCTCATGAAAGCAAATTATTATTGGCTTTTCTTTTTCTTTCACTAAGTGTGGGATTATAGCCTTAAAGCTAAACGTACTCCATATGAACTGGTTTCCCAGAGACCTTTAGGTTAAAGGAAATAATGGTAGATGGGAGAGTAGTAGATTGTTGTAGACAAAACTGTCCTCGTTTGTTGCCTGACATTTGGCCTCCACATTAAGTGACAGTAACTTTCCCCAGTCATTGTCATAGCCAAAGACAAAGGGTTCCCCATTTCCTCCTATATTCTCTTAAGGCCCCTTTAGATGCCCCAAGGGTAAGTGAAAGAACCTAAAGTCACTGGTTTTTGGTAAGTATTCTTCTTTAAAAGCTCTTGACATTAAGTTCTCCCCTTCCCACTAGCTTCTGTATATTTTGAGTGTTTTATCTGACTAGCTCCATTACACATAAATTTTTAGAAATCTATAAGGTATGTAAAATTAAAGTCAAAAGAGTGTCCTTATGTTTTCCTGAGACCTGCACCTAACATCCATTTATAATGAAGGCTGGCAGAATATTCCACCAAAACATGCCACTTCATTATTTTGAAGGCAGTTGAGAAAAAGCAGATACAAGAAGAGCTCTCTGCTTACCCTCTGTTTGCCTTTACATAGATTTACAAAGATGTCTCCCTCTCTTGTCTAATAGGAATGACAGAAGTTAATCACCAGAGACAACTCTAGATGCTTATCAGCCCAGAGAGGGCACCAGAGAAATCTACATAACAAACTTTGTCAAACCTAACCCCTATCATTAATTTTCCCATATATTTGCCTTCCCACAATTCGTCAGTCACTAGAAGCTCAAAGTCCTTTCCTTTGTGTTTCCACTTCTCTAAAAATTTATTGTTCTTTTGTTAAGATGTTATATAAGTCCAAGTTCTAACCACCCCTTTGAGTTACTCGTCTCTAAGTATTTCCATGTGTATACATGATGCACATGTTAATAAACTGTTTGTTTCTCTCTTGTAAATCTGTATCTTAGTTTAATTTACAGAGCCCCAGCCGATGAACCTGATATGGATAGAGGGAGAATGCTGTTTTCTCTCTACAATATTAAAACACTAATGCCAGTAAATTGGGCAAAATGATTTTAGTGATTAAGCACTTTTCCTTTCTTATTTCCTTTAATTCATAGCTGTCTCCTGCGTTTCTTTAGCTTTTTCATCGTGCAAATACCTTAAGCTTAAGATCGTGCTCACTAACAATGCATTCATATTATTCTCAACATTTATGAAATTGAACCTTCAATACCAAAAACAAAAACAAAAATGAACAAACATCAACAACAACAAAAAACAAGAAACAAAAGAGCAAAGATAATAAGGACAAAAGAGAGCTCTAAAGCAATACAGATAACGCAGAAAGATTGTCAATACTCAAAGCTAACAGCCCATGAGTATTCTTAGAGGAGAATTAATGCAGTTTGTGCCAGCTATACACTTCCAGAGCATGATGCTGCTCCTCTTTAGTACATGAGACTTTGTTGAGTCCTTACATATGTGAAGAAATGCTTTAAAAGCTGAAGTCAAGTCAAATTCTCATAATATATAATTGTACTTCTTCTCATTGTGCCCCTAATCTCTTCTCTTGAAACTAAGTGGAAACGATTTCTTTTGAAATTAAGTATTTTTAAACATTCTCTTAGGAAGAAGCAATTCATCTTAATAGAATGGTTCCAGTTATGTAGTAAGACTACCTAAGTTTTAATTCCGCTCGCATGGGCCTCAAATTCTTTATATGTAAAATGGAAATTTTAGAAATATCTTTATTTTTATAAATATAAAATAAGATAATGCATCAAAAAGATTTAATGCAGATTCAATACATGTAAAATATCAGCAAATTTGATAAAATTAATCTGGCGATGATGATGATGATGATGATAACGATGATGATGACGATGTGACACAGCTCTGCCCTATGGCAAGATATTTTTTTCAACTAGTTGTCACTCACTCATATTAATTCTTTTTAAAGTATCAAGGTTTAGAGGAATAGCTAAAATAATGAATGGCAGAGTCAACATTTGAAATTAGTTCACTGCCTTTAAAAGATGGGTTAAAATCAGTAAGATGTGTTTTGACAGTAATAACTGGAAAAGCCTGTTTTTCAGTCAAAAAGATCTAAGAGTTTTAATTCCCCAGCACTTCATATTGAGATGTAATAGTTAAGAAGTAAACATAATCTTGGAATGAGTTCATCAGAATTTAGTTTACAAGTTTACCATTTTGGAAGCTCTCTGTGCTTGTCATGTCACACTGTGGGACTGTATTTTGTTCTGGGTTCTAGATTTTAGTGGTAACATTGAAAAAAAGGAAATAAAATTCTTTACAAAATACAGTGTCCTTTGTCATATCAGAAATATCTAGATGAACTGCTATGATTTAGCTTAAAGAAGAGATAACTCAGGAGATCATGCTTTGTTATCTTCAAATATTTGATACAATGTGAAGACAACTTTTTTGGTTATTCACTACTTTTTAAATAGCTTCCAGTTGTAAAATATATATCAGGAAATGCTTTTTTAAAATGCTCAGAAGCCACAATGTTTAAAGGTTAAGAAAAGGAGCCTCATAACCAATGTACTGTATACCTGAAACCAATAATAAACTTAATTAAAAAAAAAAAAAGAACAAAAAAAAAGGAGCCTCAGAGGGCTAAAGATTAGAAACAGATTAATACTTTTTTTTTTTTTTTTTTTTTTTAAAGAAGGGCCAGATGGCCAGCATTTTAGACTTTTTGGGCCATAGGTATTGGTTGCAATACTCAAACTGTCATTTCTGTGTGAAAGCAGTGATTGATGACACATAAATAAAAGATATAGCTATGTTCCAATGAAATTTTACTTACAAAAATCAAGCTCTGGACTGTGGCTTATGTACTTGTGACTTAGGGATTTAATCACGTGTGTGTAAAATAGTAGAGCTAGAGCTATAAAATTCAGAATTTTCAGTTCTACGAAAATAATGGATCACTTAACATGAGTTAAAGGTTTAAGTCTCTAACTCAGAATATTTACAACAGAATCTGACCATTTGTTGGGGTTATTTATTTATTCATTCACTCATTTATTCCAAAAAACATTGAGTTTCTACAGGAATTCTAGAAGATTTCTGGTTACATTGGTTGGGACTCTGTCACATGGCCATCAAGCAACAAGGGATCATAGAAAAGCAAATATTTCACACACCAAATTCAGCTTCTCTTAGCAAGGAAGAATTAGGAATAATACTGAGTAGGAAACTAACAAAATTTATCATATTGAAAAGTAATAAGTGATAGAGCATATATTAAATCAAAAGTGGGAAAAATTATCAATATTGTATTGAATCTCAGAGAAGATCAAAGAAGATAGAAATTGTTTTAAAAGGGATTTATGCATTGGTAACAATATTAAAAATATAATAGTAAAACATTTTTAAAAATTTTATATTTCATGATTTGGAAGATCAGCAAGATGACTATATATAACCCTGGATCAACTTATATGCCCAATTTATTTTTTCTTAAATTCTTTCCTGAAAACTATCCAATGAGCCAGATCTACTAACAATGTTTAAACATTAAAAAAAGTCACATTTAGCCAGAAATGGTCAGAATTAAAGTAATATTTCATGTTTAACTTTGAAATTTGGAAAAAAAAAATACTTTTCTGGCAAAAGATAATAGATTAAACATACACATTTAACTGTGCTTGCTCTAGAACCATAATACAATGACAGGTAAAGAGATTTTATTTTAAATGGCATATACCCACAAAAAGTAAAAGAAGAGGAAAGTAGAGCACTAGCGTTTACCTGTTAGGTACTTGTATGGTATGTGGCTGTGGTGCATTGTGATCATTTAGGCACCTTTTCTGATTGGTTGTTCCAATAAACACCAATCATTACATATTTTTATATTACTCCTGTTGTGGCAACAAAAATTTGGAACTAGAAAAGGTAAAATAAAATTTCTAATTGATTTGAGTAGCTCTGAAAAAAGCTCCATTTGAAGCTGGCGGTGAGGTGGGGAAAAGGCACAATGTGATTTATATCATAGAAACTTTCATGAGTTTGTGAACTGGCATCGCTTGCTAACTCTGGAGGTGAGAACAAATATGGGACAAAAAAGATTTGTAGAGTGAGATTAAGAAAAAGTGAAATACACAGATCCCCAATTACACTCTGTAGAGCTGAACTTGCCTCTCCTCAACTGTTATGGACTGAACTGTATGTTCTCCGCTCCCCAAATTTATACTTTGAAGTCTTAACCACCTGTTTGACTATGTTTGGAGAAAGGGGGCCTTAAGGAGGTAATTAAGGTTAAATGACATAAGGGCGGGGCCCTAATCCAACAGGACTGGTGTTCTTATAAAAAAGGAAGAGAGACAAGGAGGGTATAAGCAGAGGAAAGATCATGTAAGGACTCAAGAAGAAGCCAGTTGTCTGCCAGTCAGAGAGAGAGGCCTCAGGAGAAACCAACTTTATTGACAACTTGATCCTGAACTTCTATATTCCAAAACTATGAACCTATACCTCTGTTGTTTAAGTAATGTGGTCTGTGATATTTTGTTATGTCAGCCTGAGCAGACTAACACACTAAACAAGACAGAAGACTGTAGGTTTATCACATGGAAAGCATAAAATAGAGATGAGAAGCCACCATTAAGGGCAGGTTGTGGACTGGACAGAAGGTAGTCAGTGCTTACATAATGAATGCTGAGAATCCCTTAGCTCTTTTCTGCTACTCAGTTTCCAAAATGTTAGCAGGAAGACATATATCTAGAATATTTTTTTTCTGGGAAATCTTACTAGACCAAGAGAAAGGTCTAGCAAAATTCACAGTCTTCCAATAAAACAGTCCAGCCAGATCTTCCTACTGTGACATCTCAATAGAAAAACTATCCCCATGTGCTTCCAAAACACCTTTTAATCTACCACTTATAAGATGATGAGATAGAATAAAACAAACAAGCAATGTGGAGGAAGCAAATATGATACAGATTGAAGGAAACTTTTAAATAAGTGATATTACTATATTCAGAGATAATAAAAAAATAGTACATCTAACAAAATAATAATGGAATGCTATATAAAACAAATAAGCAGAGAATAATTGTTTTTAAAAATTAAAAACCGCAGAAATGATCATGACTAAGCAGCATGACAGGAGTAAGGACTAGTAGCCTTTACATTCAGTGCAAACTAGTCAAAGTCACGAGAGTGCATATACTGCACCATTATGAAATATTCAGGTCCTAGAGGCAGACATTATTAATATTTAAAAAAAATAAAGCTGATTTGTGAAACAAAAAGAAAACATTGAAAGATAAGGTTAAAAAATATTCACAAAAAGTAAAATGAAATAAAACATTAAAAACATTTTGAGACAGAAAATTGTTTAAAAATAAATATAAGAAAATTAAAGAGCCAGTTTAGGAGATCCAATATCTGACTAATAGGAAATCCAGAAAGAAAGAATGGAAAAACTAGAAAGTAGAAAATTATCAGTAATTCAAGAAAATTTCCCAGAAATGAAGGATATGAGTTCCAAGATAGTGCCCAGCACAATAACTGAAAATCAACTGACACAAAGGCATTTAATTATGCAATTTCAGGATTTCAGGGATAAAGAGAAAATTGTAAAAGCTTCCACAATTAGGAAATAGAAAAAATTTCGATCTCTCAAATTTATACCAAAAATAAAACACGATGGAGAAATGCCTTTAAAATTGGGAGGAAAATTATTTTGAACCAGTAACATTATACCTAGTGGAATTATCAGTTAAATATGAGGATAGACTCCAGATATGTTCAGTTGTGTAACCTCTCAAAAACAGTTTGTTTCTCATACTGTCTTTCTCTCAAAGCCCCTGAAAAAGTCACTTCACCATTATGAGAGCATTAACCAAGAAAGAGGAAAGTGAGAGATTCAGAGAATGGGAGATCCAACTCAGCAGAGAAAGGGATTTATCTAGGTTGAACTTGAAGGTAAATCTCAGGTCATGGTATTTCCAAGGCATAGAGCACAACAAATCCAACTGGAGCAGATCAGAAGCTTCTGAACACTTGTCTCCAAGAAGGACTTAATACAGTCCTAATAAATTTAGAACAGCTCATGAAGATTTAAGAAATAGAAAATCAAGTCGATAAAAATCAGTACCCAGGTTGGTACTAGGTTTATCAGAGTGATTACTTCATAATTTATATAAATGTCAACCACTATGCTGTACACCTGAAACTAATATAATGCTTAATGTCAACTGTATACTAATCTAACTAAAGTTATAACTCTCAAGTATGGGAAAATTCGTGCAGTAGGGAGGGTGAGAGAATTTAAAAAAAAAAAAAGCTAAATCCACATTTCCCATAGTGGGAAATAAACAAATTAATATTTAAATTATTTTTTAAAAGCACCAATATAACAAAGTTATTTGACAATATGAAGGGTAAATAAACATATATAGGTGAACTTTGGGGTACGATAATGTAGGAGTCAGGGAAGACAGGTGACTGACTCCATTTCATAATTCTCATGGAAATGTTTTACTCATTAAACCATGTGTATGTACGTTTTTTGTTGAACATAAAAACTTAACTACAAACTTAAGAACAGCTAATGCTGGTTGTGTTTTACGGTAGTATTTTCATAAAGCTTCACCTTAGTTACATTTTGTCTTATTATGGCAAACACCAAGAGTAAATTAATCATGGTATTTGCCACGTGCATTCGAGAAATGGCTTGTTTATTAGATGCTTTGCTCTTTATGGAATATTTGAT
Organism: Pteropus medius; assembly: GCF_902729225.1. Classification (NCBI taxonomy): domain Eukaryota; kingdom Metazoa; phylum Chordata; class Mammalia; order Chiroptera; family Pteropodidae; genus Pteropus; species Pteropus medius. The sequence goes on from NW_024355008.1 coordinate 6,076,657, forward strand.
CAAAAGTTATTTATGATCTACCAAGCATAGGATTGCACTGCATTTAAAAAATTCTTTTACATTACTAAACTCTCATCATATCAAAGGTGAGCTAAGATAAATTTGAGAAATTTATCACTTTGTAAGCAACCTCAGGATGTGCTGTTGTTGCATGCAAGGGAGAAAAATTCAGCCACCCTCATTTGCAGTAGAGAAATGAGTGATAAGTGACTATGTGGTTATATTTTTCCACCACACCATAAAATTTGACTTCAAACAGTATTCACCAAACTTGAAGAGAGCCGCTGGCATTTCACTCACTTCTATAAAATGTATAAAATGTTTATCTGCAGGTTTCCTAAATTATTGTTATTGCTTCTTGTTTATTTAAAGATCTAGTTCACATTTTCTTCTCTTGATTTTCCATCCCATTTAGAAATATTTTCTTTTTTTTCTCACCTCATTACATTTTTTTTCTTCTTCAGTTGCTTTATTATTTGTAAACACTTCACTGAGCTTTCTGACACTCAGGTTGTAGGATAAATGATTTGCTGTTTCAGTAAATTCCTTGCTGGAATTTAGAGTATAGAAAAAAACGACAGAACTATTAAAAGATAACATTGTATAAGTTATCTTTTTTGGTGTAGAAAAGTCAAAGTTAAGCCTTGTCTGTTTTCCTCATTGCTTTCTCTTTCTCCACCCTCTCTAGTATATACTTCCTGGTCTTCCCAAGGCCTGACAACTCATTAAATTCTATTAACCATCTTTTTTTTTTTTTTTTTCTGATCAAGGAGATGCTTTACTACTTCTGTTATTTTACCGTGAAAAGAGAAACAATAAAGCAAACACTATAAAAGATCAATAGGAAATGAAGCTTTTTAAAAGAGGTCAAGTATATTATCTTGATGTCCATATACTTAAAGAATTTCCAAGCCATTCTGCCATTTCTATTTTTCTAACACACATATGCACAGAGCCACACACAAAGACATATCTTTAAATATCACCACATAGACCAGTGGGTAAATGCCCCATTTTTCTCTTGGGTAGTCTACATAGATATCTACATTTGATCCAAGCCAGACGTTTTACCCAGGTTCCATTTAAATTCCAATATATGAAAAGAAAATAACTCAGTCTTTTCAGGACTGATGTCACCCTGATAACAAGATTTTCGTTATTATTATTATTTTGCCAAAAAGATAACATTCTAAACAAGTTGCCTTTTAGACAATTAAGAATACTCTTTCAGTAGACCACTGAGTAAACTCAATGGTTCAGGTATGTTTAACAAGAAGGATATCATAGTTTTTTGCTACTTTTTGGCATTTCTAATAGTTTTCTCTTTTCCTACTGGCTTTCCCTGAATGTTTAGTCTGGTGGCAGAGAGGTCCTTAATCAAAGAAGTAGTAATGCCAGTTCCTTTCTCTAACCACTTTAGTCGCCAAGGGGAGAGCAAATGCTGAAGCTCTGCTGATTTAACTGCATGGAGAAAACATTCTGAATCTTTGGCAAGTGATGCAGAGAGAGGGGCAGGTTGGAGTGTCCTCCTTACAGGGCACTGACCTCATCAGATTCTTCCCATGACCAGCACAAGCTTCCAGTTGGTTCCCTAGACTTTCCAGTCACCGAATCTAGTTCTCCACTATGAATCCTTAGTATCTTTCTAGTAAACCCTCTATTGTTTAGGTGTGCCGGCATTAGTTTCTGTTGCTTATAGTAAAAAACTCCTAAGTGGTACAAAGGACGTATTCCCAGAAGCATGACGAACAACGTACAATTATCATGCATTATTTCTTATTGTACAAACCACAATTTGTTATCACATGTGCTCTGCAAAAATTTTTATGCTGATAGTAATCCTCAGGAGAAGATTTATATATATATATTTGATGGACTGAAAGAATTGGAGTGGAAGTAAATCGCTTTTCTCGCAGAGTGGGCCTGATTTTACTCTATCTTTTCAATGATGCCACCTCTCAAATTCATTTCTTGAGATTTTTATTAGTGGTGATTTTACTTTCTACTTGGAATGACAGAAAACCAGCTTGTGTACTTCTATTCAAATTGCACTGACCTTAGAAATGAACTGTCATGTAAACTATTGTGCTATCTAGTCCAACATAGTTCAGTCATAGCGTATTGGCACTGCCGAGAGGAAAGCAATGGTTTCTCACTCTTGTTGTTCCCCTATCTCTGAGGGTATAGACAGGCCATTTTACCTTTGGGGCCTCAATGTTTATTTTTCCAAATGAGTTCTAGCATTTTACAATTCTTTAATATTTCAACAACGTTATTTCGATAAATATAAACATCTTTAATTGTAGATTATGGATGACAATGGCATTCTTATATCGCTGCATTCAGATTTTTGCTCAGTTTTATGTTAGTTTAATATTAGTTATTTGAGGGGAGAACCTATTTTACATACCACAATTTTAGGCAAATAGACATATGCAATTCTGAATTTAATAGAATATAATTTATATAATTATTATATTTAATATAATTTAAATATTAATGTAATAATAATGGTAATAAAAACAGTGCCAAGCTACAATCTTTTAATTAATGGTCCAGCTACAAGAAATTGAATAATAAGTAATAGTAAGTTTTTAAGAGAAGCTGTATTATGAGATTTCTACAAATTCAATTACCCTGGTTGCACAATGCAATAAATGATTCTAATTTTTAAGACATTTCAGTGTAAGCGTTTCCTTAAATTTGATTTTTATGATTGTCAGTGTTATTTTTGTTCACATTTGAGTCAAGTGGTTCTACAATTTTTATTAAGAAAAAATAGCAATTCCTAGACCCTTCCTCCCTTTCTGTTTCCTTAGAGGCAAAATTCTTTCAGCTATTTTAGCTTTTTAGCTGTTACTTTTGATAGTTTGTTTCCACTGATGTTAGTATAATAACAACATTGCCATGTCTTGATCTTTCAGTTTTAGAAAGTATCTATTCAAGTCCCACAATGGAAGATAAGGATTTAGCTTCCTTTTGCTCACTAGGTCACAGATATAATCATACATACTTCCCAACTCCTCTATCATCCCACTAAAATTATTATATAATTTTGATTAAACCTATTCAAGATACATTATTCTATTTATGCAAGCATCATTTACAGAGAAGCTATGCATAAACCATGACTACTATTCCTTCTTTAAGCAATTTTTCGTGTTCTCTGTAGCTAATAATCGTCTTATTTTGTTTTGACTTTATTTTATACATCCTAATCACTGAAAAAATGCCCAAACTCTCCCAGTTATATCAGATATTCTATGATTTTTATTTCCTTAAAGATAAGCTTCCCGGAACCTTCTGAGTTGCTCCATTCTTGCTCTTGCTGTCCAATGACGTGCTATATCCCTGGCATATTTCATCACATTCATCCTAGAGATAGTCTTTGCCTCTTTCTTAAAGGAAGGACATTCTTTTTTAGCTCCTTTTCTTTGTTACTCCCTCATTTCAGTACAGCATTCCTTCAGATGTTTCCTAAGAAAGGATAGGATGCACGGGAGGTAAGTATTTTGAAGCTCTTGAGTGTCTGAAAATGTCTATCTTTACCCTTGATTTGTCAGTTTGTCTAAGAATAGAAAATAGAGTCAAAATCTTTTTATTTCAGAGTTACAGTTATTTTTATTGTCTTTTAACTTTCAGCACTGCTCTTGAGAAGTCCAAAGCCATTCCATTTTCTGATCCTTTGTATGTGGTCTATTTTATCCTTCTGGAAATGGTAGAATGTTCTATGTAACCCATAGTTCTGAATTTTCACCTTTAAGTGCTCTGGAGTAGATCCATTATATCCACTCAATAAGCACTTAATTGACACATTCTTGGAACTCATATCTTTCTAGTTCAGAGAAATATTCTTGATTGTTTATTTAAAGATTTCCTGGGCTCTGTCTTGTCATTCTTTTTTCATTGAACTCCTATCAATCAAACACTGTGATTTTGAATTGGTTCCTTAATTTTCTTACCTTTTTCTCCCCTCCCATTTAACTCTCATCTTTTTGTTACTTTGCTCTACTTTCTGGGGAATTTCCTTGATTTTTACCTTTCAGCTGTTGCACTGAGATTTTCTTCTTTGTTGTCATATTTTTAAGTTTTAAATAGTTCACATAATATTTCTACTCTTATTTCATGAATGCAATGTTTCTCTTGATTTTTCTGAGATTATTAGGATATATATATTTAAACTTTTCTTCTCCTTACATAATCTGTTTCCTCTTGTGCTTTTTATCTGTTTATATATTTGTATATTTTGGTTCTATCATTCATGTTACAGATTTGAATGAGGTGTTTCCTGATGCTTTGTTGACTATTCATGTATTAAGTGGGGTGTGAGAAACTTTAAAAGCTATAGGTTTGTTGAATTTAGGCTTCGCTGTAGTGATTTGGTTGTGATCTTTTTTTGGAACTCCCCAATGAAGGTGTCTTTTCTTTAGATTTAGTCAGAGTACCTGGAGAAGAATAGTTCTTGCCTAAAGTTAGAAATCTGGCTGCCAGAATCTGGAAAATGAATGGGAAAAGATACAGGATCAATTTTAATGTTGTATATATACTCATAGGCTGCCCCTGTTTGGGGTATAGTACCCTTCTTAGCACTTTACTTTGCCTACTGAGACGTCAGGGACTTTTCATTTTACTCTTGTCAGAAAATAAAATTCTAGTCTTCTGCTGAGGTGTTGGGTGAGAGCTGGGCTTCTGCTTTTCTCACAGACTTTTATAAAATCTTCGTTTTGTTTTAGCCCTACCTTTACCCTCATCCCTCACCTTCAGATATTTATACTGTTGTCACTTTTTAGCTTTTTAGGAATTCTTATGTACAATTACATTGTTTCTTGGTTTATCCCACTGCTTGCTTAGGTTTCAGCATATTTGGACCTTCTGTCAATTACCATTTATTCTTGTACATTCCACATTCTAAAAGCTATTTCTAATCTGCTTTGTTTTACGTTTTTTATATTTTTGAGTTTTTGCTTTAAAATCTCTTTTTTTCTGTTTTAGGAAGGAATAGAAGTAAATATATGTGGACAATCTGTCCTGTTTAACTGGAAGTTTGAGCATTTTATTTTTTATTTCAATATAACCATGTAATATATGTAATTTTGTGAAACTTCTTAAATTATCCCTGTTGAACCACTAGGTTTCATAGAACAGATTGTAAAACTGTTGGCATCTTTAAAAGGAATGGGCTTTGGAGTTGTACACTTCTGGATTTTAATTTTGCTTGGCTGTTTTCTAGAATGGTAGAAAATAAGAATAAATTGTGTAGCCATTTATAATTGCTTTTGCCAGCCTTTTCCTCCCTTTGAAATGGACTCAATCCCAAAGCCCCTTTGTTTTACTAAACTAAAAAATAGATACAAATTAACAAATTAACAAAATTATTTTAAAATTGTATTTATTTATTTCTAATTTTTGCAATAATTCACAAGCACAGGTATTACCTCCATTTTACATATGAAGAAACAGGGTCTCTGAAATAATTTCCCCAGGTTTTTCAAAATAGTGTAATCTGAATATAACTAAGATGTTGTAACATTACTATATAAGAAACATACATATGCATACATTTCTAATTGATATGTATAATATTCTATAATAAGAAATTGATAATCAGGCCCATCACTGGCTTCCTATGTATTGGCATATTTTTTTAAGAGAAAATTTGTATTTTTACTTTCAACGAAATCTACATTTTCAAAAAATTCTTATGAGTTAGATTTAATATTTTTAATAAAACAAGGAGAGAGATTATATTTAGTATTAGAACCTACTGATTAAGTTTACAGTGCACTATTTTGGAGAATTAGTTCATTTACTCTCAATCTCAGTTGTCTCATATGAAAAGTGAGAATGAGACCTACCCCACTGAATTGTTTAAAAGATTAAAAATAAAAACTAAATAAATACTAGGAAAGTACTAAGGACAACAAATTTTTCAAGATTCCTACCTGTTTTTAATGAGTTACAAATTCAAAACCATACGTAAATTAGGGAGAAGTTGGATTCACTACATGTCCTCCCTCTTGTTTTGCCAAGACTCTAATTCTGACAAAATACATTGAGTTTTAACAAGAAACTCTCTGTTCTAACTACAATGTATTTCCTTGTCATCCTTTGCCAGGAATAACCAAAAGGAAGAGTAATTTTTAGAATATTTCATTAGTAAGAAGTGGACTAAGGTTCAATTTGTTTTAACACATTTTTTTGTGTCTGTATCATCTCAGATAGTGACAGGCAGTAGGCTCTCCACAAATATCTTCTGAGTGAATGAATGAACAAAAAATATTGCTGTAATTAAGCTACTCTTTTTTTCTAGTTATGCTTTTGATTTACACTATAATTCTTTCTTAGCTTTAGATCTATAGCTTATATTAAGGCAGGATTAGGCAAATGTTTTCTTTAAAAGGTCAGATAACAAATATTTAAACTTTGTAAGCCATGTAGGCTCTGTTGAAGCTCAAAACTCTGGCATTGTAAATGAAAGCAGCCATAGAAAGGACTGTGTTCCAATAAAACTTTAATTCTAAACACTAAATGTGAAGTTTATATAATTTTTACATGTCACCGAATATTCTTTTGATTTTTTCAATTATTTAAAAATACAAAAATCATTTTATCTCACAAACTGTTCCAAAACACAAGGTGGGCTAGATTTGGCAATTAGTCTGTAGTCTGCCATTCCTCTATTAAGGTATGGTTCTTTGGTTAAATTCAGGTGATTAATTTCCTCTAGTTGTCAGCATAGCCATATCACAAATATGATCATTTTTATTAGAAATTACAGGAGAATTTCTTTTTACACTATTTTCAACAGGACTAATATGGTAAATTTGAAATCCAGTTTGTTCAGGTATCATGGTTTCCATGTTGTGACAGTATGTTTATCAAAACGGTTTGCTCATTTTTCAAAGTTTTCACTGGTTTTAGAAAACAAACAAGCCATTACTATTTCAATTCTTTCACTTTACTCAGTATCTTAAACATCTTTTTTTCCTCCCTCTCTTTGCATCTTCCCCCAATCCCTCAAAGCCAATCATTCCCAAACCCTGTCAGGTTTTTACTTCAAGTCCTGAATGTTTTCTTTTCTACCCCCATTCACAGCTTAGTTCAGGACCTCATCAATGGTTATATTTTGTGAAATAAACATTTTATATACTCTATTTCTCTTCTGTCAATCACCTGTCACCATAATCCTCTGAACTGTGAAGATGATACAAATAGGGACTCTCATTAGAAAAACTGCCACATGTTTTTTTTTCCCTTACAAGGACAGGCATAGGGCATTTGTCAATATTATAAGACAAGTAGCTTAGAAATAGATACAAAGAAAATAGTTTCCAATGTCATAGGCCATGACAGAAAACAAATTGTATGGCTAAGTTACTTTTAACCCAAACAACTTATTCACAGAATTTGCAACTGAGCAATTGAGAGGAAGATCAAGATGGCAGGCAAAAAATGAGTAGCTTCTGGGATCAGAAAGAATTCTTCAATCATAACTTTTTGTATTTAGACTTAACTACATGAGTTTTCCTATATAAAAGTCTTCTGATTGGATTCTGAATATCAGACATTGATATTCAAGCACCAGGATATTATTTTTAAAGTTTCTGCTACTCAGGTTTCTTGAAACACAAAAATTAGTATTATCAGGTATGGATTAATGGATAACCAGAAACTTTTTCAGGTCCCATTCCAGAACACCGCATTATGATTTTTCAATTTTCTATTTACAAGCTTAAATGTAAACCTCCCTAGGATGCATCTGTTAAATATAAGGAATAGAAGACACACAGGCTGTCAAATGACTTTGATAAAATAAACTCTTAGAACAGTCCTGTGCGCCTCAGACACATCCTCCCAAGTCTATAAGTGCAAATTAAATATTCAAGACAATCGACTACATTTTGAAATTTCCCTGCCCCTAAACAATGGTTGGTTTGATCTTTCCTTCACAAAGCCCTAAACTCAAAAATTCTCCACTGCTAACCTTCACTCTCATCTCTGGACCTTCTATGCTTTGTATTCATCGATCATATTTTCTGTTTGGTATCTTTGACTTTGTAAAGTTGATTGTTGTTCAGTTTTCTTCTCTGCCTCTGAAAAAAAGTCTTCTGCCCCAGAGCTAGCCCAAATAGTTCAATCTTCCCCACCAGTCTGTGCCACTTCAAGCCTAGACCTGCAGTTCTTAATCACTTCCTAAAACCTAAAGGAAAGAGACGCTCCACCAAAGAATGAAAAGTTTGTATGAGACACATGTTGGATTTTAAGTGCTATTTAGTTGCTTGATATCTGCCAAGTGAGAAGCAAAGAGAAAAAGCTGGAAACCTGCTTGATACTATTAATTTTTTTGATAGTATAAATAAAGTTATATAAAGCTTATTTATCAAATTCCCAGATGACTCAATTCTAGATGATCTGACTGACATGAAAGGCGTCAGAATTAATATTCAAAACAAATGGTTGTCTTTGAATGAATAGATATGAGATTATTTTTATTTTCTTGAATGGATTTTCAGTATTTCCAAAATGTCTTATTTTTAAAGAAGAAAAATTATTTTAAAAGATGCAAAAAAGATCAGAACAGATTAGAACATAGGGCTAAACACACAAAAAGTATATCTAAAAGAAAAATATAAAAAGCACTGCATTTGTGTTTAATTAAAATAAATTTGTTATAAAATACAAAATAGTGGAAAGATAGTTTGTCAGCTGTAAGGGACAGACTTATCAGCTGTCAGCATGTGGGGAAAAATTGGGATCCTATAGGCACACAAGTTGATTTGATAACAACAAAAATTTAATGATTATAGGCTGAATAAATAGAAATATCGTGTCCAAATAAAAGAAACAAGAAGACTGTTAATGAAAGAGGCCATCCAAATGTTTCTCTGCTGACATATTTAAATATAAGTGTAGTCTGAATTTCATTCATGATAAGAGAACTTCAACTCAAAATAGATTTCACCTTTCAGATCAATATCAAAGAGTCTGATATAATATATCAGAGAGAGAATGGGAGTATAAAAAATATATAAAGTTTAAATTTGTGATGCTTAGAACAATTAGGCATCTACCAAACTTATAAGTAAACCTACCTATTGTGGTAAATTGTTCTGGTATTTTATTTGCTTCTCTTCCCTATGAAGAAAGATTTATATATACACATTCATTGATATCAGACTTGATCATGTGACTTCCACAATGAACTGTAAGTAGAAGTGACATGCATTATTTCCAAGAAGACTTTAAGAACTCTTATAAGGTTAACTATGACCTCTTTTCCTTCTACCAAAACCTAGTAGGTGCTGGAAAGACTCCTTCAGCCTAAGTATTAGAATAAGGATGATATAGAAAAGAGCTAAAGCATCCTGCCATGGAGATGTAACATGGATGAGAGATAAACCTGTATTGTTGTAAGACACTAAGAATTTGACGTCATTTATTTTTAGGGCATATTTTACTTTAAGTTAACTGTAATAGCATTTTTTTTTCCAGTGGTTCTACTTATGGAAATTTGTCCTATAGATCCTGTTGGTTGATGGTATTACAAAGTTCTGCATCTTTACTGATTTTATCTCTGGTTGTTTCATCAATTGTTGAGAGAAGAGTGTTGAAGTCTCCAACTATAATTGTGGATTTGTTTATTTCTCCTTTCATTTCTATCAGTTTTGATACACATATTTTTTAGCTCTTTTGTTTGGTGTAGACATATTTAGAATGGCAATGTATTCTTTTACCATTATATAGTATCTTATTTTGCCTCTCATAATTTTCTTTGCTCTAAAGTCTATTTTATTTGATAATAATACAGTTTTTTGAAAATTAATTTTCCATCCATTTCCCTTCAACTTGGCTATATTGTTATATTTGAAATGAGTTTTTTTTTTTTTTTGTAGAAAGCATATAGTTGGGTCATGTTCTTAAATCCATTGTTTCAATTTTTGTCTTTTCATTCGTATATTTAGATCGTTTACATTCAATGTAATTACTGATATGTTAGGCCTTAAGTCTGCTGTTTTATATTTTCTGTTTTCATTTCTTTGTTCCTTTTTCCTGACTTCCTGTGGGTTAATTGATTATAATTTTTAATTCCATTTTGATTTGTCAATAATGTTTTTTAGAGTAACTCTGTATATAGGATTTTTTAGAGCTTACTCTAAGTATTACATTTTATATACATAAATTATCATAGTTTACTAGTGTTGTCATTTTTGCCAATTCTAGCGAAGTGTAGAAATCTTGTCTTCCTTTATATCTTTTTACTCTTCCTCATTTATATTTGTCTTAAATATTTCCTCTATATACACTTAGAACTGTAGTAGACAGTGTTATAATTCTTGCTTTAATCAGTTATTTTGCTTTAATCAGTTAATTTAGAGAACTCAAGAGGAGGACAACCTATTGTATTTATTCATATTTTTGCTTACTGTATTCTTTCTTTTCTTCTAACATTTGAAAATTCCTTTTACTGTTTCCATTCTGTTTTGCCATTTTAGTGTTTGGTGAAAAATTCTCTGTTTTCCTTCATCTGAGAGATTACTCTCTTTTTCCAGATGGATATTTTCACTTCATATAGGATTATGGGATAATGTTTCTTTTCTTTTAGAACTTGAATAATGTTATGACACTTCCTCTTTGGCCTTCGTGGTATCTGATGAGAAATCTGATGTCATTGGAATTGGTTTTTCCTTTTAGGTATGACTTTTTTTCTCTCTGGCTGTTTTCACCATTTTCACTTTGTCTTTAGTTTTGAGAAGGTTAATTATGACACAAATCAGTATGAATATCTTTGAGATTATTTTATTTGGTGATTGCTCAGCTTTTGAATCTGTAGTCCTACATACCTTGTCAAATTTGGGTTACGTTTTCAGACATTATTTCTTCTAGTATTTTTTTCAGGCCCATTTTTTTCTCTCCTTTTTTAAGACTCTAATAACACAAATGTTAGATCATTTATTATGGTCCCACAGGTCAGGGAGGATCAGTTTTTTCTTTCAGCTTTTTCTCTCTGTTGTTCAGATTGAATAATTCCCACTGTTCTAGTCTAGTTTACTATTTCTTTCCTTTGCCCTTTTATCCTGCTATCAAACTCTTCTACTGAGTATTTTATTTGTTTTTTTTTTCAGTTATAATTTTTCCATTTTGATCTTTATTTCCTCTATGTCTTCACTGAGACTTTCTGTTTTTTGATTTGTTTCAAGCATGTTCATAATTGCTTGTTAAAGCATTCATATTGTGGCTAATAACAAATTTTTGTCAGATAACTCTAAAATCTCTATTATCTTGGTGTTGGTATGTATTAATTACTTTTTTATTCAGTTTGAGAGCTTTCTACTTTTGATATATTTTTGATTGAACTGTGAAAATTTGATTGGCCTTATAATTTATGTTATAAGCTTCTGAATCTTATTAATTTTGTATTATAAGACTAGATCTTATTTTAACCTTCTGTTTTACCTAGATTTCTCTGACACTGATCTAGTGTTTACCCCTTTTCTGCCAGGTATAGGTAGAAGTCCAGGTTCCTCACTTAGTCTCCATTGTCACCTGAGGTAGGATGAACTTCATTACTATTAGAGAGGTATGGGAGTTTCAATCCCCCATGTACTTTTCACTGATAACACAGTGTGAGTGACCACATTACTGCTGGGTGACAGCGCAAGTCCTGTCTCTCTATTAGGCTTCCTCTGACTCCACCAGTGAGAAATGGAAAGAGCACTTTATTGCTGTTGGCTTAGGTAGAAATCCCGGCTCACCATGTGTCTCCACTTACACCGACATGGGCGCTGGCTTGACTACCACTAGCGAAGGGCACATGAGTCTCACAGCTCTACTTAACTCTCACATGACCTTGGTGGGGGCGTGAAGATACCTCATTAGGAGGGAATGCAATCTAGGTTTCCCATTCACCCTTTGCTGGCATAGGTAGAAGTAAGGTTATAGTTTTTTTTCTGTGTTGTTTGGCTAGAGTAGAGCAGTCATTGTCTAAGAAAGAGCAGTCTTTTGTTTTGCTAGTCTGCCTTATTCCTGGTACTTAGGCTAGAAATTGTAGGCTTTTGCTGGGCCTTTATTTGTCTGTACTCATGTTTCTGGATTGCCAGTTCTTTCAGCTCCAAGTCCAGAAAATATGGACAAAAAAGAAAACTCAAGGAACTCACTGCTGTGTCATTCTTTGGGTCCTCGGGTCAGCCAGTCAGTTTTTTTCTCTCTACTTTACAGTGTCTTCTTATATTTGTTTTACATATAATACTCAGAGTTTTTGGTCATACTTAGAGAAATAGGAAAAAGTATATCCACTCTATTTTCCTGGAAGCATACCTTTAAAGACTTACAAAAAAAAAAAAAAAAACTTCACTGTTTTAGTACTTATGTTTTTCCTATTCAATCAAAACCAAATTTCATACTATATTTCAGTATAGAAACAGAAATTTTCTAACTCTTTTCTATTCCTAGAGGTTTAAAAATAAATCCTGTAGCCCTCTTCCATTCCTCAAACTGTTATTTTCCTATTCTGACTGTAATAAATGCTTTCATAAAGTGTCAGTTGATCAGATGGTTTGTGTGACCTGATAGGGTGACACAGAACCTCTTTTCAAACTGACAGAATATTCTAAACCTTTACTCTTCCCACCAGTAAATCTGCTTTATAAATTTCAGATTATTTTAAAATTGTATTGCTCGTGAGTACATGTATTATTCATCTGACTGAGGTATCCCACACTGTCAAGGGGGAAAATTGCAAGCAATCTATCTTTGAGCTTCCCTTTGATGCTGTGAGAAGATTCAGAATGAGTGGACTGAAAGATGATTATATTTTTCCTTCACCTTCTGGTTAAACTGACAATATCTGCTTTATGCTTTATATTACCATATGACATGTCACCCAGGAGGATGACCCCTAAGAGCTTAAGTTACCAAAGAAAAGAATTAGTTGTGTGATATAAGTGTCACTGAGGAGATAAGATGCTGACAAATAGCCACACACATTTCTTTAACTCTGCACAACGGTATTTTGTAAATGAGACACTAAGCAACTTATTTTATAAAGTAGCAACAACAGAAGCTGAAAGGTGTCTAAATACATTCTTCCAGTACTGGTTTACAAGGACAGGTCTTAAATAAGATAGAATTATACAAAAGCAAGACCGGAAAGGACTTTAGAAGTCATTAGATCATTGTCCCTTTCCTCATCCTATCATTTTATAGGTGAGGAAAACAGACAGTTTCAATGACTTGCCTAACCTTAGTGGCAAAACTAAGACTTGAGTCTAGAAAGCTTTCAACCAATATTTTCTTATACACACAATCTATCACAAGTAATGACTTTTAAAATGCTAGTTGATTATTCTGGATTAAAGCAGAAAATTATCGATCTACCATAGAAATACAATTGATATGAGCTTTGGGAACTGATTCCTATGAGTCAAGATTCTGATGATTAAATCATTCAAAAACACCAAGGAATTGAAGGAAATGGGCTGTGACTCAACCAGTGGGTAGCACTCTTCCTTGTGACAATTTACTCTCAAATCTTCTTTGGTCAGCTGAAAAGTGAGCCAAACCTAGGCCTCTCTGAGGTCTCCACAAATCACAGAGTACACAGCACAAGTTCACTTGTCTTCCAAAGTGGATCTTAGTTGGGCAATAGTTCTAGAACTTCTTTCTGATTCCATTTTGGAGAATGACCTCTAGCTGACCTATATTCTCCTGAAAGCTTAAATTGGTTGTGGTTTTCAACTTCCTTTGCTATCCTAAATTACGTAATTCATCTGTTTAAAAGTAGTAAATTCTATGCAGAGTTATAGGTTATTAGTAGTTCATAAAATAACTGCTTATTTGTTGAAATATAATCTATATACATATGAAGATGTCAATATGGTTTTTTATGACCTATATATTTGGTATATAGGTCTGAAATATATTTGGTATCAAAAGCCTCTTTAAATTTGTGTTCTTGTTATCATTTATTATAAAAAAAAAGAGAGAAGTGTAAAAAACTGTCATGTAAAAGCAAGAGATTAAATGTTTTTCTAATAAACCTATTTTCTGAACCCCAAATCAAGGCACATAGTAAGAAAATATAATAATAAATAAAACGTGGACTCAAAAGATTCAGATCTTATGACTGTCAGAGACTTGGGGAAACTAATAACGAGATTCGTTAATTCCTCAAAACTCTTAATTGTGAGAATGACTAGAATTTTTCTCCTAATTTTTACCTTGAGTAATTTTTTAATCTTTTATATCTACTAGATCTTAGTTTTTGCAAATATTGGATAATTATTTAAATCTAATAGCACATAAAAAGCAACAAATAAATTTTATTTAATAAGTGAGAAAAGGAAAAGCTTATCTAGTAGATAATAAAGGACCAGTGAGGGGTTTTAATATATGGGCATTCAGAGACCCTTCTCCACAGGTGGCTCTGGCTTCTGCACATTTTCTGAGCAAAGACATTGACAACTTTTGTTCCTAACTACTTTTTAAGGCTGTTTGGGTCATGAACAGTCTTGAAAGAGAAAATATCTTCCTTAGAAGATAGGACAGCTTTGTTACCAGGATAATAAAGATATTATCTCCCTCTAGGGAAAAGATGGGGCAGGTTTACTAAAAGACCTTTGGAAAGACTGAGATTTCCTTAACCTGAGATTATGCAAATTTAGTGTCTACTCACTGTGTGCATAGCATCTACTTGGGCATCACCCACTGGAACTTGGAGGAGGCAGGTGGCAAAGGAGACTGATAAATCAGAACATGTAGTATAATAAAGTTCTTTGTCTCTGGCCCAGGATTCTCATATCATCTACTTTCATCTATGAAACTATGATAAACTAACTTAATAGCTTGAAAGCAGAACAAAATCTCAGGCTCTTCATGGTTCTTGACAAAAGATGACATTATCAATGTTCAAATGCTACATTTCTGCCATCCTTAGCTATGATATTTACCCTAGTGATTCAAAATGAGTTGGCTTGTAAGGAACCCCAAGGAAGACCACTATCAGTGAAAGAAAAAGGATTAGAAATTATGTGGGTAGTCTACCTCCTAGTCAAATATGGTAATATATTTTACTAAAGACATTGTCCCACATTTCACATTCTTGTCAAAGTAAAATATAAATGTGAGAGTGCCACCGTTGGTGGTCTTGCAAGGTAATGATAGAGGCATTACTCTGCTAAATGCTACCTTGGACATAACAATTATCTCCTCGGCTTTCCTAAACTCTGGGTGTTCTTTCAGTGGCTTACAGCACCCATTGACATTTTCTGTCCAAGACTATAATTTTATGTTGCCATTATGGCTCTTTTACCCTGAATGTTAAACTTTTCTAAATAGTAAGACATATCAAAGCATGGTACTTGACAAGTTAAAACAATGAACTTACATTTAAGAAAACTGAGACCTACCTGGTCGTCTCTGGCATCAGGACATTCGGGCACACACTTCTCTGTTCCATGAAATAATGGAGTTTTGAATGTAAGGGTAAATGCATTGGGAGAACTGTTGAATATAGATACATAATTGAAATGAATAAATGACTTGGAAACTCAGAAGATATGCTTGAACTGTGCTCTCAATACACTAGCCACTAGCCACATGTGGCTATTGAGTATTTGAAATGTAACTACTCCAAATCATGATATGCTGTAAATATAAAATACACATTGGATTTTTAAGACTGAGTGCAAACCAAAATACTCATTAATTCATTTTATACTGATCACATGTTGAAACAATAATATTTTAGATATGTTGGATTAAATAAAATACAATATTAAAATTAGTTTCACTAATTCACTACTTTTTATGGCTACTACAAAAATATTAATTATGTAAGTAATTTTTTTCTATTGTGTTCTACTTTTGTTGGACAGTGCTGTGCCTATGTGATTTCTTGTCGTCTGCCTTAGTGATGTGAATAAAGTGGACCTATAAGGAATCTTAGGGCTGATAGTTATAAACTCAATGGTACCAACTGTTAGACAATAGATGAAAGAATTAAATCACTTGAAGTTTTTTAAATAAAAAGCAAATTTCTTGAGGGCAAAGGTCATGTATTGTCATAACCTTTTCTTTTCCCTAGTGATATGTTTAGTGTTTCACTTAGCTTAACAATTTTTGCCAGTTGAATGAATAATAAGGAAATCCAGGGGAAAAAAATGCAAGTGTAGTGGTTCCATATATGAAGTGGTTCCAATTCTGAACAGCACGTCTGAATATCGCTTTTCTTAGCAGCCATTTATATTCTTAATAGGAGAATGCAACCTTACAATGCAGTTTATCTTCCACTAGATCTCACTGCTTCTCTAGAGATCTGGGCTAGAAATGCTCGTTTTCTTACACATACATTCTTTTAGAAAACACAGAGCAGTCACAGGTGTTAATTAAAGTGGGAATCACTGTACACAGAGGAGTAAGTTGGTAAATATAAGGCCGTTGAGTTTTTGAATTATCCTAAAATTGTGACCTTAAAAAACATTTAATATTTTGGATATGCAGAGAAGCAAAAACTAATGGCTGGCATATGAGACAGATAAGGATACAGGGACCAGTGGGACTCTAAGGCATAGAAAGCATACTTTGTCTTCTTTATTAGGTGCAATTAATGTAAATGCTAGTAGATGAAAGATGATTGCCACATATCACTTATATTATGAATAATATTGTATATGCTAAGTAATTTATATTTTAAATTACAGAAACTTTGGAAGGGAGATATTTTATTTTTTTAATAATTAAAATAAACTAAGATTGAAAGAGATTAAGCACTCTTGTTGAAAGACATAATAATGTTCATCAGTGAAAGAGTCAGAATTTGAATCCAAGTGTTGTCTAACTTCAAAACTCATGCTCTTTCTATTAAATCAGGTGACTTTTTCCCCAATGTAACAATGGCATCATTATAATGATGATAAAGGAAAAAAAAACACAAATAGTTTTAGTGGCATTGTTCTTACTAGTCTCCTGTCCTTCCTGACTGCCTCTAGCTCTCTTTATCTCTTCCTCTCTCCCTCTCTTTATTCTGTCTCCTGCTTTCTTCCTCCTACTTTTTGTTCTTTCTACTCTCCCTTTCCCCTATTTCTCTCCCTAACTCTGCCTTTCTTTTCTTAGTTTCACCCATTTTGCCTTCCTCTTTTCTCGTTTTTACTACCTAAACTGCAGTCCTGCCAATGCCTTCACATAACCTTGCTGTGTGATAAAGTTCTGGCTACTAGAGAAATACAACTGGCAATTACAGTAACTAAAGAGACAAATAGAACCCAAAAGTTGTTTAGACTTGAAGATAAGTCTCCCACAGAACACTATAAATATTCTGCCAGCTTAGTATCCTAGAATTTTAGAGCTGGAAAGGAACTCAGAGTTTATCTGGTCTGATACCCTCATTATATACGAGATAGAACTCCAGTCAAGGGCAGCTAAGGGACAGCCAAGGTGACCACAGTTAGTGGGGAAGACAGAACTGGGATCCTGCAACTCTTATTTTAGTTTCTAGGAAGGTGCATGGAAAATTAAGCAGAAATACAAAAATGCGAACCTATTGACTGGTACTGAGTGAAGCCTGAAAAGGTGAAGTTCATTTCCTTGCTACATCAAGTTGTTGAGAAGATAAATGAGATAATGCATGTAAAAGTGCTCAGAGCTCATAGAGAGGGAAGCCTGATTTAAATGTAAGGCAATACTTACTGCCTGAATGTTAAAGAACAATCTTTCACAATCTTAAGCCATGCCCGAAGAAAGAAATTGTTGGACTGTGGACCATTTTATGCTGTTGAACTCAGATGATAAGTTCTTTATATATAATAAATGAGTATTGAATGAATGCCAAGGAGATGTCTGTTTTACCATTGTTTTTGCTCAATAAAAAAGCTTCTTCTAGGTAAGCATATAAGGTAGTGCCTGAACCCCTGCAGAAGGCTGTAGATGAATTCCAATCTTTCTCTTCCTCTTTCTGATTCCCCAGTTTACTCTAAAAGAAAATCTATTGCTGCAATCTAATCTGACTCACAGTTAGGTTCAATCCAATGTGTACTTTAGTTCAGAGAGGCAGCTCATTTTAGAAGAAAGATGCCTAGACTGAGACAGAACTTCTTCCTATACGTGGTTGTAACTCTAACTAGCCAAGTGATTTGTACAAAATGTAGAACCATTTGCTTCTTCACTTTCTCATCTGTAAAATGCAAATAATATTGGCAACAATCCCCCAAAGTAAATAGTAACTGAAATAATGTACATGTAGCAGTTTTTTCAGAGTCTGAAACATTGTTAGGTTTCAAAAATATTAGGTATTATTATTGTTTTTGTTTAAAATAAAATGTC
Organism: Pteropus medius; assembly: GCF_902729225.1. NCBI lineage: Eukaryota > Metazoa > Chordata > Mammalia > Chiroptera > Pteropodidae > Pteropus > Pteropus medius. Next base: position 6,094,972 of record NW_024355008.1, read on the forward strand.
TTTAGGTGTTAGGATTAGACTATCAATATTTCTGCCTTTTAAAAAGCAACTTCAGAAAATTGTGTTTATCACTCAACAGATCATAGTTCTGTGAGTTGGAATTGTGTTTCAAAAGAACAGATTGATGCCTCACACACAGATGTCTTTCCCCATCCCCAAACCAAAAGAGTAAAATGTTTTACAGATTGGATGCTTGGCACAGAGCAGAATTCTGAAATAAAACTCTTATTGTTTTTACTTCTTTCTTTTTTTCTCTTTTATAAAAGTATTTAAAGGGAATTGCAACCTTGTTATTTATTTTCTTCCAAGGAGGGGAAAAAAAGTAAAAAAGAGCACATCTGTTTGCAATAGTGGATTGAAAGGTCTAAAAATAAATATGCTTTAAAGAAAAGAAATGGAACTTTGTTGGCACTCTAAATCTAATTGACACAGGGAAAATGTTTGTTCTAGAGACTTTCGGCTTCTTTTAAAGAAGAAAAAAGAGCAAGTAATCTAGAGTTATATAGTTCTAATTAAGTGGTTTACCACATAAAAATGTGTTATTTTTACTCATCTGGTAAATAATTTTAACCGTGACATAATGTCTTAGCATTTCATTTCAATTCTGTTACATTTCAATTCTGAATATACCCTGCATCTGTCATTTTCTCTAAGAGATTGGAGAGATATACACATTATGTCTTTACTCTCATAATCTGTAATTAGAAGGCAAAAAGCCCAAGTACAAGTAAAATATCTGTAGTTTGTGTTGGCTAAGATCTTAGGAAATTTAGTTGTTACTATGGTGAAAAGTGCTTTATTTAGATACAGATTTTGGATTGTGTTGTCACCTTTTTTCCATTTCATATAAAATATAAAAATAATTTATTATGAAATAGGCTTACAAATACAGCTGTAACTATTTCACAAAGAAGGGAACAATCCTGCCAAATGACTTACATGACAGTTGTCTCTTGGGACGCCCAGATAAAATAAGGTTAGGGAGGGGACAGTGGCAGGGGAGTGAGCGATTTGGGTTGACAAGTCGAAAGGAACTTAGAGGAACTGGAATAGAAAACAGATGGAGTAGATAAATATGGAAGGGCTACTGGGGTATCTTGAAAGACAAACACTGGTTACTCAGAAGCTGTTGAGCCAGTAAATCCTTGAAAATAAGCTACTGAAAGAAATTTTTAGGCAAAGAAAAAGAGATCAAGAGGGAATTGGGTTAAAGAAGATATCTATAGGTGAGAACACAGGCTTGCTAATTACAATCCATTCTAAAAAAATAACACAGAAAAAGCACTAAAGTGTATGGCCTCCTTGGTGAACCCAGGAAGTAAAACAGACTAGTCTAGCTGCATCAAAGGTATATCTTAAATGTTAAACTGAAAGCAAATCTAAATAACTGGTTAATATGTTAGATAATAGAATGCTTGACTGTAGTTTGAAACTGAGATTTTTACATCCTTAGTTAAATAAATAGTATTTGCAATGGAAATGGTATTTTTCACTAAAAATATACTTAATTATACAATTATACTTAATTATACAATTAAGTATTGTATAGCATGAAATGCTAGAGAGTTAAGTATGAATATTGAGCCATTGAGTAGTGGACCTGGCTAAGTTAGGTTTTATACTTTTATTTTAGCTACTTCGAAATGGGTAAATACATTAATTATAATGTACCTTAAATATGTAAATATGCATAAGTGGCTGAGAATATAAAGTCTTTATCTTGCAATAGTGTGCATTAGGCCGTCCCTGAGGAAATCTTGCAAATAACTCTTGGCATTGCCTGATATTTCAAGTAGTTTTACCTTCTCCCCCAATCGAAATTTACTGGTGTCACATTTCCTTGAGGTGTCAATATGAGAAAGAAGATTTTTAAAAATATTATTTGAAGTGGGTCAGTGTCCTCAAGACCATGGACAGAAATATATATTTTAATAGAGCCCTTTGTAAATATAAAAATCCCCTAGAATACTAGCACAACCTAAACCTGTCTTAAAATATACCTTGTTTTTCTCCAGCTTTTAATATCATTGTGATTGGGACATCTAAAAAGTCAGTTCATATAATCATTCAAAGAGCTATCCATAATTGTCATCTCCGTTTTCTCACTTCTTTTTTACACTCTCTCTACTCGAATCAGCTACCTTCTACATCAGAACTGCCCTTTGAAGGTCACCTGGGCTTTCAATTTTCATTCCTTGTCTTACTCATCAGCATTTGCCAGAACTTCAATATTTAAAAAATTTCTTCCTTTTGATTCTAGAACTCACTCTCTATTTGTTTTCCTTCTACCTCTCTCTCTCTCTTTTTTTTCTCTCAATGTCTTTTGGAGAATCTTTTAAAACTGATGGATAAGTAATTGATTTCTTGAAGACTCTATATTACTACATCTCTCATTTCTCTCTACGGTTTCTTCCAGGATGATCTCCAGCCACTGGCATGGCTTCATTTACTGCTACAAATGTACATCTTTAACCCAGACCCTTTCTTGGAGTCTCTGATATATATCTATCAACTTAGCACTATCTACTTAAGAAACGTCCAAACCTACAGAGAATTTTTATATGAGAGTTTATTTGAGCAAAACTGACAATGTATGACAGAGAGCAAGATCTCAGATGTATCAGAGAGTAACAGTTATGCAGCTTCTTTTACGATTTTGAAATTAAGGAGGGAACATAAGGCCGAATACATGGAGGTGGGAAAAAACAAGGTGGGGATTAGATTACAGTTAATAAGATTATATGCTCTCTTGAGGGTGGTTATAGTTTATTTCAAAAGTGTGTTAACCTGGATGCACAAGAACAATGGACAGGGCTTGCTTAAGGCAACGATAAACCCTTTACTAAAATAGTTATTGCCTGGGGCATGACTATCCACCATGACCCACCCACTTAGGAATTTATAATCAGGTCACCTCTGAGATTATTTTCCATAGAACCTCTTTTTGTTGTTGTTGTTCACAACATATATACTCTAATTAAATAGTATAATGATATTAGGATTTTCACTTTGATTTCCATCTTAGTAAATGGCCCTAGCATTTATCTACTTGTTCATGGTGCTCGTCTAGGCACATGTACTATCTACTTGCTCATGCCAGAAACTTGGGTGCCAGCTTTGTGACCTCTTTCTCCTCCATATTCACTCAATCACTGAGGCCTGTTAAGGATCTTCCGATATAGATCATGAATCTGTCACTTTTTTTCTCCATATCTGCTGTTAGTTCTCTAACCCATGCTACCAACATCTTTCATCCTGATTTCCTTCAAGAATCTTGAATGGTATACCTTCACCTATTCTTTGTTACTTCCAATCTATTCTCCAAAAAGGCTTTGAGTATCAACTATATTAGTATTCTCTTACATCATTAGCAACAGATCAGCACAACTCTTGGAAAGCAATTTGGCAAGAGGTATTTAAAAATGTGCAAATAAGCACACTCATCAGCTCAATAATACTATTTATAATCATCATCATAAGCATAAAGTTCACAGCAGAATTTTATTTCATAGAAATAAAATTTGGATGCAACCCAAATAGGAGACTGGTTAAGTAGATTGTAGCACATTTATTCAATGGCATAAAATGAAAAATAAATACATCAAATACACATACATATTATGATGCAACTTTAAAAAATATTCATATGAAAAAATGCACAAATATATAATAAATAAACAAATATATAAACACAAAAACTTATGGTTGATTGATTAAGATGGTGAAGAGGTTATGAAAGATGATTCTACTCTATCTGCCATACTTCAATATTATTTTATTTCTATGACTGTCTTTTTAAAATCTGTTTACCTTTTTACCTGTTTACCTTTTAACCTCCTGTTTTCAGATATAATTTCTTCCAACTTTGTAAGTCTCATGGCAGAAAATGAAGTTTTATTAATTTGTCTGTATTCTAACACGTATCATCTACCACAATTCACTAATACCACAGGGTGTGTTGCCCTAGAATGTAGTAAATATTCCAATGGAAGCACATAGAGAAACACCAACAAAGAATATTTGTGTCCCCTAAATAATATGAACAATGAAAAATTGTCAGACAAGAAACTTTTTTAAAAGGAATAAGGATAGGCTAAAATGGTAGATTTTCTAAGAAATTTTGAGTATTTTCATTTTACTTTTTTTTTTCTGAATATCAATATTTTCTAGACTATTTTCTGAAAAAAAGTTAAGAATTTGATTAATCCATACAATGAATGAGACAGATTAGCACTGCCATGATAAAGACACAGATGATAGAACTGTCTAGAACTTTTTTTTGTTTTATTTTAGGTGGAGATTTTTTTTCCTCCAAAATGAGAGATACATTCTCCTTTAACAGAATTGAAGCCACTTCTGAGATTTTAATCTAAACAGTTATAGTTACCCAAGAACCTGAGGGAGAAAGCATTTTAATATTAGGGAAAGAGAAATGTCTTTTATTTGCTTCCTAGATTTTAATGATTCAAGCAGAATTTCGTGTGAAAAAAATTAAAGGTCATATTTAGCATGCAAATATAACAGGGCAATTCCTCTTTTTAAATATACTTTTTAACAAATATTTAAACTAAAACTTCTTGGTTTGTGCCGGCTGGAAAATTACTGCTTGGCTATCGCCCATGGGAACATAGGCTATCACCCATGGGAACATAGGCTATCACCCATGGGAACATAACATTCTAACAATAAGCTTTCTGCTTCTGTACCCCCGCTTGCACAACCGACCTGTGGGTTGACAGGTAGTGAATAGGAGAAAAATAGACCTTTGTGTTTAAGACAGAATGAGGAATGGGATTTAGGGCTTAAAAACCCTGTACCTCTACATTTCGGGGCTGCTTAATTTGGGGTCTGCGTACCCCTGGCAGATCCAGCTGGCTGAATAAAGAGCGTGTTTCCTATAACTCATTGATTTCTGGTGGTCCGTGTGTCTTTCGGGGGCTGGTGGCTACAACAGGTTAAAATTTCCTATTAAATTATTATGGCAATTTTCATATAAGTGGGAGATAGACAATTATTTTGGTTTTGTTTTTTATGATTTTCTTTTTAATTGACAAGCTTTCCAGGAAATGTCAGGCCTTTAACCTTTCTTATTTGTCAGTCTGCTTTAGAGTAGACTTTCTCTTCTTTAAATTTTCATCGGCTTAAAATATTAAGAAAATTACTCATAACTTCTTGGAAAGATATTTTTGTCCCCTACGATTCTCACCAGATACAGCCAGGAATTCTTAGGAATTGTCTATTGCAGCCAGATTGACCCTAATTGAGGTACATTTTTCTCCTGTGGTGAGCCTCCGGTCTCACAAAGATATTCTGCATATATGGCATTAGTTTAAGACAAGTTTATCCATCTCAGCCCAGCACTTGGTACTAAGCCAAGAAACCTAACTTTTTTTTTGCATTTTGTGTATGTAAGAGAAACAGCTGCCAGGTATATGTGAGACTTTTAAGGAACACATACATTTAGATTTATAGCAATATATTTTCTTAAACTGCTGCTTCAGCGAACTCGGTAGAGAGCCTGCCAGGTCTACTGAGCACTGCGTGACACCAGTGTCATACTAGATCACAGCTGCAGAGCACACAGGGCCCTTACTGAGACTCCAAAGGCAAAAAATGACATTTTATAAAACTCAGAAGAAACTCTTTTCTCAGGCAAAGACGAACTGATTCTTCACACTGAGAGAGTCTATGACTATCCAGGGCAGCGAAGTTCCTGGATTTAGATTGGAAATTGGATTATAAACTGCCTCCAGGCAGGTAGAAGCAGCTTTAATCAGTTAGGCCAGATGCTTCCATCCCAGAGGAATAACTGCTGAACCAGTGAGAAAAGGAAGTTTATTTCTCAGGCTGGCCTCTTCTATGTCATATGAACTTCAATATATATATTTTCATTAGCCAGTTGTCTAGGGAACATGAGCACTACCAAGAGAATTTGCCAAAGCTGAGCCCAAGGACAAAAGCTTATTTGGCAGCACTGGGTAGGTATCATAAGCGTAAATTATTTTAAAATAATAGTTTTAAAATATTTTCTGTGAGAAAATTTGAGTTCGAATTATTTTATAATGACTTTTTCAACATAAAAATAAAATTTCAGGATGGCAAGAAAAAAACTGTCTTTAAAACAGCAACTTATTTTGTGTATTTTCTAGACATTTTATTAGTTTTCAGACATTTTTTGGTATACAATCAGAACTTTAAAAAAAACGCAAGTGCTCCAGATGTCTCTGTATTTGTTTAAAAATAGTAAATGGGAAAAAAATACTATAAGGAAGAAAAAAATAAAGAAAGCAATTGATATTTATATAAAATATTAGTTTCATTTGCCCAAGGCTTCAAAAGATTTCAAAGCCTGCTTTGTGTGCATGTATGTGAACATTTTGAAACAAATTTTAAGAATATTTCTGAATTAAGTAGAAAAATGGTAAGCCTCTAACTGTTACACTACAGTTTTCTGTGAGGAAAACCAGAATATGTATATTTTTTCCACTCACAAACACAATACCAAACTTGAGTTTTGCCTTTTCTCTTGACATCTGATAAAACATATGGCTACAATATTTGTCATCCTCAAAGTCAGGTACAATCTTCATAAGACCTTTTAAGCTGAAATGAAAAGAATACCAATTTAGTGTATATTATAGAGATTTAGTGTAGTTTTTTTTGGATTATTGTTTGTTTTCGATTTTTTCTTTAGACTGCATATTTGCAGTGGGAGAGAGTAAACTCTTGAACCACTCTGGTAGTAAATGTTAACCACCTGTTAATTATACAGCTAATTGAAATGAATAGTTGAGAAACTTTGCTGAAATTAATTCTTAGAATTTAGAATAATGAATCCTTTACTTCATCTTTCATAATAGCTAGCACACAGGCTTAAGTGTACTCTTTTTTGTCCTTTTCTTCTCAAGAGTTTCCGGCACTAGACAGTGACAATCTAGGAAGGAACAATAAATAGCTTGTGAGATTAGCACACTAATCAAATGAGGTTAAAATTGCTTTAAACACAATTCTAAGGAAAAAAGAGTTGTCAGTTTGAATCTAATGTTCATATTCTGCCATCAAGTAACTGTGTCATTTTGGGCAAGCTACTTAGATTTTCTACAATTTAGTGTGTTCATCTGCAAGTAGATTATTTATTTTAAGTCTTTTTAAGCAAGGAAGCACAATATATACAACTGATAAAATCAAGTTTCATCGTTGGAAGGATTCCATGGGTTAGGCAGTGTGGGATGCAGTCTATTTAATCTGTAACTTCTCCCCTAATTACTGTGATCTCTGAAGGATTTCTTTGGATCAGAATTTGAAAATTACTGGGCCAGATATTCTTTAAGACCCTTTGCACCTCTAATATTTGTCATTATAGGTGCTGTTCTGGAGGGATTTAAGAATTTAGAGCTCAAATGGATCTCAGATTTATTTAGTTCAATATCCTCAATTTGAAGAAAATAAAAGTAAGAGCCAATTTTATCAAGTTCCCAGAAGGTGTATCATTGAAATAAGCATCTTCAAAACACGGTACAGTCAGATTAACCAGAATTTGTTCCCTATGACATCTGGACTACACCGAAAGGAAGAAAGGATAGAAGTCACATCCTCCCTTACCTGCAGAAACTGTTTAAACTTTGTTTAATTTCTAGGCTTGTGGTTTAGGATTATGTTGAGAGACAGAACATGAAGGTCAAGTCTGAGAATTCTGATTAGGCCAGGGAATATCCTCATCTGAAAACCTTATATAAGTAGGTTTTGGATTTCTTTGGGTATGAAGTGTTATGCCTCCATACTGAACTGGGACCCAGAATAACCTTGAGATTTTGTTATCAAAATCACACTCTGTGCATATTTTGGATCCTTCTTAACAAAGGCCATTATTAAAATCATTATTGCGAGTTAATGGCAGCAATCCTTTTGTTCCAGAATATTCTATATTGTAAAGGTACATTTTTCCTTTTAGATTTTTTCCATATGGCACTACTTTCCCTGGAAAAACAGTCTGAGACTTTACATATAAGAAGTAGCAGTGAGAATTTCTACTTTTAGGAGCTAAAGTGAAAAATAAAAAGCAGTTACATTGGTAAGCTTTCCTAGAACCTTGTCTTTATGCTTGAAATAGTTCTGCAACACACATAACACTTGTAAACTATGTAAGTGTGAGATCTTCATTCTAGTATACAGTGCTTTAAACTGAAAGCTAAAAAATTCAGTTCCAACCTATACATACTGTGTGGCCCTGGGCAAATCAATTAGCCTTTGTCAGTTTATTTACACTTAAAATCAATATGCTAAAATTTACTATCTTCTAGCCTTAAAGTAATTCTTTGAGACTAAAAATAGAAATTTGAAATAGATATTACTTTGGAGAAATCATATGTGCAAAGAATTTCATGATTACTGGCAGGAAATGGTGAATTTCATCTGTCATGATTGCTAGTAAGCAGGTTCTATTTTTATTTTTTTGTGGGGACATGATAAGATATAACGATAAACATGGAATAGAATGTCCCCGGAGAGAAAATTGCATTTTGAAGAACTTCTGAACTCACTAATGATAAGCAAGTATTGTTTCAGTAGAAATTGATCAAAAACTTAGAGATAGTTTGAAAAAATAGTAAACCTTCAAGAAGAATAAATTTATTTATTTTATATACTATATATAAATAAAATAAAATAAAAGTAATTTTATTTCTGAGAGTGTTCTAGGAAATTTTCTGATCAGAATAGTGAAATGCTGGTATCACTTCTTTTGACTGGGGCTTACTCTACTCATGTCTTCACTAGGTCTCTTTAGAAATAAAGACCAGTCATCTTCCATCTTATAGATTCTTTTACACATATACCACACTGAGCACTTAAAAGGTGTTGAATCAATGCTAACTCATTGGAATTTTGGCATATTTTATTAACTTAATGGTGGTGAAGTAGTGGGAGAAGAATAGAGCTATTTGACAAGTCATGGGCACGTGATCACTGCTCTTTGAGCAATAATAGAATTACCTATTCTGTGTTCAGAAAAGTAAAAGGGAAGGAAGTTAATGAAGCATTGGACTTTTATATACCTAATTTTTTTAGGTATTTTTTATGAACTCTTTCTCAAGTCATGTATAAAAATTATACTGTTATGAATATACAGAGACTAGTACTTATTTTACTTATTTTTCATCTCTATGAGAATCGGCCATATTTCTAACACTCTGGTCACCAACTTACATCCTTATAATAAATCCTTTTTTCTTAAATCAGTTTCTATTATTTACAAAATATATGATAACTGATGAAGGCATTGGGATTCTATGAAAGACTTCCTTTGACAATTGAATTAAAATATTTTCATAATTAGCTGGTCTAGTTCAATGGCTCCATTCTACAGAGAAAAAAACTGAAGCCCAAATAATTAAAATAACTTGTCCAAGTTCTCATCTTATTTACTGCTGGCATTAGAACCATATCTTGAACATCTAATAACCACTTCAGCACTCTTTCTCAATCTCAAACATATGTTTCCCTCAGCAAGTTAAAATTCATGAATGTTTATCTTAACTTAGAAAAGCATGAAATAATATGTAGTTGGGAAAGCCCCAAGCAGCAGGAAGTCAAAAAGTGGAAGCAGAGAGAAATCCCAAAGAAATCTACAAGACGTCTTTGGAGAACCTAGTATTTCTTAGACAATAATGGTGAAGCAGTTTACTCTATGGAAACATAAACTTTAACCATTTCAGAATTTATTTTTTAGGTCCAAGATGTGGATACGCCTTTGTCTTTCCCATAGAGGTGTAAGGGTAAGATGATTAGAAAATTTGCCCACAATATTTTTTTTTTTTAACTTTAACTATGATATTGGCAAAGACGTAGTTATATAAATAACATTATAATCTGGGATTATAAAATCACCTAAAATTATGATTTTTTTAGCTTCTCTTCTGATTTTACCCTGATTCTTTCTATACCTGTTTCCTTCTTGCCCATTAGACTAAATAATGTCTTTTCACAAAATGTTTTCCTCCTCATCTATTTAAATATGGCCCCTTTCCTTACCTCTGTCATATTCTAACAATTTACTATGTGTATTCATTAAAAGCCAGTATAACAGCTAAGCTTAAAACCACGTTTCCTAAATTGTAGTCCTCTGCTCTTTCTACTATATTATGTACTGCTTCTCCTTTCGATAGCTATCTTAACATTTATCTATTTATCTGTATATACATCAATATATCTCTATCTATATATCTTTATATTTATATCTATATTTACCAGGCAAACAGCCCCAAATATATAAAGTTCCTTTTAAACGAACCTGGGAAATAATAAATTCAAGGCTTCTCACCTCATTACTTAAAACAATAACACAAAATTTTTTAAAAAGAAAGAAAAACAAATCTAAATGAGTTTCATACAAGAAACAAAAGTCTTTTGGGTGTTGGAAAGAATGATATATGAGGGAGGCCAAAAGAAACAGAAAGAGCAAAGTAGAGTCTAACTATTAGTTGGCTATCTCAAAACACAGACAAAACACAGAATAGAAAAAAAAAAAGAGTGAAACAAAATAAAACAATAGAACACTACTAATCTGTGTACATAAGCACTCTCACAAAACCCTTGTGAAGTTAAAGATTTCTTTGAACCAAAATTATAAAAAATATGAATATCCATGCCAAAACTGATCATCACCATTGACACAAAGGAAAATAACGGAAGCCAAATATAATTTATGGTCTAAAGACCTTCATTTCCATGTTCAATTTATTCAAATGGTGTTTAATTTGCAAAGCATTCCCATTCCCTGTAGTGTGCCTTACAAAATAAAGGAGAGTTACTGTAAATCTAGTACAAAGGAAAAAAAAAAAACAAATGACGCTTAACACTAAGATGATTTTACTGGAAGTGAATCTACTAAATTGTGAAATAATCCTCCAAGTGAAGTAATTATGCTTGATTTTCAAAGGAACAAAGTTGGCTCTTATTGTCTTGAGAAATTCATATTTCTCTGAAAATTTTCAAACATTTCAAGCCAAAGTCTTATTTGAGGCAATAAATTCTAATAAGAACTTTTATCTTTCTATTAATTCCAAGGGTAAAAGTACTTGAAGAGGAAATGATGGAACAAAGAGCTGGTTTCAAAAATCATTTCTCTCTTTTAGTAGAGAAGTCCATTGATCTTTTGGGAAAGAAGAGGTTAAGTGAAGAATGATATATGTCTTTGATTTAAAAAATTAGTCACATTTAAGATTTTCAAAGTATTTTTTGTGTATTTTAAAAAGATGAAATTAAGTGAATGTATATGTGCTAAAAGGGGATAATCGAGATTACTAATTATATGCCCATCACTTTCACTGCACCTCTTATGAAAAGACTAAAACAATGTTAAACCCAATTTGTGGATAATTTTTTTAAAAAGTTTATGATAGCATTTTGAAACTATCTTAATTTTATCAGTCCCATTTTAACTTTGTCAAACACTTTTGTCCAACATTTTCAGATGAAAAAACTATAAAATTCTAATATTTGAATATCTTAATAGACTTATTTAAACTATTATTCCTTCTCCACTGTTCATTTCAAATATATTTACCACAAAGAGAAAATAAAAATAGTATCCTATGGGAGTAATTTAGAATAAAGTTTTATTTATGTATAGAACATGGCTGACAGTAGGGCAGTTGATGTTTATTCATCAGTGTCAGTACTTTTGTACATTCAACTTTGTTTCTCATTCTCTCATTTTATTTAAAAAATAAAAAATCAGTTAACTTACATTTTTTAGGTGTCTACTCTTTGCTAGTTATTATTTCAGCTTATAGCTATGGAGCAACCAGCCTCCAAGATGATTCTCATTGATCCTTGCCTCTCTAGTATTCATGCCTTAGTGTAGTCCTTCCCAAATTGTGTCAGAGTTTGTTTATGTGACTAATAGAGTATGGCAGAGCAAAAGTATGTGACTTCGAAGTTTAGGTCATAAAACTCTGTCACTTGTTCTTCATAAATCAACCACTATATAGGGAGGATACTAAAGCAGTCCAATGGAGAGGTCCACATAGTGAGGAACTACATCTTCCTGCAAACAGCCAGCACCAACTTGACAGCTACATGTGTCAGACATCTTGGATTTAGGTCTTCTTTGTCCAATTAATCCTTCAAATGATTGAAGTCCCAGCCAACATCTTGATTGCAACCTTATAAGAGAATCCCCACACAAGGATCATCCATTAAGCTGCTCCCAAATTCCTGACTCACAGGCATGGTGAGAAAAGTTCTTGTTTTAGGTCATTTATTCTTGTTTTAAGTCGTTAAATTATGAGGTAATTTTTCATTTAGAAACATATAATTAATATAGCCTATTTTATTACATTAGAAAAAAATTAACTTGCTAAATGATTATGTGATTTAAAAGATAACAAATAAATATACTATACTAGATAGACTTTAGGATGTCATTCTTCTGTTTACGTCCAGGAGAAAAAAACAGTGGATTCTCAAACTTTGCAACATTCTCATTTGAAATTGATAAATTTTCCATCACTGATTACTGCAAACGATGATCAAAAGTAACAGTTCAACTGTTGTTTTGCTATTATTAATAATTTTCTTTGAATCACATTAAGACTTTAAATAGCCTGTATTTTTCAAAGTACTGAAATAGATCTCTTAGTCTAAGAAATGAATGAAACAAAACTGACAGCATTATTACTTCTCATTAAAGCTGTAGTTGATTGCAGCCTGATTCTATGAGTAGAATATCAAGATCTGATTTCACTCAATCATTTTCTGTGGGTGGAGGTATTCTGACAGTAAAATTAATGCAAAAAAATGATGGAGACTTTCCTAATCAAACATATACTTGTTACGAGTTCTGCAAATGTCTATGGAAAACCCCAACTGGGGCCTAAGTCTCCATATCAGCAACAGACTTCAAGTATTGCTTACTAAGTGAAGTTCTAAAAAATTTCTGTTCCCTTTCTGAGATAGGCTTGGTATCTGTAAGAGAGAGAATATATAATCTGTACATCTTCTGTGTAAAATATTTCATTGTTTAGAAATCACATTGGTCAATTTTCTAATGTTTCTATAAATGAATACACAAATGTTTCTCAGTGCCACAGATGAGTAATAAAGTTATCACAGAATGTCCTGTGGAAAGTGTTAAAGGGTCAGAATAGCCACTTAGAATGGCCACCTGATCTAGCTATCAGATCTCAGTTACAAAATAGCCAATCCTTTTGGCATACATATTTATCTTCATATCTCTGTATGTTAGACCTATTTATAAGAATTTTATTTGGCGGGGAGAGGAAAGACAGGGAGATGCCCATCTGGTAATAATGGCCATTGCTTAGCTTTTCATTTAATCATAAATTAAGAGAAAATTAAAACCTTCCTGATTGGTCTCTGTACTACTGTGTTCTTTAATTTCTCCCTCGGTGAAGTAAAAATAGTACTGTTTTCCTCAGAGTTAAGAGGTTGTACAACATTTAATTCATTTGTATTAGATTTCTCTTTTAAATACGAATATATAATTCATTGGTTAGGTCTATTAGTAATTTATAATCTGTGTAAATTACCTTGACTAGTATATGAGTGTATGTTCTTCTCTGTACGTAGTTAGAAGACAGAGAAATTTTGCCTCCAGGGGAGGCAGGGTAACTCGGAAGCACAGTGTGGCATTATGGGAGGAGGGGGTGAGCTGTCTCTGTGGAAGTTTAGGACAGCCATAGGCCACACAAGGATAGTGAACATTTGGGTGTCGGTGATGAGAGGAGAGAAGGCCCAAGCTGTGAAAGAAGTAAGCAGAACAAAGTTAAGGAAAGGTAAGTTGTACCAACTTGAAAATTGTATCCAAGATTCAGGTGGTGGTAATTACTATAAAAGGTTTTAAAGAATGGGGCAGACAGTCTTATTAAATCTTGTCTTTGGATCTCCAAGAGTACAAGAAAGGGAATTCATTTTTTTTTCTTTCAGTTTGTCATTTCTGTTACTTTTCTGAATGGTCAGAATGTGGATATTCTGTAACAGAAGCATTCTAGCATTACTCTTTCATTAGTTCAGTCTATAAATGGACGGAGTTTTAATAAAACTTGAAATAGTCATTCTACATGCCTTTGGAAGTGTCCTCAGGAATCAGAGGAATAAAAAGATAGAGGACAGGGCCTTAAGTTGGAAATTGTCCAAATCCAGGCCACCCTCTGGGTTAATATGCTGCTATTAACACACATTTTCTCGCTAGTATGGTTTTGAAACTGGTCTTAAAAGCCCTTGTTATTGACCTGGTAATTGTTTTAATAGTTCCTCAGTCAAGTGTGAAGTGCTGTAGTTGACATGTCGGCGATGTATGAAGTATGGGGAAAGTTCACTCCTGGTGTATCTGGAGTATCATTAAGCATTCCTGCTGTATTTTGGCTTACTTAGCAATAAAAATTTATTTACCGTATCCATAAAACTTGTCTCTGGATGCCTAAGGAAGTCTCCATACAGGTTGGCTCTGTAAGAGGAATGTTGAAGGAATACCAGATGAGCAGTGGCTTCCCTTTCCTGAGCAGCTTTTTCAGTGGACAGTAGAGTAATTTTATTCATATTCTCTCTGCTTCCTTCATGTAAAAAAATCTCCCTAAAGCTTATGTAGAAAATAAACATTTGCCCAGATTTACAACCAATTAATATTCATACATTCATTAATTAAAAAAAAAAATATTTATTTAGTACCTACTATGTACCAGGTACCATTTTAGGCACTTAAAATATAGTATTTAATAAGATTTATGGCATTAAGGAAGACATGTTCTGATGAGAGAGACAAAATGTATGTGTATTTATACACACATATATATGTATGTGTATACATACATGTGTTGTACTGGTTGGAAAATTACCGTTTGGCTATCGTCCCTGAGAACATAACACTCTACCAATAAGCTTTCTGCTTCTGTACCCTCCGCTTGCACAACCGACCTGTGGGTTGACAGTTAGTAAAAAGAAGAAAAATAGACTTGTATGTTCAAACAGGATGAAGAATGGGGTTTAGGGCTTAAAAACCCTGTACCTCTACGTTTCAAGGCTGCTTAATTTGGGTTCTGTGTACCCCTGGCAGACCCAGCTGGCTGAATAAAGAGTGTGTTTCCTATAACTCACTGATATCTGGTGGTCCGTATGTCAATCGAGGGCTGGCGACTACAACAGTATATACACATAAAACATAGACATATATATATATATGTGTGAAACTTGTCACACATATGTATATGGAATCACTACATATATATGTAGTTAAGTTCAATGGAGAAAAATCATGAAAAAATCAGAATAAAAATTCCAATGGCATTATGGGGAGGAAGTTTTTCTTTATTTAAAGTGGTTAGAGAAGGCTGACGTTCGAATTGAAGGAAGTGAGGGAGCAAATCAAAAAGTATTTAGAGGAAAAACATTCCAGGTAGATGACAGAAGAGCACAGACCTGGGGTGGGAGCATACCTGGTGTGTTCCAGCAATAGCAAAGAATCCAGCGTGGCTGACAGTGCCTAAAGAAGAGAACAATACAGATAAGGAAAGAAAGGAAGGGTGTGGAAGCAGGCAGCTGTTGTAGGACTTTATAGGCCATTGTCAAGACACTGGTTTTTCCTCTGAGTGAATTGGGAGAATTCTGAGAGGAATCACAATCCGAATCACATTAGAAAGGACATCTCTGTCTACTATGTGTTTGTGAACTGGGAGGGGAGCTTTAAAGCAGGAGACAATTGTAATTATCCAAAGGAGAGATGGTAAATTAGGATTTGCTGCTGGAGAAAATGAGAATAGATTGGTTTTAGATATATTTTGGAAGCAGAGCTGATAGAGTTTGCTGACACACTGGCTATGAGGTGGAAGAGAAAGTGAGTAAAAGATGACTCTAGAGTGTTTATCCTGACCAACATCAGGATTAACTCTCTACTAATGAGATGGAGAATATTGAGTTCTTACTGTGTAGCAGGCATACCATAAAGCCAATGAATGACAGAGATAGAACCAAAACCATATATAGCAGACATTTTTTTCATGCCCAATAAACACTATCTGCTCTTGCCTCTCCAATTACACTAGAGAATATGTGATGCTTGAAGCTGCATGAACTATTTTGTGACTATGAGGTGAAATATCAGTCAGAATTTAGGCAAGAATGAGATGGCACGTGCAAATGTGGTAATTGAGAGTTTAATAAAACATGAGCAGGATGAAAGAGAATGGTGAGGAATAGTTATCATCTCGGGGCTTGCAAGTGCATGGAGCCATTATCACCAGTGGGCTTGAAGATGCAAGAGTGATTATCAGAACATGGAGAGAGTTACAATTATAGCTTCAGGAGAGAGATGCCTGAAAGGAGCTTTTACCAGAAACATAGGTAGAGGAACTCAGGCTCATAAAAACTTTAGCCTAAAATGGGAAGACAGGAGAAATAGAAACTCTTCTTGTACTTTGATGTCTGCACAGGAACAGAAATGGATAGAGATATATCTATCCCAGGTGCAGTGGAGAATGTCCATCCTACAGATAAGCCTAGAGGAAAAAAGGGAACATGGAAAGATGACGTAATGGAAAAGTAGAAAAACATTCTTAGGTCTTTGGCGATGTTCCTGTATCACTATACCACATCTGGAACTACCAACGCTAGGTCTTTTCTTTCTTTGCTTTTTATTTTGAAATAATTTTAAACTTATGGAAAAGTTACAAAAATAGCAGAGAGCTCCCACATATCCTTCACCCAGCTCCTTCCAATGCCAACATTGTGCATACCCATAATACATTTATCAAAAGTAATAAATATTAATATAATACTATTAGCTACACTATAGATTATATTTGGATTTTTCCAGTTTTCCTCCAACATCTTTTTTTTCATTTCAGAATACAAGTTGACACATAAAATTTAGTTATTATGTCTCCTTAGTCTCCTTCAATCTGCAACAATTTCTCTGTCTTGTCTTGTTTTTTATAACCCTCATACATTAGAAGAATATTAATTAATTATTTAATAGAATGTCCCATAATTTGGGCTTATTTGATGTTTTCTCATGATTAGATTTTACATTTTGGCTAGAAAAACAAAAGAACAATGAGTCTTTCTCAGTGTATCATATCAGGGGGCACACGACATTGATATATCTTATTACCTAATTATTAATAGATCTTATTGTAAATGATGTTAACTCTGATATTTAGTTAACATGGTCTCAGACAGGTCCAGAGTTTTCTGATATGAAATGATGAAATATTTCTATTATTTAGGCCACTATTAGTTGTATTATCTTACTTGCAGATGTATACATCCTAACAAATACACCAATCCTCTAACTTATCTTTCTATTCCCCAGGGTACCTTGTTTACTGAATGACAAAATGAATAACTTATTCAAGAGTTCTTGAATTTTATATTTAAGACCTGTGCATACAGTCAGTTTATGGAAAACCAAAGTGACACAATTGCTTTTTTATCTCATGGACCTTTAAATTTCTTTAAAATAAATAGCAAGTATGATAATAATAAGAAAATATTTAATGATGAAATTAAAGAACCAAAAGTTCAAATAAATTAGAGGAATTATTAATCCCATCTCCTGTATAAATTATTAAATCGTCTTTGCCAAATTTAATTATGGCTATCTGTTGCTTCGCCACTTTGAAGAGACCACAACACATTGCAAGGTAATTATTTGGGCAGCCTTCTCTATTATGATTTATTCTATTTTATTATTTTATATTTTTTCTTTGATAATAATTTTTTATTTTTCTATTACAATTGACATACAATATCATATTAGTTTCAGGGATACAAAATAGTTGTTAAACATTTATATAACTTATGAAATGATGACCCCCAAAAATCTAGTACCCATTTGATACCATACATAGTTACTATAATTCTATTGACTATATTCCCTGTGTTATACTTTACATCTCCATGACTATTTTGTAACTACCAATTTATACTTCTTAATCCCTTCTCCTTTTTCACCCCCAAACCCCCTCTCATTTGGCAACCATCAAAATGTTCTCTATGAGTTGGTTTCTGTTTTGTTTGCTTATTTTGTTCTTTAGATTTTACATGGACATGAAATCATATGGCATTTGTTTTTCACTGTCCGACTCAGCATAATACCCTCTAAGTCCATCCATGTTGTTGCAGATGGCAAGATTTTATTCTTTTTTTATAGCTGAGTAATATTCCATTGTATATATGTATCACCTCTTCTTTATCCATTCAACCATTGATGGACACCCAGGTTGCCACCATATCTTGGCTATTGTAAGTAATGTTTCAATGAACATATGGATTTATATGTTCATTCAAAGTAGTGTTTTGTATTTCTTTGGATAAATATCCAGAAATGGAGATTACTGGGTCTTTCTTTGTTTCTTGTTATAGTCCTTGTTTTAAAGTCTATTTTGTCTGGTATAAGCATTGATATACCAACTTTTCTATTTGTTTCCATTTTAACAAAATATCTTTTCCCATTCTTTTACTTTCAGTCTGTGTGTGTCCTGTGATCTGAAGTGAGTCTCTTGCAGGCAACATATGTAAAGGTCCTGTTTTCATACCCATTTAGCCACCCAGTCTTTTGATTGCAGCATTTAATTTATTTACATTTAAAGTAATTATTAATAGATATGTAGTTATTGCCATTTTATTATTCACATATATATTTCTCCTCCTCCTCCTCCTCCTCCTCCTCCTCCTTCTCTTCTTCTTTAGTTAAATGTTAAAGTCTCTTTAACATTTCTTGTAAGACAACTTTGGTGTTGATGAACTTCTTTAGTTTTTTTTTTCTTCTCTGGGAAGATCTTTATCTGTCCTTTGATTCTAAATCATAGCTTTGCTGGGAAGAATAATCTTGGTTGTAGGTCCTTGCTTTTCATCACTTTGATATTTCATGCCAATCCTTCATGGCCTGCAAAGTTTCTGCTGAGAAATTAGCTGGTAGTCTTAAGGGAGCTCTCTCATAGGACTAATTGTTTTTCTCTTGCTGCTTTTAAGATTCTCTCTTTGTCTTTAAGTTTTAGCATTTTAATTATGATGTGTCTTTGTGTGGGCCTGTTTGGGTTCATCTTGGTAGGGACTCTTTGCACTTCCTGGGTTTGTATGTCTATTTCCTTCACCAGGTTAGAGAAGTTTTCTGTTATTATCTCTTCAAATAGGTGTCCAATCCCTTGCTCTCTCTTATCCTTCTGGTACCCCTATTATGCAATAGGGGTTGGTATATTTGATGTTGTCTCAGAGGCCCCTTAAACTATTTTTTTTTTTTTTCTGTTCCAATTGGGTGTTTTTTGCTCTCATATCTTCTAAATTGCTGATTCAATCATCTGCTTCATTTAATCTACTGTTGATTCCCTGTAATGTATTCTTCATTTTAGTTATTGTATTCTTCATTTCTGACTAGTCTTTTTTTTTATGTTTTCTATCTCTTTGTCAGAGTTCTCGCTGATTTAATCTACTCTTACCCTAAGTTCATCGAGCATCCTTACAACCAGTGTTTTGAACTCTGCATCTGATAGATTGCTTGTCTTCATTTTGTTTAGTTCTATTTCTGGAGCTTTGTTTTAGTCTTTCATTTGGGACGTGTTTCTTTGTGTCCCTATTTTGGCTGCCTCCCTGTGCTTGTCCCTATGCATTAGGTAGGGGTGCTGTGTCTTCCCGTCTTAGTAGAGTGGCCTTATGTAGTAGGTGTCCTGTGGGGCCCAGTGGCATAGTCTTCCCTGGTCACCTGAGCCAGATGCTACAGGTGTATCCTTGTATGGGTTGTGTGTGCCCTCCTGTTGTAGTTGATCCTTGGTTGCTATTTGCACATCAGTGAGAGGAATTGGCCCGTAGGCTTATTGGTTGTGAAGACTGGCTATGATTATAGTGGAGGAGCTATTGTGCAAGGGCTGACCCTACAAAGCAAGATTCACTTTAGCAGGGCTCTGGTGCCCACTCAGCCTACTTTTTGGGTGTGCCATTCTTCAGTGTGGCCCCAGCTGATGTTCCACCGCAGCCCCACCAGGGTAGGGCTGGAACCTCTTGCTCCTCTGGGTGGCCCTTCACAGCTGAGATATCCCTCCCAATTTTTAACTGCCACACGTGGGTGTGGCACCAGCTTATTCCACAACTCCAGACCTCCTGCCAGTCTTGACGTGGCTTTTTCTGTGTATCTTTCATTGTAGGACTTCTGTTCAGCTAGCCTTTAGGTGATTCTCCATAATGGTTGTTCTGTAGTTTAGCTATAATTTTGTTGTGGTCATGAGAGGAAGCGAGCACAGCATTCACCTATTCCTTCATTTTTATTGAAAATCTCTGTTTTATTTTTAATATTTTATGTTAAGCTGAAATCTGTCTCACTATTATTTATCTCAATTATTCTATTCACTGGGATTTTTCAGAAAAAAAAATTCCCAAAAAACTATTCCAAAAGCAGTCTTAAAACATTTTAAATTACTAATTGTGTCTAACAGAACTGGTTGTTAGGATGGGACCAAGGATGGAAGATGTCTGTGGTATTATGCCTTTCACCCATATTGACATCAGTTGACTAATCAGCCCTGTTGGAGCACAGTTGTTCATCTCTAAATTCATTTAAGTATTGTTAATCCTACACACTTCCTTATCTTTTTCAGGAGTATATCTTAAGAGCGAATTAATTAGAGAAACACCAATAAACAAACTCAAGTTTCAGTGATAATACAATAGAACTTTATTTTTTCTCAAATAAAATTCCTGTACAGGTGTTTCTGGTAGGCAGGTGGCTCCCTTCCATATGCAATCCAGGAACACAGCTTCCTTACTTTTCATGGCTCTGCCATCCTTTAGGGACAGCTGAGTAAAATGCATAAGAAGAAGAACTCCTGCTTCTTAAAAACTCTCTCTTGGAAACAATGTATATTATTTTCACTCACATTTCATTGGCAAAGCTTGTCACATGGCCATACCTAGAAGAAAGGAGCCTGGGAAATATAATCATAGTGGGCAGCTATCTTCCAGATATATGTCCAGAACATAGAGGGAAAGCATTTATGTTTTTTCTGAAGTTAGCTGTCTCTGTCACAGGCAACTTTGTTAAACAGTTCTTGAAATAGATATAATATGTTTGGGGTGTTTCTCTAACCTTATATTCTAGTACAGAGATCTGCAAACTTTTTCTGTTAAGAACCTAATATATATTTTAGGCCGTACAAATATGATCTCTGTTGCAACTAGTCAATTCTGTCATTTAATGAGAAAGCTGCCTTAGACATAATGCAAATGAATGAATGTGGCTGTATTCCAATAAAACTTTGTTTATGGACACTTACATTTGAATTATATTTATGGACACCGAAATTTGAATTTCATATAATTTTCAGGGGTTATAAAATATTTTTAAATTTTTTTCCCAACCATTTAAAAATGTGAAAAACCTCTTGGTTGTCAGACCATACAACAACAGGTTGCAGATGACTCTGTAGGCTCTAGTTTGCTGATCCCTGATCTACCATCACTCTTTATAAAGAAAGTGAGATTAATACATTATAATTTGATTTCAGTGAATACTTGCTAAGTCTAAGCACTCATTTATTCTTCCCTCAAAGTTATGATAAATTACTGATTAATTAGAATGTATTCTAGATATCACATGGTATCTAAGTCTATTCAGTAAGTTGATTTCATACTTTATTAATTAGAGCTACGATTTATTCAGCATCCATGAAATACAATCATTTTACCTACATCATTTTAGCTCTTGGAAAAAATCCCTATAACATAGCTATAATCATGCCCACTTTATCATTGAAAATACCAAAGCTTGAAGTAACTAAGAAGTATTTTGTTCACATTTCACACAGCAAAAAATCGAAAAGCCAGAATTCAGACCCAAGTTGGATAAAAAACTGCTCTTTTCAACACACCAGATTTTCCTGGGCTTACAAGTGTGAGCTTATTAAAAGCTGAGAGGTATTCTTTTATTCTCTCTTCACCTGTGTTTGGGCTCTAATGCACCTTTCCATGTATATTTTATCCTTTACAACTTGAAAATAACATTTCTTCAATGGAGCCAAAATGGCACAGCTAAAGCTAAATGACAATAAGTATAGTAAGTAGTTTGGTATCAGGAAAAGTCTTATTGTGGAGAGTGGCTCATAATGCCCATAGTGATGGAGTGAGCAGGAAAGAAGCCTCACAACAAAGAATATACATTCTCTCCTATGAGAGAAGTACTACTTCAGCAATTCTGCCCTTCGGTTCTGCAGAAATGTAGGCCTTGCTTGATTACTAACTAGTATGACCTTGGATAATAAATTTAACCGCTCGATTTTGTAATCTCAAAATTATTTATTGAATTTTCTACTCTGACCTTTACAAAGGGACTTGAGGTAACACTGGTGAATCAAATTTAACAACTATTTTGCAAAACACAAGGTTACTAATCGGCATAAATTGAAAGTTGGGATTTGTGAAAGTGCTTTAGAACTGCAGATACTTCACAAATAAAAGCTATTGTTATGAATATTCTAGTTTTCCTCACTGATTATATTCAGTTAAGATCACAACATACCAGTGCTCCTTTTACCGAATATAGAATAAAATACAGAATCTTTAAAAGGAATAATGTTATTTGCCCCTTCCCTCATTATGTAGATTTTAAACTGATAAATTCATTAACCTCTGTTTATGTTTGCCCTTTCAGTGAATTCTTTTCTTTATTAATAGTATGTGCCCTCTCTAAGAACAAAGATTACATTTCATAATAAATCTATGTCCTTGAAATACTGTATGAATTTCCAAGCATAGACATTAGTGAAATATTATTTTGAAGGATAAAAGTAACCATTTTACAGCTCATTGACCCTTCAATGGTGTTTTCACGGAGATGTTACAGGCCAGATGAGATGGTGCAGCATCAGCAGAATAAGTGAAATCAATATCTGTCTACCATAGCCTGTCCTCTATCTCACGCAGTAAAATTCAGTAAAAAGAAAATTGATATGCATGATATTAAATAACTTAACAACAGAGAGTTAGAAAAAAAATTTGTAGCATTACATCCTGCAACACAAAAGTCTCTCCCTTGCCAGGCTATTTCCTTTTAACCATTTGAGGCTTCTCACATTTCCGCTGCAGCTGGAGCACATCCCAAGGCACTTCCTGTCTCTTAGGATTTTTGGCACAGGGCCTCGCTTCTGTTCCACTTGGCTCCTCTCGAGGCATCTGATTTCTTGCTATGAGGATTTGCTCTGTCTCTATTTTTGTCTTCATCATAAGTGAAAGATGTCTTGTCTACTTTTCAGAGACAGCTATACCATCTTTGGTGTATATGGGGGACAAGAAAGGAGCATCACATGCTATTTTTCTTTATTTTTTGACACTAAATAGTTTAAGTCTGCACTTAAAGAGAATATGAACAAGGCAAATTTTCTTACTAAATAAAAATATCACATTTTATTTAGAGAGCCTACACCAAGATCTAGCCAGATTTACATTTCACCTAAATATTGGAGGAAACCCTTCAGCATTTAATAATGCTAAAACAGTAGTAATCATTGACTTCTGTTTAGCTATATCAATCAGAATCTAAAATATGCATTTATTTTGACCCAGCAGTACAACTTCTATGAATTTATTCTACAGACAGACTGACAAATGTGCATTAAGAAATATACATAAAGATTCACAATGCTGAGTCACAATGGCCCCATGGAAGCACCAGCCCAACACTAAGAAACACCTACTCACTTGAAATAGAAAATACATTCTCCTGCCTATATCAGCCTCAGCTCAGTAGTCTTTATTCACTGCTGATATCTTTTTGTTCTTTGCAGGTACTCATGTGTGTGACACACAAAGTGGTTTTCAAAGGGCAACAGTCTATAAATATAGGAGCACAGTAAAATGATGGAAAATATAGCCTGTGAAAGAAATTAAGAAAAAAATATGGAGATAATAAATACATAGAAGGATAAAATTAGAAATCCTCTTTTATCTTTGCTCAAATTTCCCATCCTCATATTTTCTAGCTGTAACTATTATTAACAGGTATATCTGTATAGATATCTCTCTCTCTCTCTCTCTCTCTATATATATATATCTTATATTAATAATAGTCAACATTTTTATATATATATATCTTTCCAGTATACATTTCTAAGTGAGTGTATAAGTGCACATGCATGCATGCATGCATGATTTCATAAATAATATCAAAATAAACATCTTGTTCTATGATTTATTTTTTAGACATAACAGTAAAACTCTTTTCATATAAATACATATAAATCTGCCCCACAATTTTGATAGCAGCATAATATTCAGAATGTAAATTGTATTAATTTATTTAACCATTCTGTCATTGGTACACATTTAGACTGTTAGCAGAATAAAAAACTAGACACAGCCCTCAAAATTAAAATTGTGTCAATTTTAATTTGAAAAATTTGTATTACAAAACAATACATATATTAAATATATAATAGGTGTATTTTCAATTCACGTACATTTTCCTCTCTCTCACTTGCCCTCTCCCTAAGATTCAAAAATTGCCATACAGTGTAATGGAATGTGCTTGTTATATTGAAAATTCTCTCTATTCGAAATAAACAAACAAGCAACAATTTCCAGTTGCAAAAAAATCTTACAGATAAACAAAAGTATTTATTTGTTTCTACTCTGAGTTTCTAGAATTCCAGATCTTTCTCTCTCACCCCTTCCCCATGCTATCTTTTCTTCTCATCATTCAGTTCTATTTTTCTCTTTATATTAGCCTCTTTCTCTTTATCTTAAAAATATTGTTGGAAAAATTTTCAGGCTTATATTGTCTTTCTTTGGTGATCCAAGAAAAAAGAGAGAAATTCTCCCTACTAGTTTTTATACATAAAATCACAGAGGAGTCTGCTCGGCTAATGCTGTAACCAGAATAGTGTCTCCTAAAAATGCATGTCTTCCTGGAACCTCAGAATATGACTTTATTTAAAAATAGGGTCATTGTCAATGTAATTAGTTAAGGTGAGGTGAAACTGGAAAGTAGGGTGGGTCCTTAATAAAATATGTCTGGTGTCCTTATGAGAAGAGAAGAGACACAGAGACAGACATACACAAATGGAAGACAATGTGAAGACACACAGAAAGGACACCATAAAATGACAGAAGCAGAGATTGGAGTGATGCATTTATAAGCCAAGAATTGCCAGCAACCACTAGATGCTAAGGGGTGGGGGAGAGGGGAAGGACATAGAATAAATTTTTCTGAGTCCCCAAGAAGGAACCAACACTGCCGAACTTTAATTTTGGACTTCTGGTCTCCTGAACTGTGACTGAAAAGATGTCTGTTGTGTTAAGCCACCCAATTTGTGGTACTTTGTAAGGAAACTAAAATGTCCACCAAAACCACACAAGTAGGAGAGGGGCGGTTCTTCAAATAATGCAGATGCTATTGCAAAATTACTAAGAACTGTTGAACAAACCAAAGCAAACCAAAACAAACAAATGAATACTATCAATGAAAACAAAAGTAAAATCACCTGGTGGTATAACTTTGAAATTCTTCCAAAGTACTTTTCAATCCTCACGTAGCTATGTTTATTTATTTAATATTTTCATTTCCACGAAGAATTTGAGGAAGTTTACTTACGAAATAACAACATAATAAAACCATGAATTTATATATAAAAACATAGTCAAAAATAATGGAAAGTAAAAGAGGTAGGATGATTCGGTAGAACATAACACTTAAAGCTGTATTTTCTGATAGTTGTCATCAAACAGAAAACCAAGTCCATACAACTTTCATTACTCCATGTAGTTAGCATAATTGATTGTTTAGAAAGAAACAACCTTTTTTCCTATCCATAAAAAGAAATGTGTATTTCAATAAATCTCAATTAAACTAGTCTTCAGGAAATCAAAATTCATTCTCAAATTAAATTCCAGAAGCAAAAGAACACCTTTCAAAACTTTGAAACGACACTTCAGTTCTTCATACATAATATTTGGCGCTCAAAAAAATTATCGGCTATACCAGGACTTAGAATCAAATGACCAAAATAAAGTAAAACAAGCAAACAATATAAAGAGACCATAGGAGAACTAGATATTGTAGTTATCCATAAGAGATCCTAAACTAACTGTGATCAACAGGCATCATGATATAAAAGACAAGATGGAGAGTTTCAGATAAAGAATCAAACTTTGAGAAATTAAAAAAATGGACAAATTAAGATAGTGACTATAACTTTGCAGAAGGATAGATTCTAGGTGATCTGTAAGAAGAGTTTTGGAGGTGCTGATATTGTTTGATTTCCTAAACTGGTTGATGATTCCATAAATGTGTTTCCTCTCTGAAATTAATAGAGTGATGTATTTCCTGTATATGTGTTATACTGCAATTATAAAAAAATTTAATATACAGACTGATACGTGTCTGAAATAAATGTATATTTTGGTATTGACTGAAAGTGATTATCTGTGATTAAAGTGATATCTGTCAGTGATTTCTAGATGTGAGTGCGATTTGGGGAGAGAGGCCCCTTGTCTTGCTCAAGGATAAATGATGAATAAGTAAAAAAGAGAGAGATTATAGTTTATTGAGTAGTAACTCAATAAACATTTATTAAAAGAATGAATGAACTGCCTTTTTATTCCTTTTATTGAAAGTGATGATACATATAAAAGACTGAATAAGGAAACAAAAACCTTTATTTTTCAGATCTTTTTAGGGTGGCCAGTTCTTCTACATATAGGGAAAGAACAAATTATACAGTATTTAAATTAGGAGAAAAGAAATAATCTTTTCATTGTAGGCCCTGTCTTAGATCTACTATGTGTTTCCTGGGAAATTTATTTTCTCCTGCTTCTCTGAAAGGACGCTATGCATATTCCCTGGCTTATAGCCACACAGAGATCAGCAAATGGAAATATCATATTTAGGATCATGCAGTTGGTGAGCTATGGGCATGTTGGGCATTGTTCTTAATATTCCGTATCACCGTCCCAATCAATGAATGCTAAATGCGTGATTTAAGAAATTTCGAGTGTGAACAGTCTCTACTTCTATTTTTTTTTTTTTCAGACAAGCCAGAGTGGTCTCTTATTCTGATTGAAGAACATAGGTATTGACAGAAGGAAAGCCTAATGGCCTATTTGAGAACCACAGAGTTGAGCGAAATTTCCCTTTCCACCATTTTAAATGAAGAGGTCTCTTCAGGGTTCAATATATGTTACCAGTGTGGTTAAAGTGAATACTTTAGTAATATTTTGAAGAAAAAAAAAACACTCTTTGTTATTTCACTTCATAAAGAATTCACAAAGGGATCAGCTTAGATAAAATAAAGATTAAATAATTGTGGCTGGGTTGTATGCCAAAAAAATGGGTCACATGCATACATGCACAATCATTCATTTGACAAATATAGAGAACTCCAGCTGTTTGTAAATTAAATTATATGGCTCCCCCAACTGCCTGCACTTTAATGAGATGAAGATAAATCTAACCTAATAACAGTACAAAACGACATAGAAAAAATACAAAAACGAAATGACAATAAAGTGTATGATTAAAAGCACCAATTGGATGTTCACAGGAGCAGTTATGAGGGAGAAAATCACAAATCACAAATTTAAGTGGACCTTGGAAGATCACAGGGAATTGGATATAAAGAGGAAAGCCCTTTGATTTTTCTTTCTTTTTTAGGTGAGGAGGCAACACATGAAAACCTATGTGCATGGAAAATTTTGAGGAGCATAAGAAGGTAACTTGAGCTGGATCAGAGACTATAAAAAGAGAGGCATGGAAGACAAAGTTGGAAAAAAATTTAGGGGGAAAAACTATGCAAACTAACTAATGTGTCTGGATTTTAGACAAAATGGCATAATGTAGCAACTTGGAGTAAGAGAAAAATTATAAGCTTTGAAATAAGAGAGATGGATTTGAATTTCAGCACTCTTAAATATGTATGAGACTGTTTTCTTATAAAAAAGAAGATAACATCACATAAGTTTATTATAAGTCTTAACTATAATAATATGTATAAAGTGATGAACCATATGAACCCTTGATACTTATTAAAACATCATCCAACTCCTCCATTGTATACTCTATATAGTTGAGTGCTATAAAAAATTTGAGTTAGCAAATGGCCTTGATAAAAACAGTGTTTGAGAAGGTAAATCTGATAGCAATTTTCAGGAAGTCTTAGAGGAAAAAAAGCTAGCTGGTAAGTCATTCTATTGGGGTGAAAAGTTTGAATTCCCTTAAAAAATGTATGCATAATATAGATCCTCTGGGGAGGGCTATATGGGCTTCTATCAAAATAATCCCTAATTTCCCAAATGATTTAAAAATCCTTGTGTATATTACAGAAGATACTAGACTATGAGGAACTAAGGTAGTAGAGAAATGGATCATAACCAAGATTTAATTATTGCATATGCAAATTAATTAAGAATTAAAAATAACACTGAAATTTTAATCTTGTGTCACTGAGAGTATCATGATACCATTTATAGAGACAGGAGAGTCAGTTTGAAAGGGAAGGTTATATGTTTGGCTTTAAGCATATTGAGTTCCAGATATTTGCCAGAATTGCTAAGTACAATTCGAACTAGACATCCTGGACTTGTGACACAGATCAGGGCTGTAAACAAAGATAGTTACTTCTTCTCTAAGAGCACATGGCAAAAGGCCAGGGGATGCATAAGGCCACGAATATGAAAAAGCTTTTGGAAGCATATTCTAAGATACGAGAAAAGTGTTTAAAATTTTTTGCAGTTCCCCCCACCAAATTTTTTATGCACATTTGCAATGAATTGTTATGAAATAGAAAATTCATAACATTTTAAAGGTAAAACACTGGCTAGAAGGAATCTACATTAATTTATTGTTGCTGCTAGTAGTAATTCTGAGAAAAATTGTGAGAAAACTGCCACAGGAGGAGGTTAATTTTCTGAGAGTGTGAAAGTAAAACAAAGTAAAAGGAGCAGAGAATCAAAGACTAGGTCCTCGATAACTCAGAGTTAGAAGATAGAAGGAAGAAGAGCCAATTAAAAAGAACTTGTCAAAAAGGCAAGTAGACATACCAGAAAAATAATGTCAGAAACCTGGAAAAGAAAAATGTGAGGAATAGGTTGTCAACAGTGTCAAATGCAACAAGGAAGTCAGATAAAATGAGAAAGAGTCATTGGGCATGAGAATCCTCTTCCTAAACAAATCTTTAATGTTACAATATTAAAGTTGTATTTAAAGATGTTTAGATCGTGGTTTAATGCAGAAACTTTTTTGCTTGTAGAAAGCCCTTCAAGAGATCAATAATCAATCATAAATATG
This sequence comes from Pteropus medius, assembly GCF_902729225.1. Classification (NCBI taxonomy): domain Eukaryota; kingdom Metazoa; phylum Chordata; class Mammalia; order Chiroptera; family Pteropodidae; genus Pteropus; species Pteropus medius. The sequence goes on from NW_024355008.1 coordinate 6,124,250, forward strand.
AATCCCTTAGGCAGATCATTTATTTTACATGCTTTTTACTCTCCTCATCACAGCAGTGTATGATTCAAATCTTAGAATCCGACAATCTCATCCACTTCATACTAGATTAGAAATTGAATACTGCTGAGAATGAAATAATTTATAATCTCAAAACTTAGCACTTTAGGGATAATGATGGGATAAATCAATTTTTGTTGTTGTTACAGAAGCAGCTCAAACACCCAGAGCTCTGTTACCCAGCCTCCTGTGTTAATCAAAAAAAAAAAAAAAAAAAAAAGAAAAGAAAAGAAATTTAAAAAGTGAGAAAAGAACAAACCAGAAAATCTATTCTTCTTCTTGTTGTTGGATTAGGAAAATAATACATATTACTTTTATTTTTTTTAAGCTGCTGAAAGTTCAAATACATAGTAAAAGTAGTGTTGGAAACCACTGCATTAAAAGGAAATGCTCATAACATAGTCACTCTGCCTAACTTTCATGACATTTCTCCTAAAAAGAGCAAACAGTAAATGATCAACACATCTATCAGGTCAGGAGGGGCAGGGGGAGGCAGCGAGCACTAAACTAGAATTCAAGTCCTGCTTCAACTCCTTTTCTCTTGTGACTTGTACAAGTGACCTTTGTTTCATGCATCTCAGTTGGTCTGTCTGTAATGAAGTGAGGACAATATCTCCCCAATATGATTTATCCCTCTGGGCCTCAATGTAATAATTTATGATAGTCAAGCAATTATTTATAGTCAAACATTTATGTTTCTAGACTTTATGACCAAATTGCAGTGGACATTTTATATATATGTATAAATGGCTATATATATATATAAATATATATATATTTTTATATATATATATATTTATATATATATATATATAGCCATTTAAATTATAACAATCCTACAAAATATCATTATCTCCATTTTACAGATGAAAAAATCGAAGTATAGAGAGGCTATATAGCCTGTCCAGGATCATACAGTTAGTAATTGGAGGAGCCAGGGTTTCAACTTAGGCAAACTGAATTCAGAGTCTTTATTCTTATCTTCCAAGCAGTCAATGTTCCTGGGTAATACTGGAATAATATATGCTCATAATGAAACCATTTCCTTTTCAAAGTATCACTTCCATGGAATGAAGTCATTATGTACAAAGAGTGTATCTTTATTTGTAGTGGGACCTAAGCCAGAGAATTTCATTTTGAGAGACACTATTCATCACCTCAGGCTAAGAGTTAGCTAAATGGTCTCGCCAAATGTCAGGGATTCAATTTATATTCCAATAGAGGTTATTCAGTCATTATTTCGGATTTGTTTCAAAGTTGTACCTTCTATTTTCAAGCTAAGTTTTGTTGTTATTGTTACAAAGTGACCAATAGAGTGGAATCTTCAATGTTAATACCTTATTTAAGATTAAACATAGAAACTTGATTTGGAAAGCTGAGAAAAAACATCCAAAATAACTTTCTGTATAAATTCAAATCCTCAAATTCTCACTTGAATTTGCAAAATAGAAATTATTGAGCAAAAAGCTTTAATTGATATTTGGTTGTGTTTTTAAAAAATATGGTGCTACTGAAAAGAGAATATAATTGCTCTTTCTATTGTATATTCCATGGCCAAAGGGGTACCTCCCTTAACTGACTGGAGGAAGCTAGCTGTTGGTTTCAAAATCACTCTTTCCAGAGAAGTAGGGTACATGACTCAGATTTCCACAACAAGGTAGTCCTTGAGAAAGACTTTAGATGTGGAAGAGGTTATGTTAAATTCTTTGGTATCACTTATTATTTCCTTCAGGCAAACCACATGTCAGAGAACCTCAATCTGAAAATGACACAAATTACATGTACTTCTTCTTCTCCTTTTTTAAAAGGTCTTTATGTCTTTCAGTTTTCATGTGTGGTCTTGATTTGTATCGTTCTATAAATAAATGTACTTATCAGATTGAAAGTCATTTCAATCCTCAGTTGAGAGATCTTTTATATCCATCTCCTAAACGAATGAGATGAAAGTTGATTTGAAACGGAACACATACAAATTGGCATATAAATTTCCATACTTTTCAAATGTCTTGAATGGTCAAAATGATGAGAAAAGAGAGAAAAAAGTAAGAGAAGAACTTGCATTATTTGGGAACCCATTATTTGTGTACCTCTTACTCTATGGAGGGTATTTTTGAATTGAATTGAATTTAGTCCTACTCCATTTTATTGAGAAGGCATCTGAAATGTGGAGATATGAAAATAACTTTCCCCAAATTATGCACATAATAACAAGTACCAGGATTCAAAATTAAAATAAAAACTCAAGATCTATGTTGATTCTGTGACACCACTCTTAATAATTTAGGCATAGTGTTGGGTGCTAAACGTTCTCATTGTTAGTAATGAAACAGAGATCTCAAACGTCTGAAAAATTGAAATTTAAAAAAATGTCAATTTCTAAAAAAAAAAATATATATATATATATTTTAAAAGTTAATATTCCAATAGTAGTTTGGCATCCAAAAAGACATGTTTAATTGAGAAAGTACATCATTGTCCTTTTATATATGAGATTTCTGAAGAATTTTACACATATTTAAGGTCAAGTGTTAAACATTTTGTTTCAAATATAAAATATAGGCATAGAAATTAGTTTGGTTGACCCTGAAAATTAAGTATTATGTTACCCCCAGAGACTTTTGGACTGTAACCCATTTGGCATTATGCTATGTTTCATAATTGTGTTTTTTTCTTCATAAGAACCACAGTTTCCTATTAGACAGGAAGTGATTGATAGATTACTGTAATCCATTTAGTAGTTATCTGTCGGTATGACTTTTTTTTTTGTTAGCATTTACTGCAATATCATGCTGAGGTATGCCCTAATTGTGAGATTTCTTTTTAACGTTTCATGTATATGGGAACTGAACCTTTTGATTCATTAATTCTTTCAATTAATATTTACTTTATTGAGTGCTTTATTAAGAGCTAGACTTGTACAAGACACTTGTAAAGATATAATGACAAACAAACACAATGTAGTGGGAGAGATATTAATCAAATAATAAGAAGTAATTGTAAAACTATAATATGATAAGTGTTAAGGTACATGGTCCCCTGAGATGGAGTGATAAGGACATTAACCTGTGCAATAAGATTGGGAAAGTCTTCCTTAAGGGAATGACGATTGATCTGAAACCTGAACAATACGTAGGATTAAATTAGGACTAGAGGGGAGAAAAGAGGGTTCTTTGAATATTGGTTGTGGTTTGGGGGATAGTAGTTAAGAAGCAAGCCAAGAAGCCTACCTGGCTGGGCCCAGTAAGTAAAGGTAAGCAAGATGGGGGAGATGAGGGCAATTATGAGAGACTAGGTGGGAGATGAAAGGCTTTCAAGGGTGTGGCAGTAAGAAGTGGCAAAATCAGATTCGTGTTGAAAATAATTGCAAAGATCTCTTCACATATAATGGGAAAAACTCATGAGACGAGATAAAAATGGATGTCAGTATCATCAATAAATCAAAAGACAGAAAGCATTGGCGAGGATGAGGAGAAAAGGTAACTCTCATACATTGTTGGTGGGATTGCAAATTGGTACAGCTGCTATGGAAAACAGTATAGAGGTTCCTCAAAAAATTAAAAATGGATATACCTTTTGACCCAGCAACTGCACTTCTGGGAATTCATCCAAAGAAAACCAAAACAATAATTCGAAAAGATCTATGCACTCCAATATTCATGGCAGCACAATTTTCAATAGCCAAAATATGGAAGCAACCTAAATGCCCATCAACAGATAATTGGATAAAGAAATTACGGTTCATATATACAACGGAATATTATTCGGCCATTCAAAAAATGAAATCCTACCATTTGCAATGACATGGATGGACCTAGAAGTTATTATGCTGAGTGAAATAAGTCAGACAGAAAAAGATAAATACCATACGACTTCACTTATATGCGATATCTAAGGAACAAAAAGAACACATTAATCAAAAACAGACTCACGACAGTTTGGTGACGGACAAAGGGGAGGGGTGTTGGGAGGCTGAGAGAATGAGGTGAAGGGTTAAAGAAGTACAAATTAGTAGTTTATAGCTGGGCACGGGGAGCATGGCAGAGGGAATGCAGTTAGCATTAATATGATGGCTAAGTGGAGGGCCAAGGGAGGGAGGGAGCAATTGGAGGGATTGTTTTATGAACATTATAGATGTCTAACCAATGTACTGTATACTTGAAACTTATTTAAATAAACAAATTTATTTAAAAAAATAGATGTCAGTAGACCACTTAAAAAGTGTTTGCAGCAGTCCAATCTAGGGGTATTGGTAGCCTGACTAGGATGATAGTAAGGATAAAGGTGTATATAGGGAAATAGAGTGGAGAGATATGTCTAGATCATCAGTGAACAGACATTAGTGATAACTTAGATATGAAAGGATGAGAGATGAAGAGGAGGACTCTTTTAGGATGACTCAGGTTTCTCACTCTGTGGTTCCCATTCATTTAAAGTGGACCAAGCTGGGATGAGAGTAAAGGAAGATGTTGAGTCCAGTTTTGCACATAACTGAGATTGAAGTACCTTAGCGACAACTAGGTAATGATGTCCCATACACTTTTGACATCAGCCCATATAACGTCAGGCCAAGTCCCCTTAAGTCTCAAGTATTGTTTATGCAAGCTATTTTTCTTATAGTTGAATTTGTATTTTATCAAATACTTCTATGTTTCTAATCAATCTAGCAAAATAGCTACATCTTTGGATTGGGTGGCTTAAACCTTATACTTCCCAGGTGAAGCCACTACTCCTTAATGCTTTCCAAAAAAACCAAATTAACTTTAGAAAACAAGTAAATTCTATTATTAAGAAACACAGATTGCAGATGACAGATATAACGAACCCGATCAGAGCTCTCGAAGCATGAAATGTTGGCATATTAATTAGGAAGAAAACTGCACATTCTCTTAAATTACGATGTGTCAGTACTGTGATGAAGGGAAGTTACCTCAAATGTAGTTATCTATTTCTTTTATGTAATTTCTTCTATGTATCTCTTGTGGAAAAACAACAAAACATCAAAACAGTTTTTTAGCATTTTCACTCCTGTAAGTTTTTCTTCCTTTTCAACAAGTAAAGTCAACAGTTCAAAGCAGAATAACTTTTTTCATTGTGTACTCTATTAAATGAATAGTCACTTGCCCCTGGTGTGCTGATGGCAGAGAGATTTAACCATCTCTCTTTTTTCCTGAACAGTGAAAAGAAGCTTCCTCTTTTCAGAGTCTTAGTGTTTGTATGCATCAGCCTTCCCTGAGTTTAAGGCTCATAGCTAGTGTTTCATCCCTGTGTCTGAGGTATATCATGAACTCTCCTGGTCCTTCTATCTATGAACCATGATACACAGATCTAGAAATAAGAATTCATAATTATTTAGCTGGAAAAATACCTGTGGAAAATTTCCAGTAACCATAAACCCCTGTGCAAAACAAAATTAATGTATATTTGTTGAGATTAATCCTGGAGTGTTTAACTACATTTAGGCAATTCAACAGATATTATAGTTGTTCTACCTTGCAGAAGGAAAGCAAAAGTTTAAGAATGGGGAATATTTATGTTGCAATTAGAAATATGAGATAAAATCACTGTCTAAAAGTTGAGAGAAAAGATTAAAAAAAAGCTTTTATGTTTAGAAGGAAGGTTTGAGGGGTGGTGAAGATAAAATTTGAGTTTTTGTGAAGACTTCCTGTTAGATGTCATGTTTGAATCTCCATGAAAGCTGCAACTGTAGTCAAATCTACATTTATTTAAAAATATCTAAATGTATTTAGCCTCAAAGTTGTATGGCCCATAAGATAAGACTATAGAATTGAGATAATAATATGGAAGACGGATTTTTTTATATATATTAAAAAAATGCCGGTTACTGCCAAGGGGCATATTTCCAGAGATTGTGGTTTGATTATTTAGGGATGAGGTCTGGGAATCAGTACTTTTAAAGCTCCCACATGATTATGATGTGTAGTCTGGCTTGAGAATCACTTATCTCAGAGATAGTTACACTAGGTATTACCATGCGTAAAATGAATCAAACATGCTCTGTATGACTATCAGTCTATTTCTAAAGCTTGCTGGATATGGGGAAGCTACACAGATTCTTTGTTCTGATGAAAATGGATTGTATATTTGACAAAAAATCTAACAAAAATGTTTTTATTTTAAATTCTACTATTATAACAACCTTAAGAATAACCTCGTGATATTGGTATTAGTAGTATCCCTATTTCAGAGATAAGAGGTAAAAGGTGGGGATAGAAATAAGGCAAAAGAGCCTGTCTAATTTTGAGAGTTATAACCTCAAAAACGGTAGGTTTTGGATTCAAGCCCAATCTCCCTGATGCTGATGGCCAGGTTTTCTTGTAAGGTTATCCTGCCTGCTTCCATGGGTGTATCTTGGAACACTACCCTTGTCTTAAAATGACAGCACTCTTCTAGAGAGAAAAGAGAAAAATTCAGAGAAAAATAAAGATTGGGAGGATTTATTAACATATTTGTGCGGTATAGTATTTTACATTTCAAAGCTTTTTTTTTTTTTTGTAGTTGTCAAGGGAGAGAGGACAACAGCAATTTTCTTCTGTAAAGCCAAAGAATCACCTTCATTGAAAGGCACATTTACAAGAAACTTCAACAGGAGTTGGATTTGGAGGCTTCTTCCATGTGGGTTCTCTTAGTTGACATTTAAACTTATCAAGTTAAATAGGAGGCACAGAAAATATCTGACATTCCCACACATGGACCTAAATCTGAATAGGACTTGGACTTGGATACCAGAAAACTACAGTTGCCTTCTGGGTTGTGATTTAAATCCTTTCCATTAAAACTATGCCTAAAATCTCTAATTCTCATAAAAATATTCAAAAGTTTAAACTAATTAGTTTATAACGACATTTAAAATTTAATAAATGCTGCTTATATTATGGCAACCAGCATGATAGCATGCCCACACATGCACTTCAAAAAAGTTACTTGATGGTTTGATAATTTTGCGTGATTAAAAACTCAGCACAAAAAGTTGGCTTGCGTTCCCAGGAATTTAGGGGAATATAAGATTTTTCAGATAAAAGTCATATATTCTTAACTTTTCTTAAGTGTTTTAAGTTTCATGGAACATTGTTTTCCTTTTTAACCTTTGAAAAACCATTCAGAGTCTAAAAACAGGCTAAATTACAGTTCTATTCAGTTCTGAGTAGAAAAGGCAATAAGAATACTTATAAAATCATATTTGCTAAGACTTATTGAGAATACAATATGCTATAGTATACTTCATCTAATTACATAGATTCTCTTAAAGACCATCACTACTGAAGAGGTAGGTACAATTTTACATAGTTCCAATGAGGAAATGGAAGCTTAATGGGACATGTCCAAGGTCACCCATTTAGTTAGGTGACAGGGCTGGAATTCAAACTCAAGGCTAATCTGAACCTGGGGCTCCACAGAGCCTGAATTTAGAGGAGTTAACATTAAACACACCAGCCCAGAAAAATTTCCAATATTTTAAGATAACTGCCTGTGGTTTCTTTAGGCTACTTGGAAACGAATGTGAATACAAATAATTTTTCATGTCTATTCTTTGGTTAATTAGAGGTTTTGGTAGTTCTTATCTGCTTACACAGAAGGTGGAGGGATACAAGAGTATTTTGAAATAACTGCAGATTTTTCCTACCCATTGACCACACAGAATCTAAATCCTTAATATGCATAATAGAGCCATTACTTCACTCTACAATTTCTACTAAAATGCACACAAATAAATTATCAGCTTATTCATAACAACTTGGGATAGAAATAGCAACTGGTATTTAAATCTTACAATCAAACCAGACAACTATCCGTGTAAGAGAATATACGGCCCGATTACTGTCTTATTTTTCTTATATCAACAAGTAAGAATCAATAAGTCAAATGAGACCTGTGAATTGGTGTTTATTTGTACATAAACTTTCTAGTTGAAATTGATAATGTTGTGATTATTAGAACTCATATTGTCATTAAGTGATAATAATATCTAAATATTTTGAATGCTCACTAAGTACTGAGTACTAGTTTACATGTTCCACATGGATTATCTTACAACAACCCTATGAGAAGGGACAGTTATTCAGTTACTGACCCCATTTTACAGGTAAGGTAACATAACTTGCTCAGTGATGCACAGCCAGCGATTGGCAGAGCCTCTCAGGCTCTTTTACTTCAGAGCTCGCTCCAAACCTTTAAATGATCTTGGCTTGAAATTCTATTATTGAAAGTCAAAGGGAATGACTACATTATACGCAATATAATTTAATTGCTTTAGAACTAGAAAGTTCTGGGTTCATTTCTCATGCCACCATTTATCAATCGATGTCCTTGGGCCAGTTAATTACCTCATTTGTTAACTGAAGATAATAGCAATACCTGCCTTATAGGTTGGTGTGAAGTTTAATAAACTAATCCATATAAAGCACTTTAGCACAGTGACTGGGATATAGTAAGTAATCGTTATTATAATAATTACTTAATTTATCTGACCTCTGATTTTATGAGTTGATTCAGGCTCTGAAAATATGCAACAAATGTATTAGGCAGATTTGACTGTTTTCTTTAACTCTGAACTTAGCAGCTTCACATTATTTAACAATTTAGTACAATTTGGCATTTGTAGATTTCCCTTCCCATAAGATTAGTTGATTTCACTGTGAGTCATCAGCCAACTTGTGAGTTGGCACTGAATAACAAAGCTCGCAAGTTTCACGTGAAGAAATATGTGGGCAAATAAAAAGTCTTGGCCTATGACACACTCAAACTCAAAAAGGGCTGAGAATTAGCACAGAGGCATGTGACCTAACCAGGGCAATCACTTATCTTTTCTGAAAACTCCTGACAACATGAGGACTCAAGGAAGCAAAGACCTAATGACTTCAGGAAGAAAGAAAAGACATCTGAGAAAGAAAATATAGCCAGTCTTAGAGCCTGACACAGACCTTTTTTCAATGCTGGATATTTTCCAACCACATTAAAGTTCTCTACACCAGACTTGCTCAGTTGTCTTGACAAATTCTGCCTTGGATGAAATATAAAAAAAAGTATAGCCTGCTTAGTGGAGAGAAAAACAGTGAGATCACGGTAACTGGTTGTGTTTCATTAACCAAAAGGTTCTAAGAAAAAACAAAGATTTTCTTGGTTTTTATGATGATCTAATTTTAGAAGAAGATATTTTTTCACTTACTTTTTTTTTTTTTACCAAGTATATTATAGTATGTAAGTTGATAGATACAGTTACATAAAAATAAATTCGATAAATTCGTATATGCCTTTCTTTGGTACCAAGTCCTCACTGCAAGATGTTTTGTTTAATTACTAAAATTATTCATCACATTGGGTCTGATCTTCCCCCTACTCTAAAAACACTTGTTCATATCACTTTATTGGGAACTAAAACAGAATGATTTCAGTTTTGTAAGTTAATTAAAATAAATGAAATAGAAAAAAAATTTTAATGTAATTCAAAGGTATACACGCACATAGATATTCTTTGATTTATTTTGAAGAGCTAGAAAATAGGATATCATCAAATATATAAACTTGGTAGTTTGATTTTACCTAAAAAGAAGGAAAAAAAAAGACTAAAAATCATTTGCAGTAATCTAGACATTTGTTGAGGATAAGACCTGGGGTTAGGTAGATTACTATGTTTGGGTAGGATTTCAAATCACATTTTCTAGTTTGGCTCTAAGCTGTCTTAATCTATAAGGTAGAGTGTTCTTTCCAAAGGTCATGGAGTAAATAAACTCTTAGTAAAGATGTTTCAGTAAAATTATAAATGGAAATACTTTACACTGAATGTGTTCTTTCAAAATTCATTTGTTGAAGCTCTAACTCTTTAAGTGTTAGTATTTGGAGATGGAGCCTTTAGGAGGCAATTAGTGTTAGATTGATTCATGTGGTAGATATAGTCCTCACTATGAGATTAGTACCATTAAAAAAAGAGTGAGAGAAAGAAAATCTCTCTCTCCCTCCTCCCCCGCTACCCTTTCCAAGAGCATATGAGAACATAATGGAAAGATGGCCACCTGCAAGCTCAGAATAGAGCATCACCAGACACCAAATCCGCCAGCTCCTTGATTTTGGACTTCTCAGCCTCCAGAACTGTGAGAAATAAATGTTTGTTGTTTAAGCCTCACAGTGTATTAGATATTTTATAATAGCAACTTAGATAGGAAGTGAGGCCTGTCTTAGGCAGCATAATAACCAAAGTAAAGCTCATCTTTGCTGGATGCCCATCTATCTCTGTCAGAAGAGCTTCTCTCTTCTGATAGTCCCTCTGTTTCCTATCTTAACTAATTCTTGTCAAAGGATTAACTGAGAGATAAAGTGTTAGGCATGGCAAACTTAAGTGCTTTGGCTTTCAAAGGAAACATCTTCAAATTTAGAAAATGAAAAGGTTTTTAAGAGAGACCACTAAAACATGAAACTATATAGCTCAGGTTTTAGTAATTTAGGTTTTGAAATAAAAGTGTTCAAATCCCAGTTTTGATACTTCCAAGTTTTATGACCATTAATAAATAACTTTAACTTCTTTTGAGCTTAGTTTTCTTATCTGGAAAAAAAAAAGAGAAGAGCAATAGTAGCCACCTGAAGTTGAGAATTAAGTGAGAATACCAGAAGGCAATGAACATAATGTCTAGTTCATAACAAGAAGTCATAAGTTAACAAGGTTAATATTTTGCAGAAGAAGTATCTGACTAGCATCTCTTTAAATAATAGTATCTATGACCAGAAATACAACTTGTTGGTGGGACAGCTCATAGTCACAGATTATTAGAATTTGAGGGAAACTTAGATATCATCCATTCCAAGCCATATGTGGAAAGGAACTTGGAAAGGTGTTATCAATTTGCCTTGGGCATAGAGGTGGTGAGAGACTGAGTCAAGTCTCAGCAGGATCTTCTTACTATGGTTCTAGTTTTGTTCACTTATGTTTTTTTTATTTCGCTTACAGTTTCTGAGTCTCTAGGGAGCTGAAGATGAGGACTTTCATTCTGAAGTAAAACATGCACGATCATATTAAATATGTGTATTTTGCATTAGATTTAATGCCGAGACTCAAATTCTCTATTTCACTTAATCATTTATTTATATAGTGTTGGCTAACATTTGGTTAATATCAAAACATTATCATTCATGGTAAACAAAATAAGTTTATAAAATGACTTTGCCTCTTTTAAGCCTGGAATCTGTTAAAGAGCTAAGATGATGTCCAATTCTGTAGACACAAACACAAACATACATACACAAAACAACAAAAACACACAAATTGATAAAAAGGCATTCTAAGTTGCAAGTTGCTACTTGAATTTAGGAAAGAGAGAGATTAATATAAGTTTTTACAGTTATTATTGTTTTTAAACACTCTGAAGTATATTCAAAAGTCCAAAGAGAAAACATGTTGAATAAACAACTTTTAGACAAGGAGTTGACAAACCTTTTCAACTACAAAGTTGCAATGTAAAAAATAGAAATATTTTAGACCTTGTGAACCAAGAGAAAAAATCAAGGATATTATGTAGGTACTTTATAACAAGAGAGAAAACCAATTTTCATAATTTTAATAGAAAAAAATCAATAATATTAATAATAATAGAATAATCTTTTGTAATACAGGTCTATCATTGAGAAAAATTGATTTTTTTTGAGAGAAACATTTTGTATAACTGGGGCTTATTTTTTTCTTTTCTTTTTTTTTTTTTACTTATCCATAAACATACATGAGCATGTATATACAGATAATCATTCATCAAATACATTGTTGCTGTTATTATTTTAAACAAACTCATCTGTTAGATCAATAATAAGGAAAAATGAGTTTTCATTTTACCTTCACTTATTTTTATTTCGATGCTGGTACCAGCAAAAGGGCAACAACCCTTATTACTAGAGATGGAGAAGGAACCAAGATGAGTCTGGATGAACAAACTTTACTGAATAAACTTTATCTACCATTAGATTTCCCCTATAATTTATCGTCCCACAGCGTACTGCTCCTAGAAGCTCAAAACTCTTTCTTCTTTGTCTGGTCACTTCTCCACAATATATTGCCTTTTGTTAAATAAAATACTATTGTTTCTTTGGGCTTTCATTTCTTTTCTGTGCAGTTTCTTTGTACATAAAATTAAAAATAAAATGTGTATTTCTTTTCTTCTTTTAAATTGTGTGTGTATGTGTGTGTGTGTGTGTGTGTGTGTGTGTGAGAGAGAGAGAGAGAGAGAGAGAGAGAGTTTAATTTGCAGGCTCTTATAATAGAAACTAAGAGGGTAGAGGATAAGTTTTTCCTCCCCTAAATATACTTGTGAGTAATACACAAATTTAGCAGAATCAAAGAAAATACCTATGGAAAATATCTTTTTCTATTGAAATATGATGGCTGAAAGCAATGAGCAATTGCTACAGGATAAAGGCCAAATCTGTATAAGATGACCATGAAATACCTTGATTTTGTCACATATTTAAACTTCTAGTTTTTTGGTTGTCTGCATTTTTCTTTCCTAGTTTTATTTTCCATCTACCATTTTATGTTAATCTGAGTAACTAAAAACTTTTTTAAGTCTCCCAAAACTAAACTTCTAACCAATTTTTTTCCAACCAAAGTCCCATTAAGATAGTACAATTCCTAAATATACACAAATTTTAAAATGCAAAAAAAATAAACTGGGCCCCTATCTTACATCATACATAAAGATCAACTCAAAATGGACAAAAAAACCCCTCGAATGTAAGGTCTGAAACTATAAAATTTCTAGAAGAAAATAGGAAGTAAACTTCTTGACACTGATCTTGGCAATAATTTTTGCATTTGACACCAAAGCAATGGCAATAAAAATTAAAAATAAATGAGATTACATCAAACTAAAAAGCTTCTGTATAGCACATGAAACTATCAAAAAAATATAGTCAACCTAAAGAATAGGAGAAACTATTTGCAAATTATATATTCAATAAAGGGTTAATATCTAAATATATGTGTGTATATACATATATACACACATATATATAAATATAATTATATATTATATATATAATCTCAAACAACTCAATAACAAAACAAACAAAGAAACAATTCAGTTAAAAAATGGACAGAAGAGAAACTGAATAATTTTCCAAAGAAGACATATAAACGGCCAACAAGTACATGAAAAGGTGCTAAATATCACTAATCATCATGGAAATGCAAATAAAGATTACAATGAACTATTACTGCCTTACACATGTTAGCATGATTGTCATCAAAAAGTTAAGAGATAACAAATGTTGGCAAGGATGTAGAGAAAAGGGAACCCTTTAGGGAGAATGTAAACTGGTGCAGCCACTATGGAAAACAGTTGGAAGGTCTTAAAGAAATTAAAAATAGAACTATCATACTATCCAACAGTTTCACTTCTGGGTATATATCTAAAAGAAATAAACACTATCTCAAATAAATATCTGCACTCCTATGTTCATTACAGCAGCATTTATAATATTCAAGACATGGAAACAATGTAATTATCCATTGAATTGATAAAGAAAATATGATGTTCATATACTATAGAATACTATTGAGCCATAAAAAAAGAAAATCCTTTCACTTGCAAGTTGCATGGATGGAACTTGGCATTATGCTAAGTGAAATAGATCAAGCAAAGAAAGACAAATACTGTACGATCTCACCCATATGTAGAATGTAAAAAAAGATAAACTCACAGAAACAGAAAGGTTGGTGGTTGCCAGATATGGGGAATGGGTGGGTGAGGGGTGGGAAAAATTGGTGTTGGTGGTCAAAAAGTATAACATTCCAGTTATAAGATGAATGAGTTCTGAGGATTAGATGCACAACATGGTAACTATAGTTAACAATACTTACTGTATATTCGAAAGTTGCTGAGAGAGTAGATCTTAAAAGTTCTCATCATGTATAATAAAATTGTAACTATGTAAAGTAATATTATCTAAATTTACTGTGGAAACCATTTCCCAATATATACATATATCAAATCATTATGTTGCACACTTTTAACTGTTATATAATATATATGACAATTATATATACAATAAAAGTTACATTATATATATATTTATTATATCTAATAAATGTCGTATGTCAATTCTGTCTCAATAAAATTGAACAAAAAACATAGGTTAGTGAAGAAGGGAGAACAGTCATTCACACTTTCATTCTTAACAACCTACTCTTCTAGTTTGTTAGATGGGTGCTGGTTTAAATGGAAGTGGGTGGGTGGGAAAGAAATAAATATAAGAAAATACATGGTAAATTTGAATATGCAATTCTGGTTTCTATTTGTATCCCACAGTTGGGATTGATTTAGCATAATTTGTGTTGCTAAATAGTTACTTTATAAATTGACTGCTTCCTAACATCTCTAGAAGTTTCATGGATGAGGGAGATGGTGGTAAAGATCAGAGGTATTATATAAATTCTAAGTATCAGCATTATAAAGGACCAGACTTTTTTCTCCTTCCTTCCTAGCAATTTTCTGCACTTAAAAAAAAATTATTACTTTGCTAACTACCAAGCTCCTTTCAAGTTATTTAGCGGTTCTCATTGCTTACTATTTCTTTGTTTTTCTTCTTTTAATAAAACAATTCAACAAAGTTCTGTTTCCTCTAGGTACTGTTAAATCTTGTCCTGTTTGTTACTCAGGTGTTTTCTCTGCAAATTGTTGAATTCATTTAAGTAGAGGGATCTTTTTATAAGCTCTATTAAATCTAAAAAGACATCCTTGCTTTAAATATCTAGCAGTGTTAGCAAGGACTGGTAAACTCTGTAGGAGAAAATTGACTCAAAAGTTTATTCTGTTACAACAAATGTAGGCACACAAGATCTTGCAGCAGTATGCATTGAAGGTTGGCCTGGATGTGATTAGTGTGAGGTAGTGATCAAGAACTAAACCTTTTCAGATTAAATCTCTATCCAGATATAGACCAGAAGATTTTTTAAAGCAGAACTCTCTGTAATTTTAGCTTCAAACAGATATGGTTTTCTCAATGTGTTTTCTGATTCCCTGAAAATAGCTTGAAGTATGTAAGATAATATGAGAGGTACAATAGAGAAGGAGGTTTTCATCCTTCTCAAAAATGAGTCTGTGCAGTCCAAAAATATCAGAGAACTTTTTACCCTGTGCCTTTACTCACATTGCCCACTCTGTTCGAAATGCTTCATATTACTTCTCCCTCAATATTACTTTGATGGAGCAAGAAAAAGGCTAATCAGGCAAAATTCTGGAACGCTTTCTCAGGCTTCTCCTCCTGCTGCCAACCTTCATCACTGTTTCTTTTTCATGCCTTATCTTCTTTATTTTGGCAGGTATCTTGCATGATGACTGTTTCATATGAGCCCATAGAATCAGACATTTCTTTATTCAAAAAAGTTAAGTGCCTGCTATGTATAAATAGTCGGCAGAACTTGGATAGTCTCACAATATTAACTAGTTGTTTCTATAGAAACGAAAGGCTACTGTTTACCCTCTATGGGACCAGCACTCAGGGTTGCCATCCAATGACTTGATGATCATGTGGGGGCATCAAACATTTTTGCCCAATCACTTCATGATTTCATGCTTACAAGATGGTTCAAGAAGTGTCTGTGAAGCAGTTTTTACACATTGTGCAAAACTTAGTGACTCACACAAATATCAAACCAGCAACCTTTGGTGCATTACCATGGGGATCTAGTCAATTGATTCGACAGCACAGATATTTTTATATATTAATTTATCAATCTGAAGCACTCAGCTTCATTTAGACAGATCTATCTCCCATTCTCTTCTTCCTCTGCCTATTCTCCACATTAAATATATTTATATGAAAATAGGGTTTACATCCCTTGGGATCTTAGCTTTGTTCCTGATAGAAATTCTCCCTTTTGAAGTAGTAGTACTCTCTTAGAGAGTTAATATAATATTTAGACAATATGACATCGTCTAAACAATTGAAATTCTGCAAATAAGAACGCTGATTTAAGGTGATGCTCTGGAGAATTCAAGAACCTGAATTAATAAATAGTAAAATCATTTTATCGTTACCAAAGTCATTACTTATTTTTTCACCTTGTGCTATTTAGACAAAAGTAGCAGCAGCAAAGTTTAACAATACAATACTAACAGAGAGAGAAATTAATGAGTGCAAAAAATCCTTGATAATCAGCCACATTAAAAAAAAAGGAAACCATGGATGAGAGCACCACCCAAATAAATACAAAATTGCTTAAGCACAGTTTAAAAAATTCCATAGAATCTTTTGCACTTCAGAGGCTGAGCTTAGCAAAATAATTGTGGTATGAATTACATTTCGTTATCATAATTTTACTCAGTTCTTTTCATGAGGAAAAATGGGAACTACTAAAAGCCGACTCCAGTGACTAATATGCATGCCTCTGCTGAATTACCATGCTTAAGCACATTTTATTAGGGACACTTATTCCCCAACTATTGTAACATGAAAGGTAGAAATTTACCAGAAAGAAAACAGGAAAAGAAATGATGTTTTATTTTACTTATCCCACTGGAACAGGGAGCAATTTAAATGTACGGATGTAAAGCATTGCTTCGGAGCCAGCTATTGGTAATTGTTCCTGTCTTTAAGTAACGGACTATTTAAAGTGCAGCAGTCATGCATTTGCTGGCCTAATTTGTATTGCAAGATATTATGAATACATTAGTCTCCTAGAGTAGAAAATTCACAGTCAGTATACTTTGAGGTTCCAATGGAGAGAGCGAAAGATTATTGTGACAATCGCCCAAGGTAAGGGTGCAGTTACCTCCCACAGTTGCTGCAGTGGATTGAGACTCAAGGCAATAATTACGCAAAAGAAGTTGAGAAACCTAATAGTCTAGTAGAAATACAAAGAGACCATACATCTATAATCTCAATCCTAAATACAGGCACGAGAGTAGACAAGAATCTGACAAATCAGTCTGATAAACACTAAAATTCACTTTGATACAGAGACTCTAGAAATCCTATGGTGGGATGGAAGGGAAATGCCTCTCAGACAGTCTCAATATGAAAAAAGCAAGTGGATGGTAGACTGACTTTAATGCTGCTGAAAATGTACATTTTCTAAACCTACCTAGTGTTTTTTTTCTAAGTTGCATTAAAGAAAGAAGTAATAATTAAATAAAGAATCAAGCTAATTATGGAGGGCAGAAATAATTGCTTTGTCATTAGTGGTTCTTTTAGTTTGTAAGGCATAGACACAGTTTCAGTTATCTCAGGGAACAAGGTTTCATGGTAAAAACCATAAGGAATAGAAGAAACAAATTCATCAGAAGTTGAGGCAATGTGAACACAATTCACGCCATCCTAGCTGCGCCACAATCAGCAACTTGGGAGTTCAGCATTTTCTGATTTCAGATTTCTGCTGCTTCTGCTTCCCTTCTGCTTATTTTTCACCTATCTCCCTCTGCTGCTGGGCTCTGATTATCATTAGTGCCATTGCATCACGGCCTCTGCTGGGTCCCTTTGAACTATTCTACTCTCTTCAATCTTGTTTGTGTGTGCCATGGTCAGATTCCCCTGTAAAATATCTGATTGGGTGTTTTAGTCCCTTTCTAGTATAGACATCTCCGTTCTGCAAAGTTTTCTTCCAAAGGCACTCACTGGATACTTTGGTTCAGTTAATAATTCCCAAAGCCATCAATTCTGACTGATATGGCAGTGGGACATAGTACAAAGTACTATTATCTCAATGTCAGGAACCTTTTGCATTGTGATTCACTTTGCCTAGAGAGCTCTTTCCTAAATACCCATATGTCTCACTTCCTCAGTTCCTTCAGGTTTTTGCTCAAATATCTTCTTCTCAGAGAGATCTTTCCTGATCAGCCTCTTTAAAATTTAACTCTCTACTTTTCTAACACTTTCCCATGCACAGGTAATCCCTAGTCTTCTTTTCTTCTTTTACTTCTTTATTTGTCTTCTAAATATCTACTAACATCAAACTATGTACATTGTACATTATATGTCTCCTATCAAAATATAAATTCCACAAGTACAGGAGTTTTTACTTTTTTTTTCACTTTGGCTACCCAGAACCTAGGACACTGCCTGCTACATGATAGCCACTCAATAAATAGTTATCAACTGAATGTATACAGATTGAAAAGATGCTGCAGCAAAAATTAAAGATAAAATTAATGTGGAAAAATAGTGTTGCAGCAAACCTAGAGATTGGCTAGTCCAAATAGGAACAGGGAGTCCCCAGGAAAAAGACCTCTGGAAAACAAAAATCAACACAATATTTGATTGGCTATCAAAGTTGGGAGGAAAGAATGAGACTATGATAGAGAGTGAGTGCCAAAAAAATCAGAAACTTTAGGGAAAATTATAATAGAAAGGGACATAATTAAAATATAGTAGTAGGCTCTGCAAAGCACAATAATTGCTTTTAATATCAAATAGGAAATTCCTCCATATTCCATATTTCCATCTCTGCTTACATTTTTAGTTTATTTTGTTGAGAAAAGTAGGCATAGACATATTGTGTGTGTGTTTCTCTATTAAATGTTTCATGTCTTCTTGAGTGTGTAACTGAGATAATGTATGCAGCTAGTTAATCTGAATTTCTCTTATGGGTATAGAAATTTATTAAAGAAGCGAATTTAAATAAATAATAACTATACATAAATATCTATCTACATACAATTCCATGTTAAAAGAATTTCTGGTGAAGAAGAATCATTCAGTATATGAATGTGAATTAACATACAGGCCTACTCAGGTATATACCATCTGGCAATCTCAACCTTCTGAAAGATAGCAAACGATCAGGAATAAATGTCTATCATAATAAATGTCATAAAATCCATGCGCTTTATTCAAAGTCCATTAAGTTGTACTTTATCTACATTTATTTTAGTCACAATTCTAATAAATGTGGTTATCTGATTTCAAGCTTATTAAAAAAAGAATTTTAGAGACAGACATGACAGAGCACTATAACTAGCAGTGACAACATGATCCTGAGTCATCAGTGAAAGGTTAAATTATTTTCAGCTTCTTTTGTTAAAAAAAAAAAAGTTGATGACATGTCCAAAAGGTTTTAAGAAAGATTTTAATTCAAAGGACTAGCATTTTAACCAAAGTTCTTACATAACTATCTGGTCAGTGGA
The DNA here is from genome assembly GCF_902729225.1 of Pteropus medius. Lineage (NCBI taxonomy): Eukaryota > Metazoa > Chordata > Mammalia > Chiroptera > Pteropodidae > Pteropus > Pteropus medius. The sequence continues at coordinate 6,143,425 of NW_024355008.1, forward strand.
AATAAAGTCACCACCACAACCACCAATCATCATTATCAGCATCACTGTTTCTACCATTTAATAAACTTCTATTTGCAAGAAATAATAGGAGCTACTTCTCATGTTAATTAATCTGATAATAACCCTAGGAAGATATTACTATACTCATTTTCACATAAAGAAAATAAACTTCAGATAAGAGTAGAACAAAGAGAGAGAGATGAGATTCTATCTCAGACTCTATTGTAAGTTTTGAATGTATGTTTACCTTCTAAGCTTGTTCCTCATCTCAGTTTTTATTTTTTGAGTAGTTTCTCTCACACCTCTAGGTTCAATGAACATCTCTATATAGGTAACTTACACATTTATAATTATATCAACAACTGCTCCTCAAAACTTTAGATTCATATATTTAACGCCTATTGAAATCTCTTGACTAACTCTTTAATGCATCCCAAACTCATCATCTTCCATTAGCCCCTGCTCCTCCTCCAGTGTCTCTTACCTCAGGGATTGGCTTTACCATTCAGTTACAAAAGCCAGGAGACTAGGAGTCAGTCCGACAGTCCTAACAGGTTCATCTTCCTCAGACTAATATATTGTCTCCATCTCCATCACCACTTCCCACAGTTTAAGCTACCATGTAATAAAAATCCCTTACTCAATTACAACTACCTCTAACTACTATACGTTTTACTACTCTAGATAATCTTTAGTCTTCAGATTTTACCAGAGTAATCTTTTTCTGTTTAAGTATATTTAATCATATCACATCTCTGAGTAAACAAAGATTTCTATTGCTCTTGGGACAGAGGCAAAACTTGGTTTCACATCCTACAAGGCTCTGCGTAGTGTTGGCGCTGTCTCCTTCGCTTGTCTTATCCCATCACACTCTTCCTCTCTCTTTGTTGTCCAGGTATTCAAATCTTTCTATACATTTTCTTGCTCTCTCTCACCATGGGATATTTTTTTTCCTGTAATATGTCCAGAATCTATCTTCTTTCTTTATCTAGGTAACCCTTCTCCTTTTCAGTTTCAGCATGATAATCTTTTCTTCATGGAAGCCTTCCTTGATCTTCTTGCATAGGTCAAATTTCTCTTTTATAGAAATTCATGATACCACATACCCCTCCTTCTTTTCACTTCCCCCATTTTAATTTTTACATTTATTTGTATAATTACTTTATATGTTTGTCTTTCCTTCTAGATTGTAAAGTCTATGAAAGAGAGATAATCTCCTTTTACTCATCATTTGCCATGGTATGAATGTTTGTGTTCCTGCCAGATTTATATGCTAAAATCCTAATGTCCAATTTATTTCATTAGGAAGGGAAGCTTTTGAAAGGTGATCGGGTCATGAGGGCAGAAGCTTCATGAATAAAATTAATGAATGCATTTTATTTATTATTAACAAAATAATTTAAATAACAATATAACTGTTTAAACTTCAGTTCTGTATTGTCTTTATATAAGTGTAAATTGGTAGAGTGGGCCTGGAATGCTGATCAATTAAAATTCATTCATACATTGTATTTTGTAGGAAGACATTGTTTTATAGTGGAAATCTCTATGGATAGTAGCTTGGCAGATCTCCTGGATCAGTGAGATCAAATTAAGCTCTAACTTGCGAACTTGGAGAAAGAAAAAGCATGCGTTTATCATAGCATAAATGAGCAAATGAAATAAAAATGATTTGAAAAAAAAACTGGCATGTATTAGAAACTCAATAAAAATTAGCTTCTTTTTTTTCCCTTAGTATTAGTTTTTGAGAGATGGTTATATTAGAATATGGGTTAGATAACAACTTCTTTCATGTATGATTAAGAGTTAAAATTAGAAGTAGCACTTTATAGAGGTCAACTAAAAACATTTTTCAAATTAATATAGACAAAGTATTGTTATCACTGTAATCAATTAATTCCTGTTACATAAAAAATTAATTATGTTTTTTTTATTAAAGCATAAAGCATAACAAAGAACTACGATTAGAACAATCATCTTTGAAACTGGATTCATTATTCTCGCAGCAAAAACTGTAGCTCTCCTGGAGATTAAGAAAAACATATATTAGTAGGCATAAAGGAAGGAAGGAAGAAAGGAAGGAAGGAAAGACATATGAGGCGTTAAGCAATTTTATTCTCAGCTCCTTCACTTGGTTTTCTCAGTGACTTCATTTCCTGCTTTTAAGCCAATGATATCCTGTTTATCATAACATTTGTGAGGTGAAAAGGGAAAAATAAAATTGTTTCTACAGTATTAAAGATGTCTTGAAAATAAGACCATTATTACATCCTTTTTGCTGTTTATTATATTTCAAAAGCAAAGCAATCATTGTTACATGAAGTTTTCTGTTACCCTTTGCTTTAAGATCTTAGGTTGAATTCACGTATGTGCATCATTCTGTACATGGGAAAGTGAGTTCTAAACTTCTCTCTCAATATAAGTCAATATCAATACAATTACTTTTTACTATGTAAACTTTGAAGTTAAGAAGGAAACATAAATAAAATTATGTTTAGTGTCTCTCTCTGATTCTTAGTGTTTTATCTGTAAAAAAAAGAAAGCCATCAAAAAGATGAAGATAAAAAATGGAAGAGGAGAAATAAAAGAAAGAAAAAGGTAAACCAGATATTGAGATACATAGATAGAATTTGATATGGGTATAATGAGAATTAAAGATTTGTAGTTATGGAGAAAAACAAAAACCTCAAGAGACGTGCATACAGAAACCAAAACATATGCACTGAAAGTAGCACAGGAATTGCACCTGTATACTGAGAAAAATAACTTATTAAAACACAAAACAAAACAAAAATTTAGGAGCATACTTTTGTATCTAACTAGAGACAATTTGATTTTTAGAATATGCTTGTGAACTTTTAGAACATAATTTATATTTTTAAGTTGCAATTCTGCAAATACAGGCATACCTTTTTTGTACTTGTTCTGATGCCAGATCAAATTTAATCAAAGGTCAAATCCACCCTGTAGATCCCCTAATTGCCAACTTCAGGTCTTTAAACATGTACAGTCTTATATTTAAACATCGGTATTAAAATAAACTTTTGTTGAATTTTAGCATAGGTATGTTTATTTTAAATGAAATTGAATGAGATATATTCATGTGTTTCTTTACATATATTATGTACCCTCTTTGGCTTACTTTCTGACCCTTTATTATACTTATTAGTTGTGTATGTTTAAATTACTTAAATGCTCTTTGATTTCAAGAAACAGCTGTTGTCTCAGGTTATTTGTAGTGACATGGATTAGTTTATCAATTAATTACTCAGTGACACCTCATCTCAGCATTTAAGTCATTAGGTCTCAGGGAAAATTTAAATCTTATTTGAGAAAACTACAATAGCTCTTGTGGCCCAATTATTTTATAGAATTCCGCCATTCTGAACACTTCACTGTTTTCTGTTTCTACTTCTTTTTATTTGTAACTGTTTTCCTCTTATAGCTTCTGTTTAATCACGGTTTTTACTTCCTCATAGCATCTGTATACTTTCTTCTTGTATATTTTTCAGTTTCTATGCTATCCACAGGCCCCCACCAGTGTGTGTGCATGTATGTGTGTGTGTGTGCGTGCGTGCGCGTATATGTGTATCTAATTTAAAATATTGTAAGAGAAGAAATGGTTTATCAATTAATCATCACCTTGATGAGACTTGCACCACCACCTAAAAATAGCTGCCTGTAGCTCAGGTATTGGTCTCAACCCCATTCAGTTGAGACCATGGTGACAGTGTCACATGGCACAACACGTGTAGTGGTTTGCAGTTTTTTTTTTACCAGAATAAATTCGAAGATGTGGTGAGCACTCATGATTATGGCCTAATATAGTAACATGTACATATTTCATGTGTTCTAAACATTTTTCAAGTTGATATGACCATGTTATATAACCCACATAATTTATGGAAAGTTTCGCTTTGTCGCCTAGATGTCCTTGAAGTTAAAAGCACTTAGGAAAACACTGTATTGAGTGCATTATATAGCATTACACTAAGAGGTAAGCTATATCTACTGATCCCATTCATATGAGTTAATGCAGCTTTCACCCTATCGTCAAATTCATTGTACTTGACACAGTACACTGCCTTTGACTGTTTTATTTTAGTATGAAATTAATAAGTTAAAACCTTTTGTGAAAAAAATTATAATAAATGATATTATGGCTAGTTCATTGTTATATTAGGGGAAAGGTGAAAAATAATTAACATATAAATAAAATGCAATTATTTTATAAAGCTTTAGTGAGCTCATACTTATAATTTGATATTTACCTGTGATTATAAATCTGTAAACATGACTTAATAGTTTTAGAAAAGTCCAGTAACAAATAAAAGAAGCTTCACAGGAGAAATAGTAACAATACAATTTATATTTTCAGCTCGGAATAATAAAGGTTAAGTTCATAAGAATAGAGCAGGGTAAGCATAATCAATATGGAATTAGTTGCGAAATTTCAACAATAGAACTTGTGCCAATAATGTTACTCGAATGGGATAGAAATACACATAAGTTTAAGGCAGGCTTTGGTAATTTCCTGGAGAGTAAAATTGTTAGAGATGACAGAAGCAAGCTTGTGATATATACAGTGTATTAACTAAATTCAATAAAAATTTTTTCTAAGTATAAAAGTAGCATATTATTATCGTAAGAAATGTAGAAAATGTGAGAAATGAATATAGAAGAAAGAAAAATTAAAACAACCTATATAATCACTGTCAAATATGTATATATTTGACATTTATATTTGACATATATGTATATATGACATTGTATCTACAGTTTTGAACCTGTTTAAAAATTCAACATTAGACCATAAAAATTTCTCTATGTCATTACAAACATTTTGTAAATATAGTTTTAATTGCTCTTTATTTCAATAAAGTGTCAGTTTTTGATACATTCAGGTTTTTAATTATTGATAAAATTAATCTTTTTTCATATTTGTTAGCCATTTATATTTTTTCTTGTGAGAATTGTACATTCATGCAATTTGTCCAGTTTTCTACTGGATTCATCATTTTTTTTTAAGTTTTGGATCACAGAATAAAATTTACTCTTTCATAAACTACATAATGAAGAAATTCTACATTAAAAGGATGTGGTAGGATAAAATCTGACTGAAGAAAGTAATACATGCATTCAGGCAAACATACATACATTTATATATTCACACATATATGTGAATATATGAAACAGACACTCATATATGTGAATACATGCATACACACAAGCACATATATATATGTGTGTATATTTCAATGACCAATATTTAGGGAAGGTGAAAAATAAATTTTTCAGTCTGTGTTATGCAGTCATCAAAACACTCTTTAGTGTCAGGTCCCTTCCAGGTTATTTTGGCAGGTATTGGTACCCTGTCCATATTCCTTTATGTGTCTGGAGCTTTCTAATTCACTGTGGCTTTCTGTGTTTCATTTTATGAGGGCTTTCTTTCTTTCCTGAGCCTGCTTGGTCTACACAAATTGGAGTAGACTCAGACCCATTAATGCCTCAGGAGCAATCCTCAGCCAACAAGAGACAAGAGTTGATATGTAACATCCCAGCTTCCTTTCCCTTAGTGAGACAATTCTGTTTTGTTCTTTATACTCTCTTGAAGGGTTTCTCCATGGGGATCCCCATATAGACAATATTCACTCATACACTGTATATTGGTCCTTTTCCTTTCTCTGTCTTACTTCTGTACTCTCTCACTGTACTTCCCTCTCAAATAAACCATTTGTGCTTAAAATCTTGTTTAGGAGTCTGCTTTTGCAGGAATCAAATTATTATGGTCATAAACAATAAAAGATAGTGGGTTTTAGAATAGGTCTAAATAAGTCAGGAGAGAATTGAGAGTTTTAGACCACCAAGTTTAACACAAAAAGAAAACTATATGTAGCTCTATTATTGTTGTTGCTTTGTCACCACTGTTTTTGACAAGCCTTTTTCCCTCTGCTCATCCCTCCTCTGGCCCTGATGTAGTATGTCAGCCTGGCATTCAGGAAAGAGCCTCAGAAGAGACAGATGCAGATATGCATTCATGCCCTGCGCCAAAACCAGTCAGTCACCTAGCTTCTCAGAGGCTCAGTTTCTTCATTTATAAAATAGGGGTAAGACACCTGCTTTTCCAACCTCACTGGCTTTTTTAAAGCCTTCATAAGATCTTTCAGGGAGAATGTTTTTTGTGAGTAATTTATGAGATAGCAAGAATTGGTATCAAATTTGTGCCGGAGCTTTGATCTCCACCTCACACTTCCTTTGCTGTTCATGTGTTTATGTATTTGATAACTTTACCTAACATTCTTCAGAGTTCCATGTGCTGAACTTTGGGACTTGAACTTCATAAATGTTATTTATTCAGCTGTGGATGCGCAAAAGACTGACAGTTAACAGTCATTGTGTTGTTGAGGAAAAGCACAATTAGTATTTTCCTCATCGAGGTTTCTGCAGCAGCAAGAGCCCCAACTACAGTTCTACAACAAAGGAACCTGCCTAACACCAGACGGCTTCTCATAATACCTGATCTATCAGGAAGTTCAAAGCATGTAGTTCTCCCACCTAAGAGCAGCTGCAAGAAGGGTTCTTTGACCACATCATTTTGGAGCTGGAAATTCTTGCTTTTTCTAGAGGTAGCCATCTCGAATCACTATTACTTAAAGTGGAGAAATTTAGTGCAAGGATCTATTTGTAGGAGAAACTCCTGACAGATTTTAAAGGGAATGCTCTTCTGTGAAGCCAAAATCTGACTGGTTTACCTATGGGAAATAAACTCAGGTACAAAGATGGGCTCTCTACCAGAGGAAAAAAATGAAAAGGAAGGAGAAATTGAAACAAAGGAGATTGAAAATTTTTTTTATTATTTAAATCATTTTAAAATAAAATGAGGCTTTTTATACCTTTTTTTCTAAAGATTACAAAAATGGTTTTCTTCCACAGCAGAGAGGGAGCAATCAAGCTTAAGTTACAAAGCGAGGAAAAAGATGAAAGTTTAGAAAGCTTTAGAATTTTGCTGACTTACAGGCAGCAGGCCGGGGAAAGGCAGAAAGACAGGAAATAATGATTACTATTTGTGCTCTATTTCATAGTTTCCACTTTGGTTAAACTAACTGGAAGGAAACAAGTGATTAGGTTACTTGTGTCATCACTTACATCAGTAGTTTTATTTTTGAAAAAAAAAAAATCATTATCCTTTTTTATTCAAGGAGAATGAGGATCATTGCCCAATATTATTCTATGTCACAAGCTAAATGTTTTGTTGCAAAGATAGGGGAATATTGAAATCTGCACTGGTGTATACAGTAGAAGTGATTTTGAATTTAGTATTAGAGATCACAAGTTACAGATTACAGTAAACAAAATATCATGTGTGGAACTCTATCTTCATGCCTAGCTCTGTTTCCCTCTGTTCTACTGAATTCTCGCAGTGTCAATAAGAAATATCTTTACAAGGGCAGAATCTTTCACATAGAATTTTCTTTCTTTTCCTCCCTTCCTCCCTCTCTCTTTCTCTCCCTCTCTCTTTCTTTCCTTCCTTCCTTCCTCCCTCTCTCCCTCTTTCCTCCCTCTCTCCTCCTTTCTTTTTTTTTTTCTCTTTCTTTCCTTCTTTCTTTTCTTTCTTTCTTTTATTTAGATTTCAACTCTTTCTTTCTATAACAACTCTTTCTCTTTCTTTCTTTCTTTTCTTTCTTTCTCTTTCTTTCACAACAACAACAACAACAACAACAGCTGGCTATTCCTTCCTTCTTCCTTCCTTCCTTCCTTCCTTCCTTCCTTCCCTTCCTTCCTTCAGCTATTTTACTTCCTTTCTTTCTTCTTCCTTTCTTTCTTTTCTCTTTCTTTTCTTTTCTTTCTTTCTTTTCTTTCTCTCTCTTCCTTCCTTCCTTCCTTCCTTCCTTCTTCCTTCCTTCCTTCCTTCCTTCCTTCCTTCCTCTTTCTCTCTTTCTCTCTTTTTTTTCCTTTTGCCTATATGAATTCTATCCATTCTTTCAAAATTGCCCTGATCAAGTTCCTTTTTAAAAACAAAATAAAACAAAAAATGTGGTGAGTACCTACTATGTACTAACCATTGGACTGGATTTTATATACATTAACTTACATTCATGTGAAGTGGAGAGTATTGCCTGGTTAAGCAGATTAAGAAACTACTTCCTCTTCCCCTAAATTCCTCTACCACTTAGAGCTGGTAGCACAGAAATTAGCACTTAAATGTTACTGTTTAATCATTGTTTCCAGTGGATTTATCTTTGTTTCAAACAGGGCTCTAAGTCTTTAGAAGACTGAGATATTATGAAATATTGAGTAGAAGCCCAATAAATGCTTTTAGATGGTTACATCTTGGGTTTATCATCTTACAATTCAATGTGACTTTAGTCTACTCTTAGGATCAAGGAAACTTGATTTTCAGTGACCAGGAAATGAAACCAGCATAAGGTAATACAGAGCATCATTGTCAGTTGCATCACTTCAGTATAAAATATAATCTCACTGTTTTCCTGTTTAATGTTATTGGACCAATGAAAAGGAAAGTTTGTGGCATCCAAAAGAAAAAAATTCTACTTCATAGTCATAACTACATAAAGAAAAAAAAGACCTGGAATCACTCTAAAGATACCTATATAAGGTACAAACCAGTGTTTCTTAAGCCACCCGTGTGAAAGACTAGTTTCTTCTTTCCTTCCAATCCATTCTGGAGTGATATTTTTATAAAATATGTTAAAAGTGAATTACTACAAAAATGTAAAAGTAGGAATACAAAATATGTTTTATTTCTTTTTTATTCTCAGATTCAATAGACAAAAATTACTTTGCCTAATGGCCATAAAATCTTACTCAAAATCTCTAAATGATCTTGTCATTGTACACTGACAATGAAAAAGATTTTATACACTGACCTCGGTCTGCAGACCCATACTTGGAGAAGCACTACTATAAATCTTAATCTTATCTAGAGAACAGTTGCCTACCAAGTACAAGCAACAAAAACAGAAACACCAAAACCTACATTATTTTCATTTGAGTTATTTGGGAAACTCTTTCTTCTGCTGCCCAGAGAAATAGACTTTGGGTAGCATGCTGATGCAAAGACCTGAATAACTGATTCTTTCTTCTTTTCTGTTTTTTTTTTCTTCACATTTGTTTTGTGTAATATAAGTAATTCTCTTTTTCCTTATATTCTCTTTCTAAAAAAATATTCAAGCCTTGCAAATATATATCTCACAGATTTTTTTTTATATTTTCTTACTTCTGATATTTTAATAAACAATCTCTAATTAGCTTCTGTGTTTTGATTTTATTATTATAAGACAGTAAGTAAATCTTATATTATATTCAGCACTTTCTAATGCTTTTGAGAGTTAGTTAATTCAAAAAAGCTTTTTCTAACTACCAGTAACAATGTTATTAAATGATTTCCTTAGTATGATAACCATCACTTTCTTTGACTTTAATGCCAAACTTAATTTTAAAAATGATATAACTGTGTGAATTCAACAAAGAAAAAGGGACTTTGAAGTAAATTATATTAATGAATACCTCAAGTTTTTTAGCAATTATTTCTCCAATATATATGCATATCTATAATTGATCAGACAATGACATAAGTCTTAACATTGCCATCCGGTAGGAACGCCAGTGCAATGATTCTACACATATACTAGAGGTAACAAACATGATGAATTAATAGTAGCTAATATCGTACAGAAGAATATCTTTTACATGATTGTTTTTCATTATATGATTTCTAGTTTGATCAACTCCTTTTCTTTCAAATAAATCTGAACTAAAGGAGAAGAAAAGTAAGAAAATTTTGCTCAGTTACTTCTAAGTATTGGAGACATATTCTTTCAATCTTCCCTTCATCCTTTTGAAACTGATATAGAATTTTTCTTCATGCATTACCTGTGAAGAGCTAAGTTTAGATAGGTTACCTCACTTTCTCAGGTGCCACAGGAAAATATGAACAGTGCAGAAAAATAATTGAGTTGTCCTTGTATGTGTTTCTACTGAATATTTTATTCCTACTCATATATATGTTAAAAGTTAATAATTTATTGTGATAGGGGCTCTGATAATTCCTGACAAGTATTAACTGACTAAGTAGACTGTAAAGCATGCAATTTATGACAATAAAAAATTAAAATTGTAAAAGTAGTTACTCATTTCACTTTTGTTAGATAAGAAAAACCATATTTTTGACTTTTACTGGATTTATTAACATGCAGTATTTCAATAGCTATACAACAAACCAAATATATTGAAATAAACATATAATAAATGTGCTATATTGAACAGATTTTAGAGATCATTGAAGGACAAATAAATTTGGGGGGGGATATGGCAAATCTAACATTAATAATATTCTTAAGTTCATGCCCTTAGAAGATAATTTTGAGCATTCAATTTTTTATCCTACTGAATATAAACCCTTATATAAGCCTTGATATACGGAGATCAAAGACTACATGGCACTTAAGTAGAAAGTTAGCAAGCAGAAACCAGTTCTCTCAAAAAAAAAAAAAAAAATGAGTACCTTCTGTTAGGTAGGAAAGGCAAGAAGAGTAGTAAATTGCTATTTGTTTTCTTCTCATGCTTTGAGCAGGAGCAAGCCCTTCCAATGACTGAGAAATGTCAATTGGTCAGCAGGGGATGAATAGGAAACGAGAACATAAAAGCAAATAGCATGAATTTTAAGTAAGTCTCCGGTGAGGTATTTAAACATATTGCAATATGATGGGAACTTCCAATTTGCTAATATTTTCCCTAGTTTAACCGTTTTCTTCTATAATACCACATCAATGAGTATTTCAGTGTTAGTTAATGAAGGGAGCCAAAAATAATATAATTCAGGGTGAATACAACTGATATTTATCTTCCCATGAAAGAAATGATGAGAACTCTTGAGGTGATAGTAAGAGTCATCTTTGTGCTCTTTATATGAAATTTAAGATTACACCACAGAGTAGAAATTAGGTGTTTTCCTTTCTAGTAATATTCTTTGTAGTTTCTTACTGAAAGATTTTTTTGGGAAAATAGACTACTGCTATTGGTACAGATTTTCAGTTTTGAATACCATTTTGTCATCTCTTTGGAACACAGAGTTATTCTAGATGATCTTTTCATGAAATAAAGGCTATAAATTAGTTTTCGTTTAAAACAAATAAACGTATCACAATCTAAACACCTTATTCAATCTCCAAGAATGACTCTTGTTACAAATATCTAGTTCTTAAAGGTAACTATGAATGTTTTTCTTGCATAATTGGATATTTTGAAAAGTAAGGAAGCTTCTTTCACAAAGGAAAAGCAACATAGACATATGCCTTATATATGTAAATAATTAATAATATTTTACTTTGAGTACACAGTATTTATATTGACAAATTTACAACTTTCTACACAATTTGTGATACTCTAAGTAGTGTCATTTCAACATATATTTTAAAGCTGTATGAAGGAAAAAAAACAATATTACATAACTGCCTATTAAAATTGAGACTGGAGTGTAGGTGGTTACTTTTTATTCAACTCACCAAATACAGAGCTAGTTGCTTAACATACATGATCTTGTTTAGTTAATCTATCAGTATTTTTGGACACAGGCTACTTTGTGTAACAGAAAAAGCACTAGAAAAATGTAATGAGAAAATCTAGTTTCCAGTTAATGTGCAGTCATAAGTGAGGTTGAAAAAAGAAGAGTTTAAGAAATAGCAAATCTAATTTATTGAATTGGTCATTTACATGAAAATTGAAAGTACTTAGAATGGTGAAATCCTTAGAAAGTGGCTTATAATCTTTACACTCAAATCCCATGATACCATACAGGAGGGGAATGTGAGCCCAAATCTATATTTCTTAATAAATATGAAAGAGAGTTCAGGAATCTATAAATGGTAGTGAAAAGGAAGATAGGAATGCATGTGTTTTCAGCCAGTGCAATGGAAATACTTGGAGAGAGTAATTGAGTCAAGGACGTGAAGAGCAGAGTATAAGAATACTGTGATGGGAGAGTAAGTAGGGGTACTGGGAAGATAACTAGACAAAAGTTTGTTTGGGTGATGACCTGAAATGATAGAAATGTAAGAATGGTTTTCAAATATGACTCCTTAAATGTGCCTTCACTGCAGGTGTCCAGAAAGCTGTCTAAGACTTGAGGACAGCGGACTTTGGGGACTGGCACATGGTTGTAGACTCTGGTAGAATCTTAGCTTTACCATCTCTGCAGGGAATGTGACCCTTTGCAGGTTAAGAGCTAGGTTAAGTCTGAGGTGTAGTGAAAAAGGGAGCCTGTGAACGAATTGCTAAATGTTGAAAACAGGGCTAGATGGGCCTTGAAAGAACCTAATAACTCCAGCAGTTGACACCTTGCCCTGTCCACATGAAAAAAATGATAGTTTCAGATGTAAAAATGCTTTTACAATAGCATTTATCAAAACACTATGTGCCAAACTATCTGCTAAGAATTTCACATTTATTAGTTCATTAGTTTCTCTCAATAATCCTTTAATGTTAGTATTATTATCTATATTCCTCAGATAAAGAAATTTTACCTAACAATGATAGAATAAATATTTAAACCTAAGCCTTTCTGATTTCGAAGCCTGAGATTAAAACCCCTATATTATACTATTTTTCTAACTAAAATTTTGTTTTGAGCTCAAATTTGGGATATGTATACATTTTCACTATATTTACACCTCAGAAGCTCAGAATTAATTCCTGATTTCGGTCTTACAATCACTAATTTATCCTGGAGGATAGAATATTTAACCGCAGTAGAAGAAACATTTCATATGCTCTTCTGTAAAATGGAACTGCTCGGGTGTAGAAAAGCTGTATAAAACACTGGCCACAGTGAAAAGGGGACCTTGCATTATAAGTCTCTTGAAAATTAGTACTAGTAGTGATTAACCCAATTATTTTTTCCTAGGTAAAGAAGGAAACAAGTTAGAACCAAAACTGGGAGTAGAAAAGTAGATGAAGAAATAGAACTAAACTACAATTTCCTCCTTTCTCTGTCCAGGATAGAGCCTTCGAGAACTGACAAAAATATCTCCTTTTGTTGAAATATAGAAAGAGATTATTTTTTTCAATTTATAGGCCAATCAACTTTAAGTATACTCAAAAGCACCTTGTAAAAACTAAGTAGCTTAAATAGCAGGACTTGTCTTGATGTGATTGGTTTTCTGAGTCACTGCTTCTTTAAAAGGCTGAATTGATCTTTCTATCATGACTGTGGTAAAAAACTGATTTTTATTTTTTTATTTTTTGGTCAAATGACAAGTACTGTGCCTATTAAACTACTTTCTTTGATTTTTGAGGACAGAGTAGGTTTTCTCTTGTATTTAGGAAACTCGAAAAATAAACTGAAATATTTTTTTCAAGAATGACTCATATCAAAACTTTTAAAGATAGCCAGTAAATTTTATTGTACTGCTAGTCCTTCCATGAAATGGGTCTGATTTTGATTCTCTTCTACCTTCATGTAAATACACATGATTAAGCCAGTGGCACTCACAGAAAAAAAAAAAAAAAAAAAAACCTCTGGCTTGAGAGAGGCCATCAAACTTCTTGATCAGTTTTTAATATTCAATTTTACTTGTTTAAGTGTTGGCTAAATTGGGAAGTGCTCCTGCATAAGAAGCATGCAATGCCAGGGACTCAAAGAGAAATTATAGCAATAGTTCATTCTTATGTTTCTCCCACTACCAGAGTAATGATTCCAAGAGAGAGTTTCTTAGTAGTATGTGATATTGCCCTCAAACTATTTCTATGTGCAAAATATTTAATTTCTGATTTTTTTCTTGGCCATTGAAGGAAAATATTTCATAGAGCAAATAACAAAATAATAGCTTTTAAGTTCTAAATTAAATCAGAAATTTGGTTGGGGAAGGCACTAGAGAGGGCGGAAGAGAAAAGAAAAATCCTATTGAGTTTTAATGTATATTCTGATCAGCAATGCTATTCATTAATGCTATTCTCAAATCTGCAGAACATGATAGATCTCTGAATTATTGCATTATATAAAGAAGCCGATAAAACATTTTATTGCTGTGGCTTATATTCCTTCTCTTTCATTTTATGCTTATATTTATCAGCTGTCATGGGGATAGGTGAAAAAGGTGGTAGTACTTTTTTCATTACTCTTAAAGTTGTAGATAACATAGTAACTTTAAGGTGAATTCTGACTAAATATATGAGTGCCAATATCACCTTCTTTTAAAAAATTTGCCTTTGTCTACAGCCATGCTATCCTGAACCAGCCCTATCCTGTCTGATCTCAGAAGCTAAGCAGGGTCGGGCCTGGTTAGTACTTGGATGGGAGACCACCGAGTAAGACCAAGTGCGTAGGCATAAAAAATAAAAAATATGGGATTGTAAACTGACAAGGTCCTTGCAATCTGCGCGGTCAACCAAGGTTCACCGTGCCTAGAAAAAAAAAAAAATTGCCTTCGTCGTTGTATTTAATGGATTTATCTCATTGGCATTGTGTATAAAAGAATTTGAACTCGCAAGCCTTCAGAAATGGAAGTTCAAAAAGTTTATCTGAAGTAGGGCAAGGAATTAAAATGCTATTGTAGCAGGACGAGGCAGCCTTTCTATTTGTCTATCTTTATCTTTGGTTAAGAGGAAATCTCTTTTGCATAATAGCACAACAAGGTTATGCCATGAAAGACAATTAATTTTAGAAAAGTTAAATTAAGATCTATTTTATATGTGCTCAACATTGAAGAATAGAGCCCTCTTAGAATAGACTGAGAATCCGATTGCCATGGGACTCAAGCAAGAGCTTTAGGAGATTCCACAGCATGAAACATTAGGGGCTGGAGCAAATTAAAGCCTGGAAGCTGAAAGCAAAGTAGGTAGAAAAGAGAGAGAGGGAGATCAAGTAAGAAAGAACTTCCATTTTCCACTCCAAGACAATACTGAATGGACAGAAAGTCAACAAAAAGAGAAAGTAAAGAAATAAGTTCTATCAGTCTCTAGATTCCAAGTGTGTTCATAATCAGCTATAGTTTCTCTGAAATACTTTTCAGGATTTGCACGGTATATCTATTTTACATTGTACTATTTCCCATTAATATTGCCTATTAAGACCCAGAATGTGATCTATAGGAAGCCAAATAAATTCAATTTAAAGCATTTTACATTTGTAAGATTAATATGAATAAGACTTGGTTGATCTCTATATTTATTTTTTTCTTTTGGTTCCGTGTTGAAGATCTCTTCTGATTCTCTGATTTCTCATCTGCTCCAGCATTTATTCAACCTTGTCGCCCAGGTTACTAGCACATTGAGAACAAAATAAAAAACTTACTTATTTTTATGACAAAGAAATTTTCCTGCATCCTGAATCTAATTAAGAAATCACGGAAAAAGCAAATTAGAAAATAAAGATGCTTAAATACTAAATAATAAATTGTAAACTTTAATTTTACAGAACATCGACATAATAATAGCAAATAAAATTTATTCAGGATGCAGGAATGGATAACTGAAAAATCGGTTAAATAACATAACATAGTATTTCATCAATAGAAAAAAATCAAAAGATTTTGCAATAAACAACGTAAAACATTGGGTAAAATTCAGTATGTATTTCTGATTATATAAACTCAGTAAAATAGGTAAAAAGGGAAATATCTTAACCTGACAAATATACATTTTTAATTAGCCAGCATCATATTTCAGTTGAATATTGAAAGAATTCTCAAATAAGAATGTATGATTTCTTACCATTATCATTTGTCATGTTTCTAAAATGTTGAGATAGTGCAGTTGACAAGAAAAGGCAAGAACCATAAACACTGGAAAATACAACAAAATTATCATTATTTACTATTAATTTGATAGTCTACATGGAAACCCTAAAAAATCTAGTGGAAAGTTTCGAAATAGTTAGATAATTCAGGAAACTAATTTACAAAATAATTATTTTTTAAATCCAGTAGGTTTTTATATGCTAAATATAAATAAGAAAAATGTAATAAAAAACATTCCATTAAAACATCAGCAAAAACTATAAAATAAATGGTTAGGAATAAACTTAAATGTATAAGAACTATAAAAAGAAAACTTTAAAACCCTACTGAATTACAGACAATAAGGTTTTAAAGACATAAAGTATTTTAATGAAGTACTATATATATACATTCCAAAAATTGGACATATCATAAGGGCACAGTTTGATAAATTTTCACCCAATGAATATATATGTCCACATAACTTCCAAGGAAATAAAGAAACTGAATATTGTCCTTTAGAGTTACATCTACAATTTAACTAGAGTTGATTATTATATATTGTGTGACATTGGGGCCAAGATACTGTATAAAGTTTTGTAACTACCACTACAGTCTTAATATAAAATATTTCCATCACTCTAAAAATTTCCCTCAATCCTCTTTATAAGCAAATATCTTTTCTCTTTTCCTAGCTCTTGGCAACAAATGATCTATTTTCTGTCGTTTAAATTTATACCAGTGGAACCATACAATATTAATCTTTTGTATCTGGCTTATTTTATTTAATATAATTACTTGGAGATTTGTTAATTTTTCCCCATGTTTTGGTAATTAATTTCTTTTTGCTAATTGGCAACATTGCATTGAATGGATATACTACTATTTATTTATTATTTCATTGTAGATAGATATTTGGGTTATTTCTGGTTTTTGGACATTTTATATACAGCTGCCATGAACATTCATGAAAAGTTCAATTTCATTCAGTACAGGGCAATTTTGACACTAACTACTCAGACTCAGATCCAAATTCACAGGTTAAGGATACAGTCTTCTACAAAACTGCCCTCACTTTAGACACCAAAAGCAAATTGGAGATTTTTAGGCCACCCACACTTTGACCAACTAACTACAAATTCAGAGTTCCCACTACTTTTGCAGGATAATTCCTTAGAATGCTTCACAGAACTCAGGAAAGTGCTATACTTATAATTACAGTTTTATTAGAGCAAAAAAGACACAAATCAAAACCAGCTAAAAGAAGAGACAGACTGGGACAGGTATGGAAGGATCCAAAAAATTTTATTTAAAAAGTTTCTATTTTCTCAGGATACATCATCCTTCCAGTACATAGATGTATTTTACTAACCATGGAAATTAACCAGAGCTTAAAGTGTCCAGAGTTTTTAGTAGAGTTTTATTATATAGTCATGACTATTGAATCATTAGCTACATGATTAAACCCACTCTTCAGCCTGCCTCCTCTCTCTGCTGGTAAGGGAGTTTGGATTGATATCTCATGGCTTTAAAAACTCCAATGCTCTAATCACACGATTGGTCTTTCTAGCACTGTTAATCGCCATCCTGAAACCTTCTAGGGACCCATAATGAGTCAAAATCACCTTATTAGCATAACCTTAGCAGGTGTGTGCCTAGGGATGCATCATGAATAACAAAGACACTCCTATTACCAGGGAATTCTGAGTATTTCAATGTTCTTTTCCTGAAACCAGGGACAGAGGTCAGCCAAATTTTTTATTATACAACATTGAATAATATCTAGGAATGGAATTGTATTTTCCACTTCAAATAAAATTGACAATTTTTTTTCAAAATGGCTGTGAAATTTTGACCTCTGTTAAACAGATTTATCATGAATGCTCTTGATCCCAAGCACGAGCAATCATTTTCTGTCTACTTTCCATATCTATAGATTTGCTCATTCTGAATATTTCTATCTTTAATTTATTGTGGAACTGCCTAATTATTTTCCCCACTGGCTGTACTCATTACATTTCTATCAGCAATATATGAGAGTTCCAATTCTTCACATCCTTGCCAACACTTGCTATTTGTCTCTTTGATTAGTTATCCTAGTGGGTGTGAAGTAATATTTCATTTTGATTTGCATTTCTCTGATGGCTAATAATGTTGACTATCTCTTCATGTGTTTATTGACTATTTATATATTGTCTTTGAAGAAATATCTATTGTACGTTAAATTGCCTTTCATCTTTGTTACCCACATATATGTGGGGTTATTTCTGGACTCTTTCTTCTGTTATCTTAATTTATTTGTACATTTCATTGCAATGACTACACTGCCTTTAGCTATTTGTTGATCTTGATGTCAATACCACATTTTCTTGATTAGGACCAAGACTGGGATATAAAGCAAGCAAAGTGCCTAAATTTAAGCCATGGAATTTAAGGAGGCATCACTCCCAGGTTTGTGCGAGTATCAGCCCTGAACTTGTATGATGCTCAGAGTAAATTCTTTAAATTTTGCACCAGAGGCAGTTTTTTTGGCCTCATTTGATCCTGGCCCTGACTTGATTACCATAAACTCATAATAAATCTTAAAGTGAGGCAGTGAAAGTCCTCAAACTTTATTATTTTTTTTTCAAAGTTGTTTTAGCTATTCTGGGCCCTTTGAATTTCCATACGAATTTGAGAATCAGTTTGCCAATTTCTAAAAAAAAAATACCTTCTGGGATTCTGATTGGGTTTGCATTAACTCTGTTTACTAATTTGGGGAAAACTGATATCTTAACAATATTTGATCATCTGATCCACGAGTTTAGGTCTCCTTAATTAGAATACATGTGTACAGGTATATTTTTCTTTTTTAATTTTAATTTCCTAATATTTGTTACCAGTACATAGAAATGCAATTAATTTTAATATAATAATCTTGTTTACGCAACATGGATGAACTTATTGATTAGTTATACTAGGTATATTTATTTATTTTTTTGTAAATTAAATAGGACTTTCGTTAAAAACATTTATCTCTTCCTTTCCAATCTGGATGTCTTTTGCTTTTTAGGGGGCCTTATTGTAGTAGCTAGAATCACCAGAATACTGTTAAATAGAAATGGTGAAAGCAGAAATTCTTGTCTTGTTTCTAGTTTTCAAGGGAGAATATACAGTCTTATCATTAATTATGATCTTAGCTGTAGATTTTTTATAGATAAGTTTTATTAGGTTAAGGAAATCTCTTCTAGTTCTAGTTTTCTGAGAACTTCTATCTAATTAAATTTGGATAGGGATAATGTATTTTTCCCCTATATCTTAAGATTGTCATATGGATTTTTTTACTTTTTTGTTAAAAATTTGTTAATATGATGAGTCCCAATTTATTTTTGAATGTTAAACCACGCTTGCATTCTTAAGTTAATTCCTTTGATTGAGCTGTGTTATCCTTTTAATATTTTCGGACATGTTTGATAAAAGTTTGCAAGGTATTTTTATATCTGTGTTCATGGGTGACATTTGTCTATGGATTTCATTTTTTATTAGGGCAATGCTAACATAAAATGAGTTGGTATATATTAATTTTTCACTGTTTTTTAAGTAATAGAAGAATTTTTGTAAACTATGTATTATTTCCTTCTTAAATGTTTGGCAACACTCATTAATAAAGACATTTGAGCCTAGAGCTTTATGTGGCCCACAGGGTTTTTAACAAAAAAATTAATGTACCTAAGAGCTATCGATTAGGCATCTATTTTTACACAATGATTTTTATTCATTGATGTCTTTAAAGGAATTTGTCCATTTCATTCAAGTTGTAGAACTTATTGGCATAAGCTGTTCTTTCCTTGGCCTCAGATAGCTTTCTTACAGATGTACACTAATCAATAGTCCCTCTGGACAATCACTGGCGTTCCCCTTCTATACAGCTGTTTCCTCCAGAACTCTTCTCTAGAATACCGCCCTACAAACTCTAGCTTCCCTGGTTATCCAGCACCACCACTACAACTCAGATGGTTGCCAGATTTTGCCTGGGTTCCTTTCCTGCTCTGTGTCTTTGAACTTTTCTCCACCTAGGAAGGTAGGCAATCATAGGGCTTGTATCATTTGTTTCCTTTTTCTCATGGATCACTGTCCCTTTTTGCTTGATGACAATATCCTGAGAACTATTGTTTTATGTATATTGTCTGGTTTTCAGTTTTTTTGGAAATGAGATTTTTTTGGTCTTTGACTCTTCATTTTGGCTGGAAAAAAGTATTCTACAATATACTACTAAGGTAAAGAAATAGCATTCGAAATACATTTATAGTATGACATGTACATAATATGTACACATATAGAAAAAAAGCTAAAAACATCAACACCAAATGTTTATGATATCTATTTTCAAGTATTGATATTGTAGATTTTTCCTTTTCTTCTATTTTCTAAAGTTTTCCATAGAGACCATATATTGATTCTACAATAAAAATAAACCATTGATGTTATAACAATAGAAAAATAGAAATAAATTAGGGGCCTAGAAATGAACACAATGTCAAATACAGAATTTTTAATGTAAAATACTGTAAGACAATTATTTTTCCTGTCTATTCATCATATTTCAATGAATGGAAGACTGAGATTGTATTTGATTTTTTTTTATAGCAACAATATCTCATTATTGACTTATTTTGAGTTTGTAGTCAACAAAAACTCCCAGATCTTTTCTCAGGAATTGCTTTTTGGCCCACATTTTCTGCTTCCATTACGTTTTATTATTTGAGAAAAGTTTAAGCATTTTCTATACTACAAGAACCACATTACAATTATTTGATGTAAATAAAATCCAATTAAAATACAACAACATATACATGCACATAGTTTAAAGAGCTAAATAATTAAAAAGTCAATTAGCCCTGCTTCATGTACTATTCAAAGTGGCAATCACTTTCATATATTTTAGGTGATTCTTTCAATTTCACTTCCATGCTAAAAACATTCGCAGGCACGCATATTGTTACTTCTTGATTTTTTATTTTTAGAGATTATCTACTGTGAAAGGTAAAATTCTAATATGGCACCTGCAATTCCTGTCTCTTAGTGTCTGTACCTTTGTGTGACTTCCTTACTCTTGAGTTTGAGTTTAGGAAGAATGTGCAACTTGCTTCTAACTAATAGAATATGACAATTACAAAGCAGTGTTAGTATCAATATATGGTTAACTGTATCAGTAGCAAACTGTAGGAAATCCTACCAATTGTAGCATATTTTAATTATCTCACACTTTATTATTTTTTTCTTCTGATTTTACCCGATTAAGTCCAAGAGTATGCTTTTTTGTTAATGGTTTAAACCATCCATATTCTCACTAAAGAGAGACAGTCTTTATAAAATTATTTGACCATTATTTTTAAAGTAAATTTTCTATCGTTAAGCATGAGATATCAGATAGAATTTTATTTCATAAATATATATGAAGTGTATGTGATAATTAAGAATCTAATGTATTAACAGGTGGTGTTAATATAAATACAATTATTGATCTTACTATACTACTTCTGGCTAATATTTACTAAGTGGCTTTTATGTGTTGTATATGATTATGACCATTTTACCAATCATCTCATTTAATATTCTCAAAAAACCTTTCAGATATCCATTGCCCTCATAATTTTACAGAAAGGAAACTGAAGCTACCAGAGGTAGTTTAACCTCAATGAGTAAATTGTGGAGCTGAGATTTTGACTCAGTCCTGATTACGTTCTTCCTACCTCTACATCAGAAGATATGGGAATCTTTTAATTTTTATTACAGATTCATGTGATCTGGCAAGCTGGGAAATTTTTCTTGAAAAACAAAACTTTGACAGGCTTGAGAAAGTTGAGAACTCAAGCGTAGAGAGGTTTCATGCTATAGGACAAAGTCCTGGAGAATGTTTCCCAATGACAGGGTTGACAAGACAAGACATCACCTGTAAATGAGACAGAAATGGGGCATCTGCATGTGCATATGAACACATTGTCATGAATAAATATGTTAGCAAGGCTAATATATGCAGCAAGGGAAAGACATGAGCAGATTGATGAAATAGAGCTTAGTTTTTGTTCTATTGTGAAGGATAATCATGTGTTGTCTAGTCACATGGATCAAGGTCACTCACTTCTGTCCCCACACAAGATCCCATTTCCTCTCATATGAACTACACTTCATTATTATCTAGAGCGAAATACCAGTGCATTTCTCTGTCCTAAAATTTTTTCTCCAATCTATTCTTCATACTGTCACCAGAATTATCTTTCTATGACTCAGATTTGATACCAGTCTCCAGCTAGGAAACAGTCATTGCCTTACTACCAATTAATAGACTAATCCGAATCTTTTAGAAGGATACTCAGCCTCCTTTAGAGACCTCTTTAATTTCTTCTCATCTCTTTTTCTCATTACGAACCTCTGGCTTCCATCAACATCATATCTATATTTTCAGAACTTAGGGAGGCAACCGTGGTAATTATAAGCTCTTAGATTCAAGAGCTTATCTACAGACTCAGAAATCATCTTTCCAAAGTGTATTATCAAGTTGGCTCTAGATTTGTTCATTTCATGGGCTATGACTATTACTTTTAGTTTCAGAAAAACTGAGAAAGTCTTCACTAACAGAACAATGAGGGGACTTTATTAATGAAAAAATACAAAGCAATCAAGGACCTAATTAAACAACATTTTAATAATATTGGATATTATTTTCCAACTTAAAGTTCATGTAGTCATTCATTCTTTGGATAAATCATTTACCCAAGCAAGTTGCTATTCTTGAACATTGGGGTTTTCTCATCCCCCTCAGTTTTTTGATATTACAACAGTGCAATAGAACTGCAAATAGCAAAACCTTTATGCATGTCTATGTTGTTTCCTCACAACAAATTCTAATAATAATACAATTATTAGGTCAATGGCTATGTGCATTTTAAAGCTTTTCTTAGTCCTGGAGAAATCGATGTGAAAAATTACACTTTTACCAACAGGATTTCTCATGATGCCATACCTTCACAAATACTGTAATATCATTTTTAAAAATTACTTTTCTCATTTAAAAATATATTATTAGTATTAATGATTAATTTTTTATATATTTTTTCTGATTATTTGTGTATATGAGTGTATTTTTATAAATGAACTATTCCTGTACTTTACACACTTTTTAAACAGTGTATATGATTTTTCTTATTAACATGTCAAACTCTATATTTTAAGAGTAATAATTATTTAATTTTATATTTAAAATATTTCCACAATTACTTGCATAACTGTATATTTTATTGTTATTTAATGTAATAATTTTATTTTATGTAGTCAAATAAATATTTTATCTTTAAATTTGCTATAAAATTATGTATAGAAATTTTTTTCTTAATAATATATAAATACTTAAAAATTTTTTGTTCATTCTTTTTCTACACTGATATTACTTTAATGGCTACATTTTTATTTCATCATGTTTATGTGCTGTGATGTTGCATCATATGTAGTGTTTAATTTGTAAAGTCAATAATTTAGAAAGTAAGACAAAAATCACATAGGGTCAAATTTATTCCTGACCACGGTTTCTTTAAACCAGTATCAGATGAATTACTTGGCTTAAGTTTTAAATGCTCATAAAGCCACTTTCACCAAGCAAGATGATCCCACCAACTGGCTCAGGGCAGGGTGAGAGAAAATTTTTTCCAAAATAATATTTCCTTTGGGACATAAACTTACTGAGGGTGGACTAAGTGTTGGGTTACGTCGACATCACTAAAATTATTTCTCTTTCTGTCTTTATTTCCTCCCCTGTGGCTTAAAATAAAACGACTTAATTCAAAATATATGTGCATAAAATGGTATTAAAAAGTAACGATTAATTTTCAAGTCATGGGAACTTATTTTTTACTGTTGTGTATAACTTTGTGACTTGTATCTTTTACCCATTTCTCTCTATTTCTTTACCATTCCTAAAAGTTGATCAAAATTTATATATATTCTTTAGGATCTTGAATGGCATATTAACCAATAGCTTTCTAGAGTAATTATAACAATTTACATTTATATGAGATATTTGACAGTGTTTATCTTAAAATAAGTAGGATTTTGACCATTAAAAATGAAAGAACCTCTTTCAGCTCCTCGCTTCCAAGATGACCAAAAAAAGAACAATGGTTGTGTCAAAAAGGGCTGGAGCCATGTACAGCCTATTCGCTGCACCAACTGCGCCTGATGTGTGCCCAAAGACAAGGCCATTGAGAAGTTCACCATCCGAAACACAGTAGAGGCCGCAGCTGTGAGGGACATTTCCAAAGCGAGTGTCTTGACAGATACGTACTTCCCAAGCTGTATGTGAAACTACATTACTGTGTGAGTGGTGCCATTCACAGCAAGGTAGTCAGGAATCGCTCTCGTGAGACCCAGAAGGACTGAACATCCCACCCCGATTTAGACCTGCAGGAGCTGCTCCACGACCTCCATCAAATAAAACCTATGTAAGGAGCTAACTCTGAAGAACTATTCTCTGGAAAAAAATAAAGCAGAAATTATATTTAAAAAAAAAAATGAAAGAAGAGCATTTCATGCTTAATAAGTAGCATGAGCAAAGACATTGAAATGTGATAATGCAGGAATATTTAGTGAAAGACAAGCTATCTGATACAAAGTAATGGTTTTAAATGATGATTGAATCTGGATTCACATGCAAATATTAATAGCTATTTGTTCTTAAATTTTCCCATGATTAGATTGGTTATTTAGTGAAATTATAGTAGGTTTCATATTATATTGTAAAATCACAGAGATAAATTTATAGACTATAAATTCCTTGTAAGAAGACTCTTTCTTGTATGAATAGTTGTTTCCAAATTGCCTATTATGTGTCTGCCAAGTAGTGAGTGCTCAAAAATATTTATTGGATGAATAAGTTGAATTTCCTTAAAGATAAGGAAAATATTAAATATTAACTCTGTCTTTTGGTTTTGATACTGAATTCTCATAATGTTGACTGGCTGTATAATTTGATAATTAATGATGAGGTTAAGTTTTTTTTGACATTTTTAGATGTTTTGAATTATTGTTTTGATACCATTATTCAACTTTTCAAATAATTATGCTTTGAATTTTAAATATTTTGAGATCAAGAATGATGTCTAATTCCTTTTGGCATCATTTATTTTAATTAATAAATTTACTAATTGATAAATTAAATATATTTCTAAAATGTAGAAAGGGAATATTCAAATAGAAGACAAGTGATCACATGAAAAGGTTACATGAGGATACTAATCTATCACATTTTTCTCTGTGTTCAGACTACAAAAAATGAAAGGCCGCAAAACCCAAATATGCCACTGGCCCTGGCTACATTTGATTCTGTGACTTTCATCCTGTTAACTTGATCTGTATTGTTGTATCTGAAAAATAGGGATAATAATGTTTATCTATGGCTATTGCAAAAATCAAATGAAATATTTTATATCATATAGCTTCAAGTAATACCTGAAACTTATGAGGAAGTCAAAATTAAGATGAAAACTCCCAGCTTTTCACCTCCATCCTTGCCCCTGGAATAACCAGAATTCCTAAGATCCTGGAAAGGACTCATTCCGACTTGAAGATTTTGAGGCCATGAGAATATTCTCTTTAAATTGACTTAGATCAGTAGAATCACAGTACCTATTGTCCATATACATATATTTAACTTTTCTGTAAGTTTTATATATTTCACAGTGACAGAGATCTAAGAAGAGAGTGGTTTCTTCTTTACCAGGGTGTCCTAAAAGAAAACAAATGTATTTTTTAAAATAATTAAGTGGTGTGTGTGTGTGTGTGTGTGTGTGTGTGTGTGTGTGTGTGTGTGTATGTGTGTGTGATCCACATAATATTGAGGACCACAAAATAAAATATCAAAGGAACTTAGATGATGCTAAGGCTAAATCACAAGTCTTTGGGTTCCAAGTTCCTCTGTTCTATAATTGAGTGTGTCAATAGTTCATGAGCCTGTGAAAGATTCAGTGTAACTAGAGTGGTTGCATAAATCTTAATGGAATGATGCAAATGGGAATGTAAGGGCTTGAATTCAGAGGAAAATTAATATGCAGGTTATTTTTAAAGAAAAATGAAGATAGATTTTCACTGTGAATAAAGTGGATAAAAGATGCTTTCTGTACCTTTTTCAATTGCTTCTACTCAAATCTTTAAATAAATATCTCTGGAAATGGGTATTGATCCTTGCTTACTAAATAGGGCCAAGGACATTCATCAAAGAGGCAGATAAAAGACTAATTTTTATTGTTATATAAAAACAGAGAATTAAGAGAAGGAAGGTTTATTTCCATGTTCTGAGTGTTTTCCTATGTGTTTGGGATTAAGAAAATAGAAAAACATTGCTTTGTGTATAAAATGATTTATCCTTGAACTTAGAAAGCCATTTCTTCATAATTAAAGACTTTTATATTACACACACTTGTAGATATGTATACGAACATACAGAGATGATTATATGTGAGCAAAGAGTTGGTATATACGGAGATACTATTTATGAGAATGTATTTTACAAAGAGAAAAATACAGAAAAGGATGACTAAAATAAATTTTAGCTATCTCCCTGGGTCAGACATTGTTCTATTGTTTTCTCCTTTATTAGTCCTGGCTCCCCTCCCCTCATTTAACCTTTCAGCTTTGGTTGCTGGAGTTCTACTTAGAATAAATCATAATAGTTTAAAAAATTATTGCTTCACATCTTTACCCAACAAGCCAGCAGCCTTGTGAGTTTCCTCCAAGTTGTCATTGTCCTGAGAACTGAGATCTTTCATGGCCGTGTCAAAGCAAGACTGCTTCGGAAGGTAACTGAACAAACAAAAAAAGTATGAAAGTAAAACTGCAGATTGCCAGCTTCAGAGTTAGTATATATGCCTGCTGATGCCAGAAAGTTACAAGAATTAGTAATAATTCTAAAACAAACACTCTAAAAACCCAGACAAGATGCTTTTGCATTTATAGCCATTCGTTTTAGAAAGATGTCACACACTCTTCCAAGACTTCCTTATTAAATAAGCAGCAAGAAAGGTAAAAGGAACAAGTCACAGTAGGGAATCACTTAACAAGGAAATTTCACACTGGGAAAAGAGTTTAAATTCATGGCACTTGCACACTATTCATGCTGCACTTAAATTCCCATTTTCCAAACATATCACGATTTCTATTTCTTACCTCCTCTTTGTTTAAACTATTCACATTATCTAGGACCCTTCCTTTTTAGGACAAAAGAAATTTGAATTCATCTCATACCTTTCACAGTTTGTATGCCTTTCTCCACCCCTTTAACCTTTTGGATTCTTTAAAAAAGTAGTTTGTAGTTTAAATCATAATACATAATCATGGTCTTGCAAAAAGAACATCATAGAAATATGAATTGGGAAAAGAGGTTATCCTCTTTAGAGGTAGCCTTCTCTGAGCCCTTAGTGGTAAATAGTGGGGGGGAAATATACATAAGCATTGGTTTACCACACACTTTAGAACTTTCTATATGTAACTCCCTCCTAAGGAAGAGAATCTTCATTCAATTCTAAGACAAATCTAAATATGTTCACTTCATTGCAAGGAACAGACAAGTTTGAGAGCATTAGTTTCACCATCACCTGAGTTTAAACTTCATCAATTTTATAGAAATCTGAAGAATAACATAATATTCCTGTAGGTTTTGATGACCTTTCAATGGCATTACAGTGTCAATGCCTGTACAATGACAAGCTAAATGATCTAGGTTTAAAATAGATCCCTGCTCCTAAGCTGCTGCTGACTAGAGTCTGTATTTTAATATTATCTATACTAGGGCAAGTGGAAATTAAATCTTAGTTTAATTTCAATAATTTGATGGGTCGAGTTATCATTTCAAGTGGAGTATAATGCCTTACATTTATAGTGTTGTTACATTTTCTCACACTCATTTTATTTAACTCTCCAAATCACCTGAATAGGTATTATTCATGTGTTATTGATAAAGAAGTCTGTATTCATACATGTTATGTCTTCATGTTTCACTTTAAACAAGTATAAGAGCTCCAGGCTTCTTATCTTTGAACTCCAGGCTTCTTATCCTTTTCCTGGTATCACAGATAATTAAAAGTACCTAAAAGTAATGTAAGAGAATTTGAGAGGGTAATAAAGCAAGAGTAATGTTATAAAGTCAGATTACCTTTCACTAGAACTGGGTTATATTATGTCCGTTTTTAAAAGTTGACTCGAAATTATAAAATTATAGACTTTAATGCTGAAAGTAATAAGAGATTTTTAAGCCAAGCTTCATTATTTTTTTAGAAAATAAGAACTATTATCACCAATTACCCAACTTAAAAAAAAATAAAACTTAAAGAATTTAAATGACCTCGTCACTAGTAAGTAATTAGATAGAGATCAGAACCTCAGGCATTTTATTTCAAAATATACTACAACTTAAAATATATTGTATCTTTTGACCAAACTACAAAAATATATTCTTATATTTAGATAATCTTTATATTATCTTTTGCAAACATTTAATACAGGTTTTAAGGAAGCCTTGACAAGAAAAGATGAGAGATTTTCCTAACTGAATATACAGAGTGGGAGATTTAAAGGTAGAATCAATGTTTTGGTATTTATTTATTTACTTATTTATTTACTTAGGCGAGGCAACTCTTGGTTGACCTTACAGACTGCAAAGACCTTGTTAGCTTACAATCCCTTATTTTTTAATTTTTTATGCCTATAGCAGCTGGTCTTCCTAGGTGGTCTCCCATCCAAGTACTAACCAGGCTGGACCTTGCTTAGCTTCCAAGATCAGGCGGGAATGGGCTTGTTCAGGGTAGCATGGCTGTAGACCAATCTATTGGTATTTAAATTCAGTGTTCTCTTAAGTCGGAGTGAGGAACAACAGAAACAAAAAAATGTAAACAAACCCTTCCCAAAAATTTCCTTTCTTAAAAAGGTTGATATTTGTCTCTAAGAGAGTGTAATGTGTACTTATTAATAATTCTCATAGCTTAAATGAAAATGAATCAGAAACATATCAATAAGGATGTCCCTATATTAGTTGACTATGTTTAATAGAAGAAGTAATACTAAAAGCAAAATAATTGCCTTAGATCTACAAATTATGTAGAATGGGTCTAAAATTTTTAAAGAAAGTCTAAATGAAATCCTTTATTATTTCTTTTTCAATTTTATTTTCTTCAGAAAGGGGACAATAACTGTCCCCTTCCTAACTTACCACATAGACTGTTATAAGCTCTAAATGGGGTAATTCAAGTTAAGCACTTGATACATTACCAGGCACATAATAATCATTTAATAAATGTTAATTATTGTTTACCCTTTTTTTTTTCTAAAAATGCAGAACTTAATGAGCCTTTGTAAATGGCAGCACCGAGCTGATCAAGAATAGAAGGTTTCGATGGTAAGAGGCCCAGTTGAAAGAACACATGAGGGGCCGACATGAGAATGAAACGGCAGGCACCGACTTTATTGGGGGGAAACGCACTTCTGTGCTGGGGGACTGCATGGGTTTTATATGTGTCAGAGAACAATAGTGCCATTCTGCCACACATATGTGATATAATAATTTGAATCCTACTTATATAAGTTAGGTGCAGGCACCCTACTACATTAATGTAACATTCTAAATACAGAGTCTTATCCCTAACCGTGAGCCTGGATTACAGCCAGATCTGGGACCCACAGTGAAAAAAAGGACAGATCCTAGGGAAAAGGCGATGTTTGTGCCCCGCACCCTAAGTGCCTAAAACAAGCCACTCCCTAGACATTCCAGTCTTCTGCCAAAGCCTCCTGTTAGGCAGATGTTCTCATGTAGATTTTCAAATTTTCTAATATTTTCACTCTTCATATCTCTCTGAATATTCATTAAAGTCTTCTTTTTCTTTGTGTTCCATTTCCAAGAGAAGTCTGAGTATACCTCTCACCTCTGTAGCACTGTAATAAAAGGTAGATCTGATGTGGACCATTTAAGTCTGGCCATTAAACACACAGATATAATGATATGGTCTTTTGGAAGCAATGCCCTGATGCAGTTCTTTAGAATGCTATGGTTTAGCAGAGGTACTCATTTGGCAGTTGGGTGAAAGAAGGAGTTGGAGTGGACCCTCTGCAAATAGATATGAGAAAAGAGATGCTGTGGGCCTACCCTCCTTAATTTGACTTGTTTTATATATTAGAATTCATATTATATTATCATTCAAATTAAATGTAGTAAATGGAATATTGAAATTTAAAGTGAAAGCATGATAGGATACCTGCTTTTCCAAAGGTGAGAATGTTGGGGCTCCTTAAAATAAAATATATTGGATGCCATATGCTCTGGCTATCATTAGGATTATTTTCTGAAGTCATTAATGCTTATAATAGTTATTCTAGTTAATTAAGATCACATTTTTCTTCTGGGTCTCTCTCTTTTATGTATTCTGTGAGTTTCTCTAGTATTTAAATATTTCTCAGCAAACATTTAAGCAATATATTAAATTCTTCACACTGAAGAGTCTGACTATGGGGCAGCCCAAAGAATATTGATATGCTGGCATAATATTTTTAACCTGCTATCTTCCTAGTTCCTTCTCACGTATCTATACATTTAACAGATATATATAAAATCTATGAAGTCATACATAGACTTGACACAATTTAATAGTACGAAACATCATGATGAGTATAAAATGTGCTTCTTATAGGGAACAAACATATCTATCATCCTAAGTTTAAAATCAGGTTTTAACTACACCTGGAATTAAAAAAGAAATGACTTAGTAAAACATTCTCACCATGATTGATACTTATATGGCATCCGACTGTGTTTAATAACAAATCTGTTATGAATATACAATGACATAAAACTGAATAGTAAAGGTTTGTGGAGGAAAGTGGCATTTCCATAAAGCTATTTAAATGACATAATCTGGTGCAGATGCTAGAGACAGTTATGAAACACTTCATGCAGTGATGGCATTCCCCAAATATAACTACTCATTCAATCACCTCCATTGCAACTGACTTCAGTTCCAGATCAGGAGAGTTTGTGTGCCCATGTTATAAAATGTACTAGCGTCATTTTTAATTTCACACCAAAAAAAGCAATATGTAAAAATGAAGCATAAAAGTACACAGATAATTTTCAGAGTATATGCATATGTATTGCCACATCAAATAAAAAAAAAGAATTAAGAAAAGACAATGGTTCTTTTTAATTTAAAAAAATATACATGGATCTTTACAAAAGGATTGTTGTTAGAATCTGACTGGTATCCTCACAAATATGAATGGTAATAACATTCAGGTTTCTATGCCTAATTCTCATCCTTCTTCCTAAACCTCATAATACAAAGATTTAGAAGGACGTAAAGAAAGAGAAAGGCAAATAATAGAAGAAAATATTTTAAAAATTACTGGGAAGGTAACTATATTTTCATCATTAGTTACAGATTTGACACATTTGTACATATAAAGGAAAACTCTCAAATTACAAAATAATATCTGTATACTCATATGTGTGTTGAGGGTTCACACATGTGAGGTGAACTCAGCTTGTATATCCATTGAACCTAATTACCATAACTGAAGCTCTGGGGAAGCTGGAATCTGTGACTTCCATCAATAGGCACAGATATAATTAACCAATAAATATGGAAAATGTGGTTCTACAAAGTAACAGAGTTTTTAGCATCTGCCAGAAGCACATCTGTTGTGTTATATTTTATTGGCACTCTATGATTAACAATCCAATACACTAAAATATTGCATAAGATTTGACTTCTATATGTTTATATACTTGTAAAACCACCATAATTCTCCATTCCATGCTTTGGAAAGTATTTCCTATGGTCTAATCTATTCAATTGCTTATATCTTTTTATCTGCACTCTCTTTCTTCCTGCCTTCTTTATTATAATATGTACCAAAACAAGCACAATAAAGACTTGTCAAAAGGCGTTAATGTGTACTTATGGGGTCTTCTATTTCACTTCTCATCATCGTTTATTAATAATAAACATCAGGCTGGACTTTTAGACTTTGGAATCCCTCAAATTTTGTAAGGGCTCACGTGTACATAATAGACTCTTTTGTGAATGTCATCAGTCATTATTTACATTCAATCTATATTTTTAACCCTAAACAAAAAATTTCAGTATGAGTCTAATGTTCTGCATTTTTATCCTATAGGAGTCTGGGTGAAGTGGGTGATATGACTCTTCTCTCCCCTCATTTCATTTCCCAGACCTTAAATATACTAGTACTGCTACTACTATTACTGCTGCTGCTGCAGCTGCTGCTGCTGCTGCTGCTGCTGCTGCTGCTACTACTACTACTACTACTACCACTACTATTACTGCTATGGTTAGTAGCACTACTGCTATTACTACAACTACTAGTACTACTGCTACAATTAAGCTGGAGAAATTGAGTGTTAGAGTCCACTCTGTCCTTCAGGCTCCTTTACTCACTCAATACATATTTACTGACGGCCTACTATGTGAAAGTCCCTGTGCTAGACACTTGGAAGATATAAGGAAGAGTAGATTTTTATCCCTGCATTGAGTAAATTGCTGGGATGGAGAACAAAGACAGAAACCACACACAGTGTTCTAAAATGAGACAAAATCAAGTGAGTGGATGGCTGACTGCATTACATTGGAAACTCTGATGGACTCGGTTTTACACGCAGGGCAATAGGTCTAATTTAGTTGAAAGACATCAACTTATATGTATACAAACATGATAAAATATAATGACTTCTGATAAGTGTATCTTTTTTTCTTGTTAAAACAAATCAGCTTTAAAACAATCAATTTTTCACCATTCTTTTTATCAGTTGCTTATTTCCTATTAGAAATCAAAAACCACTATCCATCTTTGGTAATAAATGTCAATTATAAGTTTGTTAATATTACACAATGGCTGACAATCTATCATAAACGGAAGAGTACTTTTAAAAAGTAAAGATATGCTAAAAATAAAAAAATAAAGATAAAAATAGTGAAAATGAAAAATATATATGGTAGAATAGTAATTACTCAAGAACTTAATGCTTCTTTTTGTCCCTTTGGTTTGTAATCTACATGTGACCTCTTTCTGAAAAACTCTTTAAATTTCTTGATTTAAAAATGCTTAAATAAACTATATTTAAGGCACGTATTTTTCTAATTATCTAGGTAATGAGTTTACTTGCTCATTTACTTTTCAATATAAAAAACCAGTCATAGAATCAGATTAATTTTTTTTTAATTATAGAAGATCCCTATATGATAATTAAGTTGTAAAGAAAGTACAGATGTATCTTTAGGTTCTTAAATAGCTTAAATAGCACATACTGAAAATTTTTCTTGAACTGAAAGAAGTGAATCAGAATGTTATAATTTTAAATATAACATTGTTGGTTACTTTAGGTTGTAAAAATGCCTAATGACCATATACCAAATACTTCTCAATTATAATGTAAAGTGTTTTAATGCTTATTTAATTCTAATATTTTAAAAACTTTATTTCCTTAAGCAAAGAACATTGGAATAAATGGAAAATGCAATATCTTCTTTGGTGGCAGAAATTTGCCTCAGACTCCACAATAACTCTTCAAAATCATCAGAGGATAGTTCCAAATCAAATGCATAAAACTCTTTAATGGTTTCCTAATTCCCTTAGGGTGAAGCCCAAACTTTTGAACATTGTTTACAAGGTGCTTTATGATTTCCCCTGCTTATTTCTTTCATCATGTCTATTACTATTTCTTTCATTACACTCTATTCCCATCTTAATGAACTATTTTCTGAATCTATCCCTACTGTTCACTTCTCCCTGCCTTTCCTCTTCCTATCTAGTCCCTATTCAACAACAGATAAAACAAAACAAAGCAAAAATTTATTTCTTAAATTCTAGATTATTCTGAATATCAGTATAATGTTGAGACAAATTTATTTAGACAAATATTTCTTTTCCAGATGGAAGTTAGGAACTGGTTAGGAAAATAAGAAGCAAAAGGTATAGTTTTTTATGTGTGTACAATTAATTTTTTACTGCTCAGATATGATTGAGACTAAATTTATAAATTTTTGGTTGCTGGAAGGCTATGCTTAAGTAATAATTATCAGTAATTCAATGTAGGTTATATTTTTTGCAGTCAGTAATAAAATTGTCAACATGCACGAAGAGATCAAAAGCATATTTGTATTGAATTATAAAACTATATTGAGCAGGATATTTAGATCCTTCAAGGTATTACTTATGGTGACATGATCATAAAATAATTAGTAAGTAGATAAATAATAAAGAAAGAAAGAAGGAAAGAAAGAAAGAAAGAAAGAAAGAAAGAAAGAGAAAGAAAGAAAGAAAGAAAAAGAAAGAAATAGGCTAATATTGCTTATATTCTATTAATGGAGGGATAGCACATTTAAGAAATGTTTTAAGAGGAGTAGAGACTATTTTGGAAGGCAAAATCAAATATTGAATAAAGCAGTGAAACGATTGAATAAAAAATAATTCTAGCAAATGTTGTTTACTTTACCAGGTATGAAAGGCTTGTGCAGTAAAATCTCTAGGAACAGGGGATATGTAATAATGTCAGTTATGGAGTACAATATCATTTATATTTCTTTCTAAAAAAATGAATTTATTTTTAGTTCAAATTTAGTGTAAAAGTTTATATTTCTATGGAGAAAAGCATAATTTGTGGCAGGATACTTTTTTGAAGTACTGTTTTATATTATGCTTTTTTTTCTTCCATATCTCATTTAATAAGCTAACTAGAACATATTCTGTCTCTACTTCGTATTGTGTACATGCAGTAAACAGATACTAAGGTGGATTTGTTGCCATATTTTATAAACGTGAAAGCCTAAAAAAGATTGAGGAGGAGAGAAGGATGAATATAATGGAAGCCTGAGGAAGTGAGCACTGGTAACAGAAGATTCCAGGACACTGGAAAACACTTAGATTCACCAACCTTTGTTGATGGTTCTCTGTGGCAATGCCTCAGGGAGGTAACAACATCTCAGACTTCTGCATGAAGGATTCTCACATTAGTGACAATCCTGTGCAAATAAAAACTAGAGTTCATATTCTAGATTAAAAAAAAAAAGTTTATTTGTTTGTTTGTTTTTTTGGAAGGGGTAAAGGATTGGGTGAGAGGAGAAAAAGAATATCATGTAAGCCTCCAGGAAGGAAAAGGTCCCTTCAAAACTGAAATTGGATGTTCTCCTAGTTTAATGGGATGAAAGCTTAGAGTTGAATTTAAGTAAATTTAATGCAAATAATGGAAGTAATATTTTTTACATTTCTTGCATGACTGAGTTTGAGGACTGAGGCTAACATTAATTTTAATATTAATTTATTGAACTAGCTACAGTGGGGCAGATCACATACTGCAGAAGAGAGATTGATTAAGCCATGTGAGAAGAGAGGGGTTCTAAAAACCACTGGGTGAAAGTGAACTTGTAAAATATCAGTGCTACAGATCCTGTGCTTACAGTAAAATTATTAATCAGGTGAGGATTAATAAGAACCAAATGAAGAACTTCTTTGACCATAATCAGGACTCTTTCAGAAAAATATATCCATCAAGTTACTAAAAGTATGAAATTAATAACATGAAACACACAGAAAAAGATCAGCTGAACCAAACATTTCATGAATAAAAATGCTACAGATTATACTATACTATGCAAACGATTCTTCTTACCCTACCTCTTTAAGGAATTTCTCATTGATTTCGTAGTTAGGTTGACCTGGAAAAAAATTTTATACTTTATTTTATAAAAATTAGTGTAAATACTATTAGGTTTCCACTGTGCGGTGTGGATTTAGTGATTCTAATTATTATTACTACTATTATCAACTATCTTTGTAGAATTCTATCATAGACAAGATTATTTATATTCAGCTGTATCATATTCCATATTCTTATCTAAAGCCAATCCTTCCATGTGGGGGTTAGGTGCAATCCCCTTTAACTGCTAAAAACATTGCTTTAACAATTGTCTCTGTCTTACATCATTTTTTCCCTTCTGCACTCAATCATTTGAGTTAAGAAACCAGTTGATAGTTCTCATCTTAAAAAACCAACCAACTAAACATACAAACAATAAGAAACAAAGCCAAACAAAAAATTCTCTTGAGCACACTTCCCCCCACTCCAACCTAGTTCTATATTAATTCTGTTACTGTTTGCAGCAAATTTTCTTGAATTTATTCATCTCTGCTGTTTTTAATTACTTTTTCCCCCACTCTCTCTTAAATGTACTCCACTTAATTTTTACTCCCATAACTCTTTACCCTTGCAAGATCACCAAGAACTTAGGTAATGCTAAGTCTATTGGTCAAGTCTCAGTCATTATTTTACTCAGTCAGTAGGATTTGACACAGCTGATCACTTCCTCTCTTTCGGACACTTTTTTCTCTGGCGTCCAACCATCACCTTCTCTGTCCTTTTCACTATATTATTGCCCATTCTTTCTCTGTCTTTTTTGCTTTTTAAAAACATGCCAGGCATTCTCTCACGCTAGAATTTTTTCAGTGTCCTTTGCACCTAATCAGATTGTTCTTGCCCCAAATATTCACATGGTACTAATGCCCTCACCTCCTTGGGCTCTTAGTCTAAATCTTACCTCAATGAAGCCTAAACTGACTACCCTTTCAAAAAATTGTAATGACTTGTACTCCATTCTCAATCCACTTACACTCCTTTATTTTCTGTTCCCTAGTACTTGTTATCATCTAACTTACTATATGATTTACTTAATTATTATTTACATTTTTTCCTATCTGCCTCCCTTTTCTGTGAGGGTACAATCTAGTGCCTTACATACTCATCTGGCCATGCTGTTATGTGTGGGCTAGCTCTTGCAGTTCTGGTATTTTTATGTTTAAGTTGTTGGTCTCATCCTATCTTTCTCTGCCCACCAGTTATAGCAAATGAGAGCCCCTTTAGATACCACAAAGGAGGCATTATAGCTTTTACATTTAGACTCTCAGTCTTTTGTTATCTTTTCTGAAGGTTAATTGAGCTTAGCTCTATATTTTCAAATACCCGACATATTATACTAGCCAGTGAACTTGTGTCTGCTGATCTATCATCTTATTTTATCTTTAATAAAAAAAATTAATAATCGTATTGCTACTTGACTACTTGTGCCAAGGGCTACCTGAGCTCCACCTGCCAGTGATGGGATCCTTGTTGCCACTAGGGTGGTAGGTGGTAGATGATTTGGCTCCAAAATCTCGGCATCATCTCTGTTTTCTTGGATCATGTGCCAACTGTTTTGGAGTGGAGGTTGTGGTGGGTCCTTTGGAAGTAGGTTGAAATGAAAATGATCATGCAGGAGCATTATCAAGGAGTGCTCTTGAAATCATCATCCTTTGTACAAGGGAATGCAAGGAAATGAAACAGGCTTGACTAAGGAAGAAGTTAGGCAGCAGTCTCAAAAAAGGCATTAGTTAATCCTGTGGGAAGTTCTGAATCTAGAATAGCACTATGAGTATCACAAGCTAGGATGAGAGAGGTTATGTCTTATGTTTCTACATCAGTTGGTCCCTGCGTGTGGACGGCCCCAGGAGAGAAACATGACCTTGGGTGACTCTAGTCAAGGCAATTGAGAAGAAGACATGTTTAGGAGCTGTTTGCTGAAAGCACTCTGAGCATCTGGAGGAATGAATCTTTTGGCTTTGAAGAGAAATCTATGTGGCACATTACACTGTCCACTACAAATACCTTCATTTCAGTTTCTGTGAGGATTGATAGATATTGTCTAAATAATACTGCATAGTATGTCTGGTATATTGCATTTTCTCAGTGATCATCTGTTGAATATGTGAATAACTGATGTATGTGCTTCAGGAATTTAATATTTAGCTACACTCAGTAAGCGTACTTGTCTCAGGGAGATCGGTATAGCCTATATATAATTTGAAACTATCACATAGCTTGAGAACAGTACTAAGTATAGGAACATGATCAGTGTTCAGTTTAACCAAAGTAAAATCAAAAGCAAATTCCTGATATTTGGGAAAGATTACACACTAACTAAAAGCTTAAATCTAGAATTAGTATCTATTTCATGGCAATAAGTTATACTTATTCTGAGACAATAAGAATCAGCTAAAATCGAATTTGATTTTTTAATGATACCTAGAAACTACTTAACAGTTCTATTAGCACTGAGATGAACAAATTGCAGGGTGTGGAGTGTAGGCCTGAAATGTAATTAAAGAGCTCTATCAAAAGGGTAAGAAGATACAAGCCAGGTAGAGAAAGTTGACTACAGCCAGAATATTGATCCTAAAACAGGGTTAAGTAATTAGAATAATAACTTAACATGTTCTATTAGTTCCATGATATGACAATTGTTCTGTAAGGAAAGAGTTCTAAGGTCAGGAAAATGTAAACTGACTTAAATAAAAATAAAGTGATTTTCTTAACTATAAAGATGTCTCAGACTCAAAGAGTCAGTAGCATTCATACCAAAGTCATGCTTTGTTAGAGGCTTTTGAGAAGCAGACACCAAGATCAGATTAAATGTACAAAAGAAAAAATTTTATTAGATTATAAATTATCCAATCGATAGGGGACGTGGGAGGAGATGGATAGGAGTAGAGAGGGTCAAATACATGGTGAAGGAGGAAATTTAACTTTGGGAGGTGAGCACACAATGCAATACACATATAACATATTGAATTGTATACTTGAACCTATATAATTTTATTAACCAATGTCACCCCAATAAATTTAATTAAAAAAACTATAAGGTCTAAAATGAGAGGGAACAGGAGAAAAGTGCTCAGAGCCTTCATATCAAGATGGTAGTCTATCACCTATGAAAAATGAGAGAAAGGAGGATTGGGTAGAAAAAGCTTCATAATATATGTAACACAGGTCATACAAAATCTTGGCCAGGCAGGCAATGGGGAGATCCTGGAGCGAAGCCTGTCCATTGGAAGCATTCTTCCTTGGGTTGCAATGGCTTGTCTCTAGTACTCTTGCCATGCTCAGCCACCAGCAACAGTCCTGAGGGATGTATGACTTTGATATAATGCTGCTGACTCTGAAGGTGTGGTTGTTCCAGGCTGTCAGTACACTGTCTTTGTTACTCACAGGTTCTCTTGAAAGATCTGAGTGGCCACACTTACGTAATCACCACATATACTAATATAATTATATGTAATGAATTTAAAAGAGGGCTATAGAAAGCATTTTCCTTTTTTTTTTTTTAAGCAATATCGCCCTTATAAAATCAGTGTTCTAAGACTTAGGCATCTGTTATAGAGAAAAGAAAATTGTGTTACTTCTATTTAGAATAATATATAAGTAAATTTGCTACTCAGATTTTTACTAGCAACAGAACAAAATAAAAATAGATTGTGTCAACAAAGTAAAAATTAATATTATGGATTAAGAATACCATCTGATATAATATGTGCTAAAAGGGCAAAAAGACTGTCTTAGAATTTCACATCCTAAGTTTGATGACTATATCTTCCTCCTTTAAACTTTTCTCCCCAAATTTTCAAATGCATCTTTTTCTCTTAACTCTTCTCTTAATTCTCTGACTTTTTCTTCACAGAATCTTTGATTCTCTGGTCTATCATATGACAGCCACAAAAAAGGCACTGCTTAGATCTCCTGCTGTGGGGTAGATGTGGCTGAGAGCACCAGCTGAGTCCCTCTGCAAACTTCCTCCCACACCCACCCCCATCCTGGATTGAGCATGACCCATAATTCTAGCAGGATGCTTAGTCTCAGGGACTCTCCATCAGCTAGGCCAAAACTTCTTAGAACAGAAAATGGTCTGGTACTATTCCTACGCAATTCTTTCCTCTTTTTACCCTCCAAAAGTATTTCTCTCCCAATATGCTTCTTACACATCTAATCCCATATTGGTATCTGCTTCTCAGAAGATGCAGAATGATAGTCACTTTTATGTTCATATTCTCTAGCATTTTATCATTTGTTCTCTATCTTCCTCACTCTTTTTGTTTTTTTTTTTTCACTTTTTTTTTGGTATTAATTTTATACTAATGAATCCCAAATTTACTGTTTAAGATCCTGGAGAGCTAATTCTGGTTCTACTTCTATTTCCACCTGTTAACCAGGTTTAAAAAGAAAACCTGGAGCAATACTTCAGTGGCTCAGGAAAGCTTTCTGACTTGTGCCTCCATTCTGAATCCTGTTGCTTTGGCACAGTGTGCTAATACCTGGATTCAGCATCTCTGTTGGATTCTTTTGGACTGGTATCTTGGTTGGACTGCATGCTTAGATTTTGATACTTTTTTGTACTCTTTTTCCATTCCTAGGCACAGTCCCTTTGGTAGTCATGAGCTCCACACTCCAGAGTCAGTGGTCCAGCTCTCTCACCCTCATACACCCTGAATCTCTAAACCTCAGCCAAGTTCAAGAGCTCAGACCTATTTATGTCTCAAACAGTGGTGGAGTAGAAGGGTAAAACGAACTCCAAACTCTGTCCTAAACTAAAGGCACTAGTTAACCCCATACATGTATATCTAATAACCTATTAGATTGTTCTGCCTAAATATTCTACTGAACCAAACTCTTCAGCTCTAAAAATGGACTTGTCATTGTATTTGACACAAATATGCTTCACCTCTAAATTCATTATATTGAGCAATCTCATGGATAGTGATTCCATTAACCAAATCAGAAATATGGGAGTTTCTATGACTCCTTCTACAAGCTTGTTTCTCATTTCTAGGCAGTCACTATTTCTGTCAACTATCTTTATTCATTATTTTGTTTTCTCTTATCTGTCCCCACAACCAATGCCTTAGGTCCAGCTTTCGTCATTACTTACTTACACCATTATGAGTCTCCTTGATTGTCAAATGGGCTGCATTTGTTTCCCTCCATCTATTGTCCACCTTTCTACAAGGCTGATTTTGTTTGAAAATATAAATCTAAAAGTTTACTCCTGGGTTTCAAATGTTTTGGCTTTCTTTTACCTAATGATATGGTCAAACCCTTTGTTATGGCATCTAAACTCCTCATGACCAAACCATTATGAATTTTTTCTGCTTCATTATTGATCCCTCGTCTACTCACTTTATGCTTTAGTCTAACTGAATTATGGCCAGCTCCTGAAACATAATATTTTCTGCCATGCCATTGCATTTTGTTCCTTAAGTTTAAAATGCCTTTCAGCTTATGTTTCTATTTGGAATTCAAGACTCAATTACAAATTATCACCTTTTTGAAGCATTTTTATTTGTTTGTTTCTTTCTTATTCACAAACATTATAATCACCTCCCTCTCTCTTTGCTCACTTCAGAGTTAGGCATTTCTATTGTACCTTGCTTGTCCTTGCCTCTATAAGAGTCTCTAGACAGGGCTCTCTATAATGGACTTTTATTTTTCTTGTTTGCAGGCTATGAGTTCCTTGAAGGCAAGATAAAGGCATTCATTCTTGTATCAAAAGTATAAAGATTGTGCCTGGTACTTATAAGATGCTTTAAAAGTGTGTTAAATAAATTATCCCTTCTATTGTATAATTATGCCAAAGAAGACAATGGTTTTAAATCAAGCAAGTTTAGTGCCCAACATGAGTAAAAGATTACAATGCTTACTGATGAGTCTTAATAAAACAAGAGAGAGAGAGAGAGAGAGAGAGAGAGAGAGAGAGAGAGAGAGAGAAAACCTACCAAAGAATAAATAGTTCTTTAAAAAAGTGAAATTATCAACAATAACTATTTATTAATGTTTGAATTAAATTATAGAATGCCCCTGGGGAATAATGTCTATAAGTTTTTCAACCTTATTTTCCATAAAGTCAAAGCATTCTTGTTTATTCTTAAATAATAAGAAACCTAAAAGGATGTGGCTTATTTTTACACACATTTGCATGCTTTTGTTGAGAGGTCTAGTTTTGGCAGGCTAACCTGGGTAATAGATTTCCCACAAATAGCTGTGGATCTACTCTTAGCAACCCAATAATAACTACCCAGGAAGGATTAAATTACAATGGATTTTAAAGGAAAAATTAGCACATAAATTTTTCCCTGGAACATTCGTTGAATACAAATAGTTAGAACCAAGATGTATTAGAAAAGAAACTTAAGTAGAGGTGTTTCAGAATGTGCAAATAAAAAGTAAAACTCCTTAGTAAATAGGATGACAGATGATGAAGACAAATACATAACAGCAATGTTAGCATTAAAAAATTGTGTGAATATGTTCTCTGCATCCATGGAGGGATTCATGGATGCTCAGGGAGATAGGACCGAAGCAAGCATTCCCTTCCACTTTTTCATGGGCAGGAAGAGGTTTTACACATGAGAATTTGTCTTTTTTAGATTTTTTTCTTTTTTAAATTGAGGTAAATTTTATAAAACATAAAATTAATCATTTTAAAGTGAACGATTTAGTACATTCACAATGATCCACAATCTTCATCTAATTTCAACACATTTTCATTAACGCCATACCATCAGGCAGTTCCTCCATATCTCCCTTCCCCTAATCCTTGACAAGGGTTGTCTTGTTTTCACCAATCAACCTGCAGTTCCCAGGGTCATTTTCCTATGTATATATTTCCTTATTCAGGAAAACTAACTATGAATATTTGAACCAAATCCATTTTTTCTCAAATTTGAAGATTTTGAATAATTTAAGCAAAGATTCAAACATTGTCAAGTTAGGAATAAAGTATGTTATCTAAAAAAAATTTTAATAACTTTTATTAGTTTCATTTAATTTGAAAATAATATTTGCTAACAGTAGCTTAATGCTAATGCTAATGAGGCATTATACACAATATGACAAAATGTTTTCAAAGTGTTCTTATACATTGATTTCTCTTTTTTTCTTCTGCCTTAATTGAGCAAACTTATTCTAAGACATCTCTATTTAGCAATTATCCTAGTAGGACATTTTAGATAAGAGCATCTAGGTATTTATGATATTTGAACAATAAAATCAGATTTAAGAGTTTTCAAAATGTTTCCATACATACAAAAAATTATAAATAATCATAAAATTCTGTTGGTTTAGTTTAAATTCATGTATTCAATACATTGCAGAGATTCTAAGATAAAATTTTCTATATAGTCATATACTTGAATATTGCAAAGAAACTATTCATATATTTTCACAAATCTATAGTATGTGGTTTAAGAATGTATAGAAGCTGATAACCAACATTTGGAATATGTACTTCCTAGAACTCTATATTATAATCATCAAACTTGATCCATCACTGAAAAGTGTCAACTAAATTAAAAACTAAGTCCTGACCATTCATTTTACTTTCTTTAGCCTAAGATTAAAAATTGGCCAAATAATGAGGTTTTGTTAGATGAGTTCTAAGACTTCCTTCAGCTCTAGCACTCTATATTTTATGTTCCAGAGTGAATTGCACTGAAATCTAAATATTTTCTTCACCTGAGACAAAATTTTTCCTATCAGCGGTGAAACCAGAGTTCATTGTACTTACCCTTCACATTAGTTAACATAGTAATTATTTATTTTAATTCATTAAATAATGTCTGTCTGTTCCACTGCTTGTAACAGTCATAAGGGTAAAGAAGTTATCTGTTAAATTTATTATTCATTCATAACACATAACGCCATACTCGACATATAGAAGTATATAAAATGAATGAACAACAAATGAATGTTTGAAACAGATCTCTTCTCCCTGTCAAGAGAAAGACCACTGGACTTAGAAGAGGTAGTCTAGGTCTAAATACCCTACTGTTGCTCATTCCTGGGATACATATAGGTATTCAGAGTCTTGTTTTATCTTGATCCAGATCTTTGGGGTTCACTCCTGGGTCCCAAAACAATACCCAGGGTACCACCCACATGATATTGGGCTTATCACGGCACAGTAATGAAATGTGCAACTACTCACAGAGTAGATTCAGGTATTAATAGTTGCTTATCAGTAACCAGTGCTTGCTGCACTGACTGCCTTTTCAAATGGCTCCTCCCAATCTTTTGAACTGTTTTTTTCCAACAAGCATTGAGTCTGTGATAGCATTTCCCTGAGGTCACCAGCCTGGCAGTCAGCTCTTTTGATCTGAGTTTCCTGATTCATCTACCAGGTTCTGGGAGAAA
The DNA here is from genome assembly GCF_902729225.1 of Pteropus medius. Taxonomy (NCBI): domain Eukaryota; kingdom Metazoa; phylum Chordata; class Mammalia; order Chiroptera; family Pteropodidae; genus Pteropus; species Pteropus medius. Next base: position 6,187,237 of record NW_024355008.1, read on the forward strand.
GTTTTTGCTATCCTGGCAATCATCGTGAATGAATAATTCTAGCCTTAATCCTCTTAAAATAAAGTTCCTTTTTATCTGTGGCTATAAGCTAAGATCTTCTATGAAAGGCTTTGCTGAGAATTACCCTCCCCATACATATGGTTTGGACATTGGCTCTGAATACCTGAACTCTCTGTGACCCTCCAAGTGACATAAGTATTGGTTTGGTTGTTGTTCTGTATGCCAGATGGGCAGGAAGCCCATCTCCTCTATAAGTAGATATTTAATAAATACACATATATTTTACTATCATTTTTATCTGCCATGCATTTTTTGTTATATTAACAGAAACATCTGATGTAATATTTTAAATCAATCTTTTAAGAAAAAAATCACAGTGAACTTGAATTAGATTCTTTGAATGAAAGACAAGTAAAAAAGAAATAAACGTATTTTGAAAACCCGTTCTGTGTTGGGTGACATGCTAGGCATTTCACATGCTCTGTGGCAAGAAAAATCCTACCGTTTAGGCAGAGATATTCTATTGTTCCTTCACATTTTTAGTAATATTCATTCAGGTAAATAATTTCTTTGGATATAGCCCATTACTCTAGATATTTAAAAAAAAAAAAAAAACTAGGTGAAGTTGTTACCGATGGATTTAACTCTGTCTTAAAGAAAACAGCTAATGAATTACATAGAGTATCACCTTTCATATGAAATTATGAGACTTCTGATCAATTCCCAGAGGGTTTACCCACTTGGAGCTGTTTATCCATTACTGTCATTGCTTTTCACTGATCTTTCATTGGGTTCTCACTTTCTTATTCTTTGTGATGTATTTTCAAAACAAATATTACCATTAGGCACATCAACCCTTTTTGAGATTCAGATAATAATCTGCCAAATGAATGCATTATCAAAATTTAAATCATCATATTGAGGATTCTGAAGGCAAGTATAAGCTCATTATGAAAAAGCTCTGGGATTGATTTACAGTGTCTGTATAAGAAAGGCATCAGTGACTCTCATACTAGACATCTGCCACCCAGATGAGAGATAGTTGTTGAAAAATCAATCTTCTCTTTTTTAGAAATTTGTCCTAAAGTTGGCCTGGTACCCAATCAAAAGGTACATATTCTAATATTTCTCTTCTTTACTTTTTTCCAGGAAGGAAGACCTATTTCTTATGATAAATATGTTATATAAGCTTCTTTTTGATGCACTGTACATAGATGAAGACAACTTTTGTACACTAGATTAAAAACCTAACTACCATGCACAGCATTGTTTCTAGAGAAAAATGCATTCTTCACTCCAAACTACTGACTTAAAAATTCATTAAGGACATGATCTTATTGCTTATAATTCCTTTTTAAAAGATCGAACTTACACTTTTGGTGACCCAACAGAAATTCTGCTGTAATCTGAGGACTGCAGATATTGAAAAGGATGACATTGTCATGGGTTTATGGTATTTACCAATGAGATTCTTTCTCTCTCTGTATTGAAAGAAATTCAGAGAGAGAGAGAAAGAGAGAGAGAGAGAGAGAGGGAACTAGGATAGCAGGATGACACACTCCCACTCAAATCCTGAGAGCATCGATTCTCAAAATGTACTGCTAAATATGAGTTATAAACAGTTCTTGCATTTTCAGCATCTAGAAACAATCTTTATTTGTTATATACCTCTTATACACTTTATGATTCAGGACCAAAATCTGAGTCTTAGAGAAAATTCACTTATGCCTAATGTGTGGCAAGTTTGGATTTTCCCCCTAAAAGCAATCATATACATGTTTACAGAATATCAAAGTCAAGTGAGTAGCACCACGTAATAGATTTCTAACAGTGCTTTCTGCAAATATCTAAGTCAAGTCAAACATCTAAGGTGTCCATTTGTTAGTGGTAAGAAAGAAACACAAAATAAAACTTGCTATCACTTAAAGTAGTCCTAGAATGCATCGAAAGTCAAAACATCTAAAGAATCTAGCTGCCCTATATACCAATGGCTATTTTTACCACTTAATACTATGAGAAGGCATACTTTTTATTCTGAGATATCATTTAGAGATATATTTCTTACAGAGTTAGAAAAAAAGAAAGAGAATGAGCATCTAGATAAGTATACAGGGAAAATGAAGAAAAATACATAATTGTTAGAATAGTTTTCAAAGATGAGGATCACTTTTTCTTTAAGGAAAGTAACATTTTAGAGAATGACCAAACTGATGAACGAATACAATAAATCTTTAGGAGCTTGGAATGTCAATACTGCTTATGTCTGAGAAAGGCAGGGGATAAATAAGTGAAATATTTCAAAGAAATAAATTTTCCTTTATATTACTTTATCTTAATTTTAGCAATCATTCTGCTGATCCGAAATGGCCTTTCTCAGTAGGTAAAGTGATATTTTAATTATCTATGCTAATTAAGTTTTGGACGTTTTAATTTCAAACATAGGTATAGTCCAAAGATTAAGTTATAAAATAGTTAATAAATGTTATTAGGTGAGGTGTTGTGAAAGATTCAGTAGTAGAAGGTACCATATTTTCCCTCAGGTCACTAGCACATTTATTGTAGAGAAAAGAAATACCTGTATAGGAACAGTATAAAAAAACAATTAAAGTACTAGGACCAAAGCCACATTAAGTAACATAAATTCTATAATTAAAAATTCAGTATAGACTATAGAAAGTTCAGGAGTTCTCAGAAATGGCTGCAATTTTAATTTCTATTATTAAAAATACACAAAATAACTCTTAAAATAGTTTTTATTTTAAAATGAATCCACATGCAAGCTTTCTAGTTCATATCGAATGAGCATGTACAGTGGTTATTGGAGATCAGATAAGCACAATTACAACTCATTCATTCAGTATTTTGTCCTTCAGCTGAACACTCTGGCCACTCTAATGATGTTGAGTGTTACAAAGCCCAAAGTTGCTTTTATTCTTAATTATAAATGTATAACATAATGCATCATAAATTAAAGAAACATGTGAATCTTAATCAACAAGAGAGCTCTGATTTGCAAGAAACATCACGTTCTCCATTTTTGTTTGTGTAGTTAATTTAAATGGATTCCATGACCCAATCCTGCTGGATGGGTAGGAAATTTAACCTTAGTCATGACTCATCTCCACCACTTGCGGGTATAAGTCCCAGGCTTTGCATAAAGCACAATAATTGAAGAGGCCTCTATAGTCTTCCCTTCTCACAGGTTCTTCTGAGAAGCTTATGTACTGAGCCTTCTAATTAGTCTGTTAATATCTACTAGCTTTGTTTCTGTTGCTGTATGGAGGGTACAGATACTCTGAAATATTTTGGAACCTTGAGGCCTGGAATCCAGCCTCCATAGGTACGAAATGAAGATATTCCTCTCTGGGGACTCTTGAACTTCCTTGAATGCTGACATTCAATGAGGTGCAGGCTTGCAGCTCCCTCAAACATCTTGACTTCCTCTGGCTCTCAGGGCTACAGAGAAGAAAAACCATAAAACATGTTACCTTTAAAGGATTTTTGGCTTTCCTTTACAAACCTTATATAAAACAATAGCAAGACAGATTCTTTTTAGGAGTGAGATCATCTCAATTTTTTGGATTTCCAATAAGCACAACTAGCACAAACTGGTGAGGAGAAGAATATAAAGTAGGGAGACTCAGCATATAGTGGCATTCTATGGTTTAGCTTAGGTTAATTTCTGACAATGCATATATTAAAAATCAAATATCGTTAAAGTTATCCTTGAACATTCACTTAATTTCCAATAATGTACAGTATGCTTCATTTTGTATATTCAACCCTGTACTAAAATGTTTATGTGTACATTATGCAAACATTAATCATGAAAATAAAAGCATTTGTGCAGTGAATTTTGTTATGATACACACACATGTAAGTGTATATAATACCTTATAATTCTCTGCATAAATACTTTTTTTGTTTGTTTGTTTTAGATTTCTTTCATTTAACCTCTATTGCCTGAAGAGTTCGATTTGCCTTGAGTCGAATATGAATATCATTCACCCTACAATCTATGCTCAGAAGGAAAGCCAGTTTATTCCATGGAGGTGTTAATCTTCCCAGAATTACAATCAGTCTTTCTTTTGATACTGATGAAGGATGGATTGATCTGGTCATTTATAATATCCAAGTCCTTTCCTGTGAAAGACCAAGATTCATGGTTAAGGCGAGATCAACAATCTTTTGATTTAGTTCAGAGAATTTAAATGATTTTGGACAACCAAATGTAGCTTACCTGATTCTGTGATCCATGATTCACCCTATCTTAAAAATCCCATTGTGCATAATCCCAGTTTGAACGAGTGTGACATCAGGCCATCACCAGCATGAGCAGAGGAGCATTGAAATAGACATGCATATGTCAGAAGGGGCTATTACAGAAACAGACACAGAAAAGCATTGATAAATTGCTTCGAATCTCAAGCTGAGATATTTATTTTTTTATTATGTAATAAAATGGTATAATATAATTCTATGAGATTATCAACTAGATGAACAATTTGATGTTCTAATAGCAAAAACTGAAAATGAAAAAGAATTATAATAAGAGGTTCAAATACCACACGTCTGATAAGCTGTCTTTCAGAAACAATATTTATATACATAAGATGCAGGCACATGAAATCTAGTCTATTTTTCAAGACTGAGAGAGAAGAAAAAGAAAATAGTATTTGGAACACACATAAGGTGTAGAGCAGTATTCTTCACAGTGTACATCAGAATCATATCTGGAAGTTTAAGTTACTTTGTCAAGACTTTTTCATATTAGAATATCAAAAATGGTAGCTCCGATTTAAAAAAAAATTATCACATATTTTATATGTATTCACAATTATGTTGCTTCTAACATTTGTTTGCTTTTTCTTTCCCTCTTTTGAACAAACACATCAAAAAAAAGAAAAGGGTTAATAGGAGGGAAAAAGTCCAGCTTCTTGATTTGACCCTCTGATTCCTGGGTGTGATTGCTCTAGTAGCAAGAAGGGTCTGCCGTAAAGTGGACTTTTAGAGTTTAATCCCGAAGTTCCAGATAGCTTAAATTTGTTTGCCATAGTCTAGATCTTCGTACTTTCTGCAAACATCCTAGGCTTCAACAAAAACAACCAAATACAAGTCAAGAAATCTGCTCAACATTGATAGAATGTTTTAGTTGATAATCTACAATCACAGATGATCTATAACACTGTTATTTAAATATAAGGAACTATAGAATCAAAAGAAAGACCTAAGATCAAGGAAGATCTTAAAATAATGTAAACTAAGTCTATAATTTTAAAAAAATGAAACTGAAGCCAAATAAGTTTGAGATTGTGGTAGAATACCACCCCGACCTACTAATTCATAATACAGTTCAGTTTTTCCTTCAGGAAATGCTAATTTTAAAAATGATACTTGTCTGAAAAGTACACTTTCATATTCAATGTAAACTTTGTAGAGAGAGTAGTTAACAGGCTAAATATTTCCTCCTTTAATATATATTATTAGACTGATAAAACATCTGAGGGCATAGATCATAAACTGATGTGTGAGTGTTCTGAGGCAGAGTCACTGTCATTTTAATTATAATTATCCCTCGATCTTAATCCTATTTCTTAGAAAACTAGTCAAATTGCTTTTAAAACCATATCCTCAGGATTACACTAATTTAAGTATTTTATCTATACCACACATTTTTTAATATCAAAAAATAAAAAGAAAGCTGAGATTTTACTGTTTTCCATATTTCAGAATAATAATTATTGCAACAAATGACTTAAGTTCCATGAATGAAAATAGGTTTTCGAGAGTATTATTTCATATTGCTTTCAGTGAGATTTTTTGTATTACAATACATGCTACAAAGATCTGCTATTAGTAAAGTCTAAAATAAAATATACAGTGGATTTTAACACAATCAAAGAAGGAAACATACGCACAGGTACTGCCAGAAGTCAACATGTAAATAAAGGCAAGTGTTGTTCACTAGGAGGAAAAGTAGTTTTGAATGATAACAATTGTGTAAAAATGCAATAATTCAAAAGCTTTTTTCCAAATAAGAAATAAATGTGATTTGTCATGCTTTTTTAGCTTTAAAGCTATTTTTAGCACACTGTGGAAAGATAAATATATTTCAAAAGTGAGGTTGATCATCCATCAAATACATTTTCTGATATAAAAGTATACACAAGAGCTTTTTTGTAGTGGAAGAAAAGCATTAGGGTCTGAATTTTTATGCCTACAGAAAATTTGTTATTATTATAGCAGGAGTGAATGATGTTTGTTTTGTTGAATTGTTAATTTTTAAGTGAAATTAAATAATATTCATAATAATAAACTGCATAAGAAAGTTTTTGAGATAAGTTATGTTTTGTGTTATGAGAAAAATAAAATATATGATCAAGATAAAAATAACTCCTAGTATTAATATATTGAAGTATTATGCTACACCTTTTTTTTTTAAATTCTTTTTCTTTATTCATTATTCTCTTAGGGATATAATGTTTATTCATTTTAGATGGTTTATATGATACACAATATCAGTATTATTTTCAAAAGTCATATTATTTTACATGCAGTAAAGCCTAATTAACAGGATAAATATTTAAGATTCTTTATCAACCCAATATTATTTTCCACATTGTTCCTATATAATTATACAATAAAATACGACAAATATTATAAAATTTAAAAAATACATGAGGGTATATATAACTAGCAGCATATTTAAATTACATAAACACCAGAATACAAGCATGGCAGATTTAAGCTACTAGCAAAATTAATTTGAGAAAATTAAATTTAATGCCCATATATATAATTTAAGAAAAAGAAGGTAAAAATTAACATTCAAAGACTTTCATATGAAATGTTACTCCTAAAACCAATGAGTACAAAAAAGCTATTTTGTTCACTATCTGATCCAGAGAGCTTAAATTTTATTCATTAAATCACATCGAATATAATGTTCCATTAGCTCTCTGACACCAAGGAATTACATTGAGTTGGGGAATGGATATTTACTACTAAATAATATACAGGAGTTAAATAATAATAAAAGTGTTTCAACAAGTACACAAATAACTACCAAATACAGTTTATGATGAAATTAGAGGCATTACTCTCTTTGGGCAGCCACCATCTGGGGATCCTGAGTGGAGGTGGTGGACTTGACCAGGAACATAAAGGGAGGTTAGGAGCATGCAAAAGGAACACACAAGGCAAATGGTGGAATATGAAGTGACTTTGATTCTAGCCATTTGATGACAGGAATTAGAGAACAATGAGGGAGATATGCTTAAAAAGAATATTTGGACAGCAATAAGATTGAGTCCTGATCATTGTCTGATCACTAAATGCTTGATGAATTGAACTGATGATAATTTTACCCTAAATCTGCATTCCATACTTAAGTAGAAAATGCAGCTAGAGAGAGATCTCCTAAACATTTTTCATGATTTGCTTTCTCTGTGGGGCTAAATTATTCAATGGCTTCAGGATATGAGGACAATTTTAAGCTACCACAACCAAGTTTCTTCCTATTGAACAGCATATGTTTTTGCTTTTCTTCTCCACAATGCTAAGAGTTACAAATCTCAGCACCATCTGCATTATTTAGAAATAAATTATACTTTCCTTTATACCAGGTGACCAGAACAGCTTTGTCATTGCAATTTGTCACGCATTTTACCCTTTCAATACTTGGTCCCCACAGCACTGAAGTCCTAGCTCCCTAAGCCCAAAACCTATCTTTAAAGTGAAACACAAATGACAGGTTAATAATTAGTAAAAACACAAAGAGGGAGGTTAATGACCATAGCTGAAATTATGGACTTCATTTCCATCAGCCCAGCAGAGTCTAAAACATCCAAAGAAAGCTCAAAAAAGAGGCCTTGCTAATGCAGCTGCTCCCAAGCATGAGGGCAGCTTAGCATTAACTTTTAGTCAATGATCCATAGCACCCATGGGGAAACTCACCATTCTTCAGTTCATTGGATGTGTTGCTCCCTCCAGACTTAAGCTGACTCTCTATTACTCAGATATCATCTTGGTGCCTGACAACCAGTTATGTCCTCATTTATGAGATACTTGGAAAATAATGGAGGCCAGAGCCAAGTAAAGATTTTTATTTGCATCTGTGAGGTTATTACACCTGGCTTCAGAAGATGAGTAGTGATTTGGAGGGGGTGATGCTACCTTCCTATCTGCTCTCTTTTCTAGGATTCTTCAGAAATATTTTATTTCTCATGGACTATTGATTATACTACTCCATCTTTTAGAACTATTCAATGGCTTACTGTTGCTCTCAAGATAAAGACTAAGTTTCTAATGTGGTCTATTGTCTCCTGCCAGGTCCGGCCTTGCTGACCTCTTTAGTATCAACTCACTGTGATTTCCATTTCTGCTGTCCACACTCCAGTCAGAATGCCCTTTTTTCAGCAACTCCGGTGTACATTGCTGGGTCTTGCCACAGGGCTTTGTACTTATTGCTCCTCTAGCTACCTGAAATGCTCTCCCCTTTCTTCAGATATCTTAGCCTACACTTATTCACAGGGAAGCTTTTCTCTGTCTCCCTGGTTAGATCAAGTCAAATACTACCTAGAGATGCAATTAAAGCATCATTTGACTTATTTACATTTACTTGTATAATTATTTTTAATGATTGTATGACTATCTCTGTCTCTAGATACTAAGCTCTATGAAATCAGAGGACGTCTGTATTTCTCACCTTTGGATACCCAATCACCCGGCACATTGATAGGCAAACGGAGGACACTCATTAAATATTTGTGAAATAAAAGTATATATGGGAGAAATCAAATAATAGCAATGAAACACTACATACATATTTGTATGTGTATATGCATGAATAGTAGTTTTGCAGCTATAGAACTTGTAGAACACTTGGAAGAATACTAGAACACAAAAATGAGGCACAAGACTGTGAAAGGTCAGTGGGCCTTTCAGAAAGGACAGATAGAAAACCAAGGAAGGAAAGTGAATAAAAAGAAGAAAAATCAAAGCAATTAAATCCAGAATCATTATAAAAAATACTTTTATGTTGATCAGAGCCTATAATTTATGCAAAATGAAATTATAATCTCACAGATGATTAAATTACACTGTTAGACATAAACTTGTGAAATGACAAAGACTGCATGCTTGAAGATTATGTGTAAAAGAATGTTAGCCTTCTCTGATGAAAGAAAGTAAAATTATGGTTTTCAGACACTTGATAAATGTAAGAATTATTTCTACATAAAATTCATAAGTGTTCTTACAAGTAGGTAAACCACAAATACTACTACAGGTAATCATAATTCCAGGTTATGATCATGATATTGGTCTTTTTTTTTTCCCCCACAGAAAGACCCGTGACAGCTGTGTGCTAGCTTATTGCAGGTATGCGCACCACCTCAAACATCCTGCTTCACTTTCTTTCTAGTTGTCAAGGACAAAATTTGTGAACCCCGCCCTCTTTACCACTAAGCTGACAGGAAATGAAAGGGCTAAATAGATTTTAAGCTTTTAGAAAAGGAAAGCACATAGGATATATACTCCAAAAAAGTTTGACTTCAGAACATTGCTTCATGCTAACAATGCTTAATATTTTTAAATGTGAAATCATCTCTGATTGTCTTTCAATATAAATACTTAACAATAGAAAAACCACCTTTAAAATATGTGCTTTGCATTTTCAAAACAAAGTGTGTATGCATTAACAGGCAGTTACGTACATATTAATAGCAATGTAAAGACTGGATTTCTTATGGTGAAACTGAGTCATATTTACCAAATAAAAACAAGCATTTCCACTGATAAATTTTGATAAGGTTTAATTACTACCTATATTATATTATTGGTATACATGTGTAGTTTTGATTGATATGTAGAACAGAGTTTTTTCATGAAACAAATATATTTTGAGAATTATTGAGGTTATTAGAATGGTAAAACAGAATTTAGAAACATGAAACCTTAAAATATGATTTTTAAAAATCCAACTATATACCTAGATTTCAGGCTGCTCAAGTGCAGAGGCTTATTTAATTTTTATGTTACATCGCTGAATAAAATAACCAATGCTAACAACTATAACAAAAAGACACCAGAGTCTCAAAATAAAAATCTGTTTCTTGCCCACAAAAAATCCAATACAGATGTTATTGGATTGGCAGATGGTTGCGTGATATTGCAGGGTAGGCCTTCTTTAAATGATGATTTAGGAATCCAATTTTAATGCCATCATCTTCAAATGACCTCTAAGATTGCTACAAAAAGATAAGAGAGAATGAAGAGTTTTGTGTGAGTTCATAGAGATTTGTATGAACTGTATCTGGAAGTAGCATATATCACTTCCCAGGCCAGAAATTAGTCACAGAGTCCCACTCAAATTCAAGGAATTTGGAAAATATCATTTAGTTCTGTGCCCAGGCCCTAAAATGAAGAGGAAAAATAAATAAATCTTGATGAGCCGTCTCAGAAATTTAATCTCTGAAATACCCAACAGAGTAAGAGCATAGTAATTGCTTGACTTATATACCTACCCTATATGATGTGAAAATGCAAGAGAAATTTGTTTCTTTTATCTTTTTAAATAAAAGATTTTGTAATACATTTAGGGGACAGAGTGTCAAGTTGTGTAGTATAAACCACTAGAGATTTAGATAATATTCAATTATGTGTAGTCATTATTGTTATTTGGTAACACAAAAAGGTGAAATGGAAATTTGAACCTGAGAGAATTTTTGGGTAGATGGCAGCAAAGTTTTCTAAAGAAGCGAAAGCTTATGTTGGGCCTTGAATAGTGGCTAAGCCATGGGTGTTAGTGATGGGAGTTGTTGAGTGGGTAGAAAAGAGATGGGTGAACTGTAATCAACAAAAAACTTGATACACGAATTTAGTAGACTGATTTAGTTGATTTATAGAATTAGTATTAGAAATGATAGAAAATTTGGCTAAACAGGCCAAAATGGGTAAAAAAGAGGAAGTCAGAAATTAAAGGGAGAATTTAAACCAGAAAAAAAGGGTTTAAATTCAGTGCAGGAGCTTACAGTGATACAAAAGGAAATGTGTATATATTGTAGAAAAACTTTTTTTAACACAAACATGAGAATCAACTGAACAATGTATTAAATACCTGTCATCTGTTTGTATTAATCAAAAACATCTGGTTGTAAATGAGCATTTTATTCAGTGATATAAACACAAAGCTTTTTTTGAAAAGGGAAAATTACCAAAGATCAAAAAATACATTAAAAAAGACCTTAATAAATGGAGCAAGTGAATGAGAGGATTAATAAGGAGAAAAACAAATGCAATTATCTCAAAATTAATCTGCAAGGTCAATATGCTTACAGCCAATATGACACTAGAAGTGTCATGGACTATGACAAACTCCACTGATATTCATACTGAAGAATGAATATCCAAAAATAGCTAATACAATTCTGAAAAATTCTAGGAGGGGAGCTTGTCCTATCATATTTCCAAAATTACTATTAAACTAAAGAAATATGCCAATGTAATCATATCACTTTATTTTTATAAAAGAAAAAAATATTAAAATATTTATTTTCCTATGGTAGAATTTCAGTATAATTGACAGATTGGAGGTATGGAAGAGGGCAGAGGGTGATAGAGCTCTGTATACCCCTTTTATTATACATTATGACTAGTCAAAGTGTATTTTGTTTCATTCCAAATGCCTGAACTATCAAACACATTGACTTATATACTAGTTTGGGGCCTGTTTCTATGCTTGTCTTTATTTTCTAATAACTTGAGGGTGATTTGGTAATATGAGAAATTTACTTGAAAAGTACTCAATCCAAATATATCAAAAACAGTAAAATAATTGATTTACTTATTTTTGAAAAATCCATAAAAATCAGTATTTGAGAATACACAGCTTTTATTATGCTTTCCTTATTTCTCAAATATGAGGTACCATTTGAGTACGGTTCAACTGCCCTCTGTATAGAGACATTCCTTTAACATAGCCACTGCCAAAATTCTGGACAAGTTCTGCTCTTCCCGACTTCCTCCACAACTGGAGGAACTGCAGTTTTGCTACTCCTACCAGAACCCTATGTCTTATTATCATCCATGTCCCCATTGAAGCCCAGCGGCAAAAGGGAAAGGAGAGCGGAGGGGAGGTTAACAGCTTAGTTTCTTTCTACTCTGCACCTCCATCTTTCCACCACTTTGCTCCGCAGACAAGAGACTCTTGGGAAGCACCCGGAGCTCACCATTTCCTTATCTCATTTCCACGACGTTTTCATTCTGACTTGCTTTTCTTTAAGAAAATGTCCCAAAGATCTAATTACAATTTTTTTTTTCCTGACTAGAAGAATTTTAGGGGTGTGTGTGTGTGTGTGTGTGTGTGTGTACAGCAGATATATAATCTAAGTGAAAAATATAGAGAAAAATTAAAAGTCTCACAGGAGGCCTTTTTACTTTGTTTTGCATTTTCTTCCTAGCAGTAAAATAAAATAAAACAGAAAATTAAGAAATATTCTAAAAAGCATTCTCTCTGTATCTTTCTTTTTTGTCTTTATTGAAATCTAATAGACAATTACTTGCTTGTATTTACATTGTATAATTCAATGAGTTTTTTTTTCACTTATAGTTGGCATATAATAATATACCAGTTTCAGTTGTATAGCATAGTGATAAGAGATCCACACAACTCACAAAGTGATCACTGCACTAAATACATATTTATTACAATATTATTAACCATCTTCCCCATGCTACACTCTACATCTCCATGTCTATTCTGCAAATATTCATTTGTACCTCTTAATCTCTTTGCCTTTTTTTGTCCCCTCAACTCCCCTCCCATCTAGTATCTCCCTAAATATTCTCTGTATCTATGAGTTTATTTCCATTTTTATTGTTGTTGTTGATTTTGGTCTTTAGATTCCACATGTACGTGAAATCATGCAATATTTGTCTTTCTCTATATGACCCATTTCATTCAGCACAATACTCTCTAGGTCCATCAAGGCAATATCTTTTTCTATCCCCTTCCTTTTAGTCTGTGTGTCTTTTAATCTGAAATGAGTCTCTTCTAGGCAGCATATGTAGGGGGCTTGTTTTCTTATCCATTCAGCCACTCTATCTTGTAGTTGGAGCACTTAATTCTTTTCCATTTGAGGTACTTGTTGATAAGAATGTAGTTATTACCATTTTTTATTTCTGTTTTTGATACTTTTTTTTCTTCTTAAAGAAGTCCCTCCAACATTTAATGTAATACAGGCTTGGCGATGATAAATTCCTTTAGCTTATTTTTGTCTGAGAAGCTCTTTATCTGTCCTTTAACTCTAAATGATAGCTTTGCTGGATAAAGTATTCTTGGTTGTAGATCCTGGGTCTTCATCACATCGAATGTTTTGTGACAAGCCCTCCTGTTCTGCATAGTTTCTTTTGAGAAATCAGCTGCCAGTCTTAGAGGTGTTCCCTTGTAGGTAACTAATGTCTTTTCTCTTGCTGCTTTTAAGATTCTTTCTTTGTATTTAAACTTTGGCATTTTAATTATAATGTGTCTTGGTGTGGGCTTCTTTGAGTTCCTGGTTTTTGGAATTCTCTGAACTTCCTATATGTCTATTTCTTTCACCAGGTTAGAGAAGTTTTCCATCATTATTTCTTCAAATAGCTCTTCAACATCTTGTTTTCCTTCAGGTACTCCTATGACACAGATATTTTTACCTTTAATAGTGTCCCATAGGCTCCTTAAATTATTATTATAGTCTTGGCTTCTTTTTTTCTTGCCATTCTGATTGTGTGTCCTTGGCTTCCCCTTCCTCTTATATCAGTGGTTTGATCCTCTTCTTTATCCACTCTATTGATTCCATGTAATATACTCTTCATCTCAGATAATGTATTCTTCATTTCTGACTGGTTCCCTTTTATAATTTCCATTTCCATTTTTATGTTTTTTATCTCTTTGTTGAAGTTCTCACTGAATTTATCTACGCTTCCCAAAAGTTCATTGAGCATCTTTATAACCAGTGTTCTGAACTCTTCATCCGTTAGATTGCTTGACTCCATTATTTCTGAATCTCTGTTCTGTTCTCTCATATGGTTTCTGCTTCTTTGTCTTCTCATTTTGGTTGCCTTTCCGTGTCTGTTTCTATGTACTAAGCAAAGCTCCTAAGTCTCCCGGTCTTATTAGTGTGGATTTGTGTAGTAAGTGTCCAGTGGCACAGTCCTGGAAGGAGTTCAGCTGCAGGCCAAATTTAGCCCCAGCCTGTGCCCCTCCAGGGCCACCTGTTAAGAATCAGTAAGCAATCCACAGATGCTGTGCTTATAGTTGCCTCAAAAGGCCACACCAGAAACTGAAGCCAGCTACCACCAGTGTGAGTTTAGGCGCACCTGACTCACTGAGGATACACCTGGATGTGACTTGGGTGGGGCCACAAGTTGGGGGAGGCAGGGTTTCAGGGAATCTTTTGGGTGAAGAGACCTCTGTTATCCAGTTTAATCACATTTTCGCTATGTCGAAGATGAGTCTGTGCACTGGGAGGTGGGGAGGGGTCAACAAAGGAACAATGGATACTGCCGGCACTTCTGTACAGAATGAGTCATGCTTCGACCCTCAGTCTGACAACTCAGTGACCCCCTGTAAGTTCCTGGTGCCTCCGCGAGCAGCCTACAGGTGCTGGTGTTCACAATGAGCAGGTACGCGCTGTTGGAGACGTGGCCCCTTTAAGAGATGTCTACAGCTGCCACTGCCACAGCCTCTGTCCCACTCAGACACTTGGGACTGGGCAGCCTCGGGTCCTCGCCCCATCCTACCTTCTGCCGTTGCAGGGTGATTTCTTAGATTTCTCCCTAGTTGTATGGCTTGTTCATCTAGATCCCAGGTGATTTTCCCTTGCTTTTTGCTCCTTGTTTTTATAACAACATTGATTGGGTCACTAGAGGGATGAACAGAGCCTCTATCATCTACGCCAATTTTTTTTTCCACCGGAAAAAAATGTCTAGTCTTTTTGAGACGCAGACAAAATGGCACTGGCTCTCTATATCTTTCTTTTAGTGTTCTCTTTTCATTAAAGAAAAATTAGGAAAAAGCTTATGAAATTGCATTCTGTTCATAGGTATCCAGGAAGAAGAAACTCTCTCATTAGAAATAATGAGAAACAGAAGCACTCGCCTGTCTTATCCTGGGCCAGTTTTAATGTATACGCTTCTCAAACTTGATATATTCAAAAAGGAATGATTGATTTACCAAACTCTGATAGCTCTTATCCTTATTTTCTCATTCATTAAGTAGTATCATCATCTGCCCAGTTGAAAATTGTTAGCACCAAAATTATAAGCATTATTATTTTTCTTTTTTTCAAAGGAAAAATTCTAAGTAACATGCCTTTGGAACATACACTAAAGAACAGAGGTTTGGTAAGCATCTAACTCATAAAAACAGTAGATATAGCAATATTCTTTTATCATACAGCTCTCAAGGAAAATCCCATTTTCAGAATAATATACTTTATTGGTTTTCTATTGCTGCTGTAACAAATTACCACAAACTTAGTATCTTAAAACAACAGAAATTCAGCATCTTACAGTTCTGAGGTTGAAAGTCCAAAAAATGGGTCATACTCGACTCAAATCAAGGAATTGACAAGGCTGCATTTCTTCTGGAGGTTATAGAGAAGAAAGTTTCCCTGCTTTTTTCCACATCTAGAGACTGCTTTTCTTGATTTTTTTTGTCCCTTCTTCTTTTGCAAAGTCATCAGTGTAGCATTGCAAACTCTCTTTCTGACTCTGCTTTGATTACAACATTAATCTTCTCCCTCTTTATCTTCTTGTCTTCTTTTTATAAGGACCCTTGTAATTATGTTGGGCCCATCCAGATAATCCAGCATAATCTCCTCATCACAAGATTTTTAATTCAATCACATCACATACATTTTTCATGTAAGATAATGTAGTCACAGGCTCTGGGGATAAGAATATATCGGGGGCATCATTCCATCTACCAAACATACTTTAAAACTATATCAAAGCATCCCCCCCAAAAATAATTTAGCCAAAAATTTAGTATCTGAAAAAAGAAGAAAAATCAGAAAATTCACATTTTGGTAAATTGTCTATTAAAAATCAAGGAAACAAAAAAGTCTATTTTTAAATATTAATGAACATATTAATTTTTACTAAATGTTTTCTTAGTAATACTCAGTTTTATAAATTGTTTTTTATAATAATTTATAGAAAATAATGTAACTACTTCTATGTGAAGATTGAACAATGTGCATTGACATAAAAATAAAATCCTAGTTGACTGCCAATTCCACTAAGCTCTACCTGGGAAAAAACTTTAACCAACCCAAGAAAAAGTATTCAAGATAAAATAGATCTGTTTCCATATACATCCAAAAAGTGAATGCAACTAGCATATTTTATAAATAAACATTTGCATTTTGGCAACAAATGGGTTTGAGAACACCAACTTTATCTCCAGTAAAATTTATTTAATTGCCACTGAAACTCATGAGTTATATTTGGTGCTGGAAATATGATCTGTGAAGTGGGCACAATTAATTGGTCTTTCAGGAAATCATTTATTTTTTCGAAGCTTTACAAATAAATTGGATCACTTTCAGGTCCTCATATATAAGCCTCTCTTCATTCCCAGAGACAGAAGCAGTGCCCCTCATACTAAGTCCCTGGTAATTGACACTAATCAAAAAACCCCGAGATTTTGAGTGGCTGCTGCTTCTGAAGCAGCCTGCCATGAAGACTATATGGGAACCAGCTAGGCATTTTTCTTGATTTTACTTCCCCCCATATTGAGATCCTGAGTTCATCTACTTCTCTCCATTTCCACTTTTACTTTCTTTGTGAAAATGGTCATTATTCCTGACATGGATTACTGAAATAGCATCTTACTGGTCACCCTCCTTCCATTTTTGACTTTTTCAAATTCATTCTTTACACAGCACTCAGACTGAGCTTTTAAAAAGACAAATCAAACACAAAGCTATAAAGCTTCCAGTAAATAACAGGAGAAAATCTGGATGACCTTGGGTATGGCAATGACTTTGTAGACAACACCCCCCAAAGACATCACATGATAAAAAAAGTATTGATAAACTGGACTTCATTAAAATTAAGAACTTCTGCTCTGCAAAATATACTGTCAGGAAAATAGTAAGACAAGCCACGGACTGGAACAATAACAACAACAAAAAACATTTGAAAAAATATGACATAACTGATAAGAACTATTATTGAAAATATACATGGAACTCTTAAAATTCAACAATAAGAAAACAAAAAACTCAATTAAAAAATGAGCAAAGACCTGAACAGATGCCTCACCAAAGAAGATATACAGATGGAAAAAAAGAATATGAAAAAATGTTAAACATTGTATGTCATTAGGGAATTGCTAAAATAATATGAGATACTTCCACATACCTATTTGAATGGCCACAATCCCAAACACCGCAACACCAAATGCTGGTGAGGATGTAGAGAAATAGGAACTCTCATTCATTGTTAGTGGAAATGAAAAATGGTACAGATACTTTGGAATAATATAGTTTGGCAGTTTCTTACAAAACGAAATGTAACTCTTACCATACAATTCAGCAATTTTGCTCTTGGTATTTACCAAATGAGTTGAAAACATATGTCCACACAAAAGCCTGCACGCAAATGTTTATAGCAACTTTGTTCATAATTCAAAACTTAGAAGCAACTGAGATATCCTTCAGTAGGTGAATGTATAAAAAAAAAAACCTTTGGTACATTCAAGAAATGCAATAGTCATTGCTAAAAAGAAATGAGCTATTAAGCTATGAAAAGACACGGAGGAAACATAAATGCATGTTACTAAGTGAAAAAAGCCAATCAGAAAATGCAACTACTGTATGATTCCAACTACTTGACTTTCTGAAAAAGTAAAAACTATGGAGACAGTAAAGGATCATCAATTGTCAGGGTTAGGGAAAAATGAGGATGAACTGGTGGAGCACAAATGATTTTTAGGGCAGTGAACTATTTGGTATGATACTATAATGGTGAATACACATCTTCATACATTTGTCAAAATTTATAGAATCTACAATATCAAGAGTGAACCCAAATGTACACTATGGACTTTAGATAATAATAATGTATAACTGTAGGTTCATTGATTTTAACAAATGTACCACTCTGGTGAAGAATGTTGATAGTGGAGATGCTATGCATGTGTCAGGACAGGGGCCTGTGGGAATTCCGTATTCTCCACTCAGTTTTGCTATGAACGTAAAACTCCAAAAAATGAACTCTAGTTTTGAAAAAAAAAAAAAAAAAAAATCAGCAATAAAATTATTTTTAATTGTAAAAAATTCATTCAAAAAGTGTAAAACTAAAATAATTAAAACAAAGCAAAATAGTAAAACATAATAAAACGTAAGATAAAAACTAAACAAAAATAAAATAAATACAATTAGAAAACTGATATAGTAAAAGCAAACAAAAACCAATCAAATCATGTCACTCCTTTCCTTAAACGTCTCCTTACTACCCACTCCCCGGGCCCCAGAAGGCTTTCCCATTGCCCTGAGAACAAAAATCTAAACTTTTTTCGGTTTGTAAGGCCCCAAATAATTTAGCCCATGCTTACTTTTTTTTTTCAGAGAGTTCAGCCATGCTACTCTCATTCTTTTTCTGGCTCAAACCAAGGTCATGAATACATTGCTATATGGCCAGTTTAAGAAAATATTGTCTTTATTATTTTTATAAATATACATTTATTTTCATCTCTATAATCTTATAGACTTTTATATTTTCTTTTTCTTCTTGGCTTAAAAAAAACCTTTATTTTCTTTTTACACTTTTAGCTTTTTACTTCACTTACTTTCTTCCAAACATTTACCTGAGTTTCTTCTGCTCTGGGATAATAATTCTCATTTCTGTTCCTCATATCTTTCTCATCAGCTATAGCTTCAAATCCTGACAATTTATTTGTTTTATTTTTTGTTTGTTTGTTTATTTAATCAAGAAAAACTTACATTTATTGTTCTTTGAAGGACCATTGGAGTAGCCCAGACATTTAAACTTTGTCTTGGGATTAGAGTTAACAATAATATTTCTGTTTTCTTTTTCTCCCCCTCCCAATGTTTTAATAAAAGCTGATTTACTACTTGCTATGCAAAACTTATCAGTGGGGAGGAGATGAAAACCTGTGCCTAAAAATCCAATGACTTTCTGTGAGAGGAAATATAAATAAGCTAATCCAGTGTTTCTCAACATTTTCTTCATTGTTGTTCCCCTATGGACCACTTTTAGTCATTTTTTCCTATTTGCTTCTCTCTACCTCCATGAAGTTTTAATACCTCAGGTAACTGTTTATCTCTTTATGTGCATTATACCAAAAAAAAAAAAAAAAAGAGTGAGATTTTTTTTTTAATCCCTCAAGAACAAATTGTCAGTATCTCCCCCATTGAGAATGCGTAAAGTTGTAAGCCGTTCTTCCAGTTCACCCATCATGATGAACTAGATTACTCTTATCAAGACTCAAGGAGTAACAAGGGCCCTGAAATAAAATTAACTTGAAGAAAAACAGTTTAATAGTGACCCTGGTCCTGGAGAGGGACCAAAATCTCATCAGCCTGTGACAAAACTTAAAATTCCCCTGGACATAGCCATGCTGCCACAAAGATGGTGCTATTGAAAATCATTCCTGATTACATGTGAGCTGAGTTTTGAGGCACATTCTTGGGACTGTAGTGAACAGGAACCAAGATCTGGCTAAGACACCTCATAAGAGCCATAGACAAACAGAAAAGCCACAAGCTCAGTGAGGGCAGGAATTGTTTTGTTTCCTTCTCTATTCTATTCAGGAATAGATACTTAACGTGTGGGGCCCAGTGCAAAAGAAAAATATGAGATTCCTTATTTAAATATTAAGAATTTCAAGATGGTGACAGCAGAGCAGTATACCAACCTCAGGGTCTTCTGAGATATGGGGCTCTGTGCAAGTGCACTCGAAGCTGTCATTGGCTCTGTCTCCAGTATGTAAAACAGTGTCTGGGATATTGTCACACTTTAATAGAATTTGATGAGTGTATTAGTCAGGGTTCTCCAGATAGACAAAACCAATAGTATATATATAGAAAGAGATTATTATGATAAATTGACTCATATGATTATGGAGGCTAAGTCCCATAATCTGCCATCTATGAGCTGGAGACCTAGGAAAGCCGATGGTGTTATTTCCAGTTCAGACCTGAAGGCCTGAAAAGCAGGAGTGCCAGTGTCTGAGGGCAGAAGAAGATGGTTGTACCTGCTCAAAAAGAGAGCTCATTGGCCCTTCCTCTGTCTTTTTTGTTTTATTCAGGCCCCAAACAAATTGAATGATATCTACTCTCATCAGGGAGGGCATCTTCTTTAGTCAGTCTACCAATTCAAATTCTAATCTCTTCCAGAAACAACCTTGGACAGATCTAGAAATGTTTTACCAGCTATCTAGGCATCCCTTAGCCCAGTCAAGTTGACACATAAAATTAACCATCACAATGAATAAATTAAATTATGGAGCTGGGATTAGGATGAGGCAAACAAAGCACTAGAATACAAAGTTTCGTGAGTTACTTAGCTTCAGTTAGAGTACAAGAGCTTACCCTGTACCTGCAGGGTCCTGGGAGCATTGCATAACCTTGAAAGAGCCTCACACATCGTTCAGTGTTCTGCTATTGCTGCCTTGGAACTCTAAATAATTTTTTTAACGAGTGACCCACATTTTCATTTTGCGCTGGGTCCTACAAATAATATAGCAGGTCCTGCCTGAGATTGAAAGCTTCCTAAGTGTGAAACATCTAGGTCAAGAAATTTAAAAGATGCTTACTCTGTTTTGGGCAAGTACTCACCCATTTCCTGCAGCAAGCTGAGTGCAGTGCTTTCCGAAATTCTGTACCATAGGCACCTAACTTGCCTCATCTTAGTCTGGCCCTGCAGTGAAAGTTTTTCAACAGCTATGTCCAGCGTCGCAGAGAATTGAAAAGAGACTGATGTTTAAACTGTCTTAGTTCTCAACATCTTTGGAAAATTTGATAGTGGCTGTGAATGACAGCAGTGACAAGAAGTCTCAGAAAATATTGCTACCAAAGAACAGATGGGAACTTGGGAGACTAAACTGGAAAATTAAAAAGACACATTTCCCCCTCCATGTTAGTTATTCCACAAGTCCTAGAAATCTCCTGGGAATACTGTGCTGTGGAGGCTGCTGATGAAGCCTGAATGTTGAGTCATGTCTATTCTGGGCTTTCTCATAGTTTATTCACAACACTGAGTACTCGCCTAGAGCTAGTCCCGGGCATTGGGACCGCTCAGGCCCTGCACAGGCCTCCCAGGTTCCCAGACCTGTTACTCATTTTTACAGTAGAATCATTACTGTAGATTTTTTAATTCTCCAATCTAAGCCAGGTTTAAAAAATTGACCTTCTCCCTTATTTCTACTCTTAGTTCTGCGATTCTAAGGGTGATTATCTTTACATCTAGAGTGACACCAATTATTTTTAAGTATCTTTAAAAAGGATTACACTGTAGATTCTTTTTAAAAAGTCAGTATCATTAGTTTATAGTATCATTATTATGAGTGTTAAAGGGATATACAACTCTCTGAAACACTCATCTTTTAGAATTTTCTCTAAAAAAGTAGTTTAATAAATTGAATCAATTTGGTACTTTAACATTTATTTTCATGCTGAATATCTTACTCATATTAGTAGAAAGAGCAATCATAACTTGGTTTTTATTTTATTTTTTCACTTCTACATTAGAGGCTTTCATATTTTGTTCATGGTCAGAGCAGAGCATAGTATAGCCAAAGCACAATTTAAAATGAAAAGTTGGAAAAATACTTGTGGAAAATTCAGGGCAAATGATAGTGTGATGGTTTATGATAGGCTCATTGGGCTGCAGGGAATGAGAAGGCATGCTATCTCATGTAATGAGGGTTTATTAGGGTATATATATATATATATATATATATATATATATATATACAATCTTGAAAAAAAATGGAACAACAAGGCTACCCCTTTTTAATGGAGATTGGAACCAGAAGGTTCTTTAGAATTCAGGACAGCTCCAGGGACCAGAGTCACTGAATTAATGGATATTTATTCTAATTGCTTGCCATTAGAGCAACCCAGCTATGCTCTGTGAGTCAGCTTCTGTCTGTTTCTTAAATTCTTTCCCAACTGGTCTTTTACCCTTCACTTCCAGGGTCACAAATTAGCAAACTAAGGAAGAAAAATCCCAGGAGATAACTATTTCTTAAGACAGGTCACGATTGGTTTTTGTTCGTTTTTCCTAAAAACTGAATTTGAATGTCATCAAGGCAATATTCACATTTTCCAGTTTGCAACAAGCTGTCCACAGCTGCTCCTTCAGCTAAGGGGTGGGGTGTCTCCTTTCGGAGGGGTCTGAGCAGAACAGATACATTATAGACAGGTCTACTGTGCCCTGTAACAGTGGAAAGAGCACTTACTGGTGCACACTGACACTTATTAGTAGTGCATGCTTGGTTAGCTGCTTTGCTTTCCTGTGCCTCTGTTTTCTTATATATAAAATGAGGATAATATTACTTAACCTAAACACATATTTAGAGGATTAAACAGAAAAAAAAAAATGGCAGAGTGCTTGAGAGACCAAGCAATAAACTCATACAAAATGTGTTCAAAATTACCTATGCCATATAGTAGTCTAGCAATCTTAATTTAACTTCTCTAAGCTTCTATTTCCCTTTTTATAAAATAGAACTAATAATATGCTTATTTTGAGGATTAAATTATATGTATAACATCATTTCATACAGTGATTTATATGCCGTGAAACACAGTAAATGTTAACTGCTGTTATTATCTAATATGAAAGTTGGGAATTGCAAAATGGGCAGTTAGATTTCTCTTCCCTGAAACTGTTCTTCACCATTTGATCATTAGGAATTTACCTTTCATCTTAGTGGAATATTTAGAACTTGCAAAGGTTTTCTTAGTCTACTAGTATTTTCCCTGATTGCTCTCATTTCATCCTGCCCTGTAATTACTGATTCTACCCATACTTGCATTTTTCCAAGTCATAAAAAAAACTCAACTTTTTAGTATTTTTAGAGAATCTGATATCCTCTCTGAACACTCATATTTTAAAAGCATAATGTCTAAATTTTGACAGAAGTCCTTCAAAAAATATGTACTGTATTTAATTGTCTTCACAATAAAAATGTTCTGAACATGGTTTGGGCCTTTATCTATGACTCCAAGTCATTGCCATGAGCATCACTTATTGTGCTATGTGTTAACAGGGTGCTACTCTATTACCCCATAGAGCCCTGATAGTACTACAGACATTGCATCAATATCAATTTTTTTTCTAGTTCAAATTGGTTTTTTTTCCTCTCTACTTCTTTGCTTGTATGCTGTTATTATATTTTCTGTTTCTATTCCTATGTCCGTTTAACATAAGGAAGATCTGATATATTTCAAGAGAATTCGACTTTCTTAACTTATTGCATGCTATATCCCATTTGTCTCTTTAGAGTAAAGATCCTGGGCTTTGTGATAGACATATTCTTGATTACTTAGGTGTTATATTTTTTTGTTTTGTTTGCTCAGTACATGGTCCTTACCTATAGGTCACTATGGCCTATGGGCACCCATATTGAACAGGGTAGTACTATGAACTACATAGAGCAAGCCTGAGAATCTGTCTCTGCTCCTGTTCTCCTCTCTGCTCTGAAGCTTGCCTCTCTAGCCTCACTGACATCCAGGGTCACCGCCTACATTTGGGGATCTCAGCTGTTTGCAACTGGCAGTGGTAGAATCTACCAAGCAGTAGAATCTCAGGTGGGGAATCAGCAATTCAATAAATTACCTTTCCTCTGACCACACTTCTAAGTTGAGATAGCTGAGCTCTTTGGGAAAAGTAAAGAGTGTACTGGAATCTGAGTGTCACTGGGGCAGAAGGTGAATCTGAGCCAGCTGCCTCCTCAAGCCTCCAAATAGGCTCTTCCATCTCATGCTGATTTCCCTGAGGTGGATAAATACATTCAGCTGACTACTGCTGACCCATGCTCACCACCATGGATAGTCCACCCCAAGCAAATGGGGTAGGGCAGAGCAGGGCAGGGTGGGGCAAGAGTATTCTTGCTTTTTAAATAACTGCTTATATACTATCTTCTACTTTTCTTCTAAACCTGCAAAATACTTATCTGATCTTTACAGAAAAAATTTGTTGATCCTTGCTATAGATTATTAAATTTTAATTTATGACTTATCCTCTCCAAAGCATTGTAAACTCCTTGGGGCAGTAAAAAAGTATAATTGTCCACCATGCTCAATAATTATTAGATGATTAGTTATTTACTTTCATGAATTCATACTCTTTAGAATCAAAGTCTCTTATTTCTCACCATTTAATCCCATTATAAGTTTACAACTTTAAAAGCTAAATATATTTCAAAATAAGAGATAACCATACAGTATTATGTGTGAGATGTTTAGAGAAAACTTTGAGAAATTTAATTTTTTAAAAATAACATTTCTCTTCAACAGAAATAACAAAAATAATATACAGGAAAGGCTTCAGGTCACAAAAAATTTTTTAAAGAAAATAGAATTCTAAAATGGTATTAAAATATATCATGAGTTTTGAAAAGCCATAATCTCTTCCTTTCTAGAAGTTTCAAGTTATTTGTATCGGTAAGACATTTATCTCTTGTCTTTCTCATCTGCTCTTTGACTGGCATAAGGCCAATAACTCAGGTATGTCATGTGTTAGGTATAGTCCTAAGACAACCACACTACAAAGATATTTTCTCGTTGATATCCGTGGGGTGATCTAACAACTTTGTCAGCCATGGCTCATGTTTTAATAATTCTTATGGTCACTAAGTAGGCCCCCACCTTGATTTTAAACAAATGACTCGTGCTATAGTCTGAATTCTATTAATCAAGTCATTCTGTATTCATGAGCTGTAAAGTCACGCATACTCAGGGTATATACTACCTACTTTTGGAATGTGCTTATTTTGTTTGGGAATTTTAGAACTGGGTGAGAAAGACATCAAAATTTCTTCCATAATATGTATGGTGGTGACCTTATGTTTTTCTTTGTGTTTTCTAAGATTTCTATAGCAAACTGAATTAGTTTTGTAATTTGCAAAATTAAATATTTCAAACTCCAGTGAGGTTCTCTAACATAGACTGGATCTATGTTGCTAACGAGCTCTCTGTCCATTGCCAGCTTATCTATTATCTAGCATAAGTAGGGGTTCTGACTAATAAAGCGTTACTAACAGTGATGTACTGGGAAGCTTTTCTTTTACTGTTCTTAAGAACATATTAGTAAAAATTAAACAAACAAACAAAATTCTTGTTGCTTATTAAAGTGGAATAAATTTGGGTATGCCAACCTGGAGTGGGCAAAAAGTAGAATTATTGTTATTGGCCTGCCAATACTTCTTGAGCTGTGAACAACCAGCTTTTGCAGAAATTTAAAAAAAAATCAGATTCATAGTGCTCGATGGTTTTATAAATACTCAAGCCAGGGCTAATTTCCGGCTGCCCACAAGACATCACCGAACATATAGATGAGAAAAGATGTGCACAATCAACTCTCATGAGCTGAGAAAGCTTTGGTACACCATTGCTTATCACACAGATCATGTCAAAATGCAATTTTCAAATTAATATAGACCAGGGACTGGTGAACTTTTTCAGAAAAAGTCTAGAAAGTCAATATTTTGGTCTTTGCATTGCACGTGGTCTCTTTTTACCAGTCAACTCTACCAATGTAGTACAAAAACAGCCATAAGCAATACATAAATGAATGGATATAGATGTGCTTCAGTAAAACATTATTTACAAAAAACAGATGGCAAGCTGGATGTAGCCAATGAACCATACATAGTTTGCTCACCCTATATAGAGCATAAGACATATGTAAAATCAAAAGTAAATTTAACATGAGATAATCTTTCTTTAGAAATTCAAAAGACAGTTGGAATATTTTTGTCTAAGTTTTTCTGTGTCCACTAGAAATATATTTTCTATTCCAGAAAACTCAATTCTTGGCTGCTCCTTGGAGTCTTACGTAAGTTTTAGCTGAACACATTCTTTTGATTTTTCTAGGATTAGTACAAATTACTCATCCTGAAAGATCAATAATTATTGGTTTTCTTTGCGTTCCCCAGGTCTTTGCATTTTATGATGAGCTGATTTGATGTATTAGCAGAGCACTATGAAAAGGTTGTGAAATGGCATCAGAGACTCAGGAGTGATGGCCAGGTAACTAGCCAATTATAAATTTTTTTTTTTCCAGAAGTCAGGAAAAGAGATGTTACCTTACATGTTAGAAGAAAACATCACACTTACTTGAAAGAAAGTCACTCTATCAAAAGATTATTGAGCCACAGATGTCAACTCAAAACCACATACATAGATCTTACATAATGTGCCTTATCCTTTTAGTTTTGGGGAAAGGACTTAAATATAGCCCCCAAATTATAGTGCTGATACGATTATGTATTCTCATAAACTCTCCTGCTCTAAAGTTTTAGTGAGCAACAAACATGACTCTGTTGTATTCTGGAAGAAACCATCACCACTCTTTCACAAACAAGAGAATCTTTCCAATCAATCTGAAAAGATGTGTTTTTCCTGAAGCAAATCTCCTTGTTCTTTTCTTCTTCTTCAGGCTACACCCAAATCATGGCTTACTCATTAAAATGGTCAATAAATATCTACACTTAGATCCAAAGGCAGTGTGGTTTTTATAGTATTCATAATATTTCAAAGGGTTAGTATAATATATTTTTTTCATAATCTATTTATATCATTTAATATCCAATATCTATTAAATCTATTAATATTTCTAGCACTTACAAGCTCATTTCATTTTCCATCCTTGACTAGTTTTATTTCTGTCACTTATTTGTGCTTTTATTTATCTAAAACATAATTACCAGGCACCAGATATGTGCCAATCACTGTTCTAGTCCCTCAGAGCCCAAATGAGACAGAGCCCTGCATGCTGGAGTCTCACCCTCCAATTAGGGAGGCAGATATACAGACAATTACAAAGTAATGTGGAGACACGCCATAGACCAACTACAGGCACCACAACTGTAGCTTTTCCACAAGAGGTAAAATACTGAATTGTTAAAATGAATACAAGTTTTTATCTGGAAGGAAATTCCCATGCATAAGGGTTTCTAAGACTGGTTTTTCCCAATGATGTCATGAAGGACAAATCTTTTTGTTTATTTATCTGTTTTGTTTTGTTTTGTTTATCCAAATGTACTGTGTACTGCCACTTGTGTAAAATACAATAAAAATGTCGCAACAATATCCAATTGCTATAATAATTTATGCGCATATCTCGTCAGGATCTGTAACCAGCAGCTTCCTGACCAGCACTAGACTAAGGATCCAATTTGAGTACAATTGGATTTAGCTTACCAGACTAAAGAATGTAAATTGCAATACTTGATCTTATTTCAGTTTTACCCAGATGACAAACTGAAGAGCTGTACCTTCCACCCCCAGAAATAATATTATCTAAAAATTCCATAGCTCTAGCTGTGAGACAGGCACTCTACACAAGCTCTGAGGTAGGAATTCTCTTGTTTCCCATTCACAGATAAAGATGTTGAGATTACATGACTAGGAAGTATAAGAAGAGAGCCATAGAGTGAGGACATGGCCCACACTATCTTGAGGCAGGTTTCCTTTCTTCAAATGAGAAGGCTAATATTTCCTGTCTGGTTCCTACAGAATATATTTGTTCCCATGAAAATGTGAGTAGTGTGCTTGTTAGGTGAAAAGGAGTGACATTACAATAGTGAGTGGTTTTCTAAAATTAAAGATTTACTCTTAAATTCTGTTAATAAACTAAAGTCATTAAAATCAGATGCAGTCAGTTTCCTTCTCCATGTATGTTCATATGCTGTGAGAGTGTAATGCCATCTGGACACTGGAGAAGAGGCAAATTTCTTGCTCTCTGTGACAGTTTTATGTGTCAACTTGGCTAGACTATACTACCCAGTTATTTAATCAAACACTAACGTAGTTATTGCTGTGAAGATATTTTGGAGATGTGGTTAACATCTACACTGAAATAACTTTAAATAAAGGAGATTATTCTCAATAATGTGGGTGTGACTCATCCAATCAGTTGAAAGGCCTTGAGAGCAAAACTGGAGCTTCTGTGAAGAAAAAGAAATTCTACCTTAATACTGCAGCATTAGTTCCTGCCCAAGAGTTTTCAGATTACCAGCAGATTTTAGATTTGGCAGCCGTCACCACTGCATAAGCCAATTTCTTGAAATATTTATACATGCTGGTTCTGTTTTTCTGGAGAACCCTGATTGATATATCCTCCCACTAGGTTATAATGTAAATTATTTAATTTTTCTTAAAGACTTTTAAGGTATCTATTAGGAAGTCGTCTATGTTTATCTGTTAGAAAATTCAACCTGAAACAGTCTATGTTTATATATATTAGTTTTTAATTTTATTCATTATTTTACTTTTTATTTTTAATAATGAAACCCTGTTGCAATGTTTGGAACAAAAAATAAGACAATAGGCTTGACTCTCAATTCTGCATTTCAATCTGTGCTGACAGCTATGAAATATTCAATTTGTTCATTAATATTTTTATCTAGAAAGTAAATAGAATCAATATGTCTATACCAATAAATTATAAAGTAGGATTACTTTCTCTTAAATTTTTAACCTCAATTTTCTCCTCTGTGTAATAGGAATAAAACATGTTAGTTTTCTGCTTTAGATGAATAGGTATTGTCAGGCAGTTTCCAAAGAAGGGATGGAAAGCTATTTATGGATTATTGAAAGTACTTTTGTCAGGGGAATATTTAAGTTTCAGCAAAATACAGACTAATCTCAACAGGTAAAAAAAGCCACTTTATTACTCTAATGAATTGCATTTCCTATTTCAAAACTCTTGCACTAATTTTTCATGCCCCATTCTCTTTGTCATATCTTCTTGATTGTTCCGCTGGAGTCAGTGGAACCAGAAGTGTACGCGGTGCACCAGACATCTGGTATGTTAACTATCAGCAGATCAGCCACACAGCAGCTGCTGACAGAAGATAGAACTCCAGAACAAGAGCGTCAACCTCGGGTGCTTATTTCTAATGCAAGACTCCAGGCACATATTCTGCCTTGAAAAGACTCGACTTTGGGCTGCCGTGAACTGGCACTAGATATTATTAAGTAACTCTTCCTAAACACTTAACAGCTGCATAAGCACTATTACCCTGGCTAGAAGTAGAGGCACACTAGGAGATAAACCTCTAATTAAAAGGATTCAGAACTGGGTCCAAAAAAAATCTGTACACCTATTAATTAATAGCATTAGATTCAAAATACATTTATTAGAGAGGATCATGCATGTATAAACTACCACAAAACGTTGTGTTTTAACTTTTTAAAAAAGTTTCCTTCTTTTATTTTTACAAATCCACTGAAATAACCCCCAAGGCTATGCTCTTAAGAGTTTTTATTTCGGTCAGTCCCAGTAGTGGAGTAGAAGCAAACTGAAAATCCAGACTTCCACATATCTTTGTATTACCACTGACTCCAGACTTCTTCAGATAGTAGCAGATAAAGTTCAAAACAGTAATTTCCCCCAGCAAATAGGAATGGGAAGTGTAGAGAGTTAATAGGACTTTTTCATCTCAACTCAACTCTGTGATCTAATTTCAGATAGCAGGAAATATGCCAACTTTTAGCAGCTAATTAGAGTTATTCACTGAAAATTATTTGTAGCCAACCTTTAATCTCTTATAGCAAACTGCACTGACAATGTTGGCAGCATAAGCGCTGGCAGCATGGATGTTGGAAAGGTTCTCAGGAAAGTGTGCAAGAAAAAATGGTTGCATTTAGATTATGCAATTTGCTTGGCAGAAAAATTTTGCAGACTACATGATGCCAATTTTGGTTAAATTTAACCATGGTTTACGTTTTTTCACTTAGATGCTGGAATCCTTTTCTGAAGGGAGGAGGGAGCATTACTTGGAGTGTCTTTCTCTCACAAATCTCAAAACTTAATAATTCTGGCCAGACTGGCGCTTGCATTGCTAATTAGGACTTTATTAGATTTATTAAATTTGAATTGCTTTAGGATTAAAATAAAGCAATTCTTCTTGTGTTGCCATAATCATACTCATTTTGTGTTTAATGCTATTTCACCAAAGGAAATCCCACCCTAATGTAAACTTCATAAAGTCTGGAAATTTTGTCTATTTAGTTCATTGCTATCTCCCCAGAGCCCACTGCAGGTTCTGGCACATAATTAACCACTAGCTATATATTTAAGTGAATAATTTAAGGAATGCTTGAGACTTAGTCTTAAGTGAAAGAGAGGATGCCATTTTATTAAGATCAACTGAAATACTTAGTTTCAAAGAAACTCATCCTACCAATTCAAGGAACATTTGGATCTCAACCACACCCTGTGTTTCCTCCTTGCTCTTCCACTACTTTAGTGAAAGGACTCTATTTGAACTTTTTATAAATGGGAAAGTTTAGCAGAGCTAATGAATGACTGTTCATACCATATCAATGATAGAGCAAGAAAACTTACTTTACAGTATCACTGCTCTAAGGCAGAATTTCTTAAAAATAAAGACTGCTTTAAATCTCTCAGGAAGGCAGTTGCATCCAAAAGCAACACCTAAAAAAACTAATAATAATAATAATAAAAGCTAGAGCAATAAATATATAGTCATCATATTTTGTCTTTAGCACTCTATGCCTCAACTTTTATATATATATTTTTATCCTTCCCTGTGTTCCTTGCCCAAAGGCACCCATTTTCTCCACTCCACCCTCCTTCCCCATGAAAAGATTTCATAACTCACTCAGTTTGAATTATAAATAAAACATTGTCTATTACTATCTAGAGCCGTTATAATCTTAAATCAAAGGGATCCACTTCTATGAGGGTAAGAATATTTTGGAGATAAAAGGCCAACTCAGAAGTTCTAAAATCTTATTCATTCACTATAAAGTTAATGATTATTATTTAGCAACACATACCTAATGGTTTTGTAGTAGAAATGAATGTATAAAACCAGTTATAAATTTCTATGACTAGTACTAATAAAGTATGTGCAATGCGACTACTTAAAAGGGAGATGATCAATTTGCCTGGGCATTCTGGAAAAATCATTATTTCATGAATCAGCCTTTTTTTTTTATTGTTGGATAGCTTTAATAATTAAAGAAGTGTATCTTCTTGTTGAGTTGAAGACTACTTCCATGTGTTTTGCACATTAGCCAAGTACTGGCTCCTGGCACAGAAAAAACTCACAATTCTTCAAATGTTTTAGGTGAGTAGAATTTTTCTCCTTTAAGAATTGCCTATTTCCTCAACACTTAAACAGGCCATTTCCTGGTCTATTTCTAACTACTGCCTTTTCCCCTTAGAAGCCATGGACCTCACAGCATCTATTCTAATTTAGCAAGGATTTCTCTAACATGGCAGCAGCTGGTAAGAGGCAATGAGTTTGCTTCTAATAATTAATGGATTATCACTCACTTGGTAGGACCTTTGCTCCACTTCACATTAGACATGAAGTTGAATATCAGATTAGAGTCTGGAGATGCATAATTTCAAGCACAAAGCTCCTCTTTAAGACCTTGGTTATCGTCTGTAGCATTTGACTCTATTTGAAGCCCACAGCAATCTCTCTGTTCAGTGGGCTGGGATCTCTGAAAGAAAGGGCATAGCATAAAAGCAGGCTGCTGAGTTGTTTTTATCTCTAAAATTCTATCCTTAAAATTTTATTCTTAAGATTTAGTGGAAAATTTACCATAAGTATCAAAGATAATAGGACTTTAAGGACTCTGAAATTCCTCTGAGAAATCTGGATACAAAATAAATGAGTAATTGAGATTTAAAATAATGGTAATATGAAATGTTAATGAGAAGATAGATGTTTACATGCTCCTGGTGTGTACAGCCTCCTGAGAGGTGATTTGGCAAGGTTTCAAACATCTGAAAATGTGCACATGCTTTGACCCAGCAATATCTGGAGTATGATTGGGGATGCATGTAAAAATTCTCCTTATTAGCATATATATATATATTGCAGCATACGTTATACTAGCAAAATATTGGGGCAATTAAATACTTGACCATAGAGGATTGCTTAAATTAAGTTAACTTGTTTATTCATATGAGAGAATACCAGAAGTCATTGAAAATCATACTGTAGAATACTTAATGACATGGGAAAATACTCATTAAATACTAAGGGAAAAAAAGCAGATTGCAAAAATTGTATGCAGTGCTGTGATTTAAATGATGTAAAATATATATGTAAATAAAAAAACTCAACATAATGATGTTCATAAATCAATATACAATATCTGATTCCTTAGGCATAAAAATTAGAGTGTAATTTTTTACTCTCTTCTCTGTGCTTTTCTAGAGATACTGTATTTTATATTAGGATGAGCTATAAGAAGTTGCCTTTGTTTAACTCTGTGTGATCTGCAATTAGCCATTTCATAAGGTTAAATCTTATGAAATTCATGAGTTATTTAGTAACAAAAAAATTATATTGGACTGTTTGTTAAGGAAATGATCTTACCAACACACAGGCTGAGAAATATTGATCACATGACACTTGTGTTGGTTGCAATAGCTGGAAACCAGGCCTGTGCTTTTGTTTTCCAGCGCCTTCTCTACTTACTCTAATGTAGATGCAGAAAAATAATCGTTTTCTAAGTAAACTGTAAACTTAAAAAGTATGGTGAACACCGGTTAAATCAATATTCGACTTTCTTTTGCTTTCTCTCTCTCTCTCTCTTTTTTTTTTTTTTTTTTTTTTTTTTTTGTGAGTGGGGTACTATGGGAAACAGCAAGAGATTTTTCTCTGGAAAGTGGCTCAAATTTAGGAATTCCCTTTTTCACAGAATTTGTGACACCAAGAAAGAATTGGTTTACCCTGACCTCAGAAAATTTTCTAGCTCTTCTCATTAAAAGGGAGAGCTAGGCTCATAAAATGAGATTGAAATATAAAACCATCTTTCCACATATCCACCCACTCATTTAACCACACTCATTTGCAAAGTCTCTCACTTCACTAGCAATCATTGAAATCTTAACTATAGAGTGGTTGAGCAAGGCTGTGGGATGGTGGCATTTAGATTTGCAAGACTCTAAGACTGCTGTCCTAAGGGAAATAACAGTGCTAAAGCACCAAATTGGATCATATGACTCTTTAAGACTTCAAGGAGGGAATATACCAAAATGGCATGGTTCAAAAAGGGCATAGCTTACTAGGCTAATTTACTTTTCCTTTGTTGGATGACTAGTGCAGCTGGTAGATTTTGAGCAATCAGCTAAACTTAGAATTGTGGTCAGCGGACAGACGCACTCTGCTTAAAGTCTTGGCTGTGAGTCCAGATCCACATTGGAATAAATTGTCTAAGCTTTAACTACACAGAAAATTGGGCAACCATCCATATACGTTTAGAACAGAATTGGAAGAATCCTTGAGGTTTTCTAATCTAACTGCCCACCCAGTGAAGGAATCATCGCTAACGCAGACTTGATGAATGGTATAAATCAGTTTCTGCTTGAGTGGACTGAAAGTTTAGCTCCCTGAGCCACTGTTGGGATTAGAGAAGGGTTTCATATTAGGGAGCTGGTATCTGTCTTGCTGTTGGGTCTTACATGGCCCTAAGACTGTCAATCTAAAGAAGAAAGTGTTTACTTCCTTTTCATGTGATAAACTTTCAAATACTTGATGGCAAAAAACACAATAATTAAATCTTAATAAACTACAGAAACAAGAAAACTTGAGAAGCAGAATAAATGCTAGCACAAACATCTACATTAAGTGTATCAAAGACTATGTTTGCTTTTTTTTGGAAAGCAAATTACTTTTTTAGAATAGTTTTAGATTTATCGAACAATTGAGAAGAAAGTAGAGTGTTCCTATATATCTCCATATAGTGCATGCCCAGTTATTAACATATTACATTAGTATAGTACATTTATTAAAATTAATAAACCAATATTAATACACTATTATTAACAAAAGTCTATACTTTATTTACGTTTTCTCAGTTTTGACCTAATATCTTTTTCACTTTCAGAATTCCATCCAGGATACCACATCACACATTTAATTGCCATGGCTCCTTAGGCTCCTTTTGGCTGGAAAGTTTTTGAAAATCCTTGATTTTGATGTCCTTGACAGCTTTGATGAGTATTGATCAGATATTTTGTAGTATATCCCTCTTTGGGATTTGTCTGATGATTTTCTCATGGTTAGGCTGGGGTTATGGGTTTTGGGAGAAAAGTCACAGAAGTACCATTTTCATCACATCATATCAAAGGTACATATAATCAACGTGAAATCATCATTGATATTGATCTTGATCATGTGACTTAGGTACTGTTTATCTGTTTTCTCCCCCTGTAAAGTTATTCATTTTTCCCCTTTCCATACTGTATTCTTTGGAAGGAAGTCACTGTGTGCAGTCCACATGTAAGGAGTGAGGAGTTATAATTCTCCTTCTTAGGGTAGACTATTTAGAAAATTTATTTGTAATTCTTCTGAATGAGAGATTTGTCTCTTCACCATTTATTCATTTATTCAATCATATATTTATAACAGTATGGATCATAAATACTTATTTTATATTTTGGATTATAATTGAATATTACTTTATTAATTTTGGTGCTGAAATTGTTCTCGTTTGGGCCATTGGGAACACTTTTGGTTGGCTCTTATGTTCCTTTTATACACCCTCATCAATGTAAGTTGGTTTATGAGAAGTTTTTTCTTCTATTTTGTTTTGTTTTGTTTTAGCAACTCCTTACTTTTTTTGTACTATAAAGTTCTCCAGCAAGATTCTCTTATATATTTAATGTCCCACTCCTAAAATCAGACATTTCCCCAAAGAGACCTTTTTTCCTTTGTTTGTTTTAACAAATTTAAAGGTACTAAGTTAAGCAACTTTACCATGTTGATGGAATCTACACAGGGGTCAGGTAGATGTTAACAAGGAGGAAGAAAGGTGTAGAAGAAACTCTGAAAATAAGAATTCTACCATCTAACAGGAACAGAGATGCTATAATCCTTCAAGGAGATTCCCCCCAAATTTTCTCATGATTTCAGATAGCAGTTCTCCAGATAGGAGAGTACAGCATCCTTCTTTCTAGCCAATGGATCCAATTGTTCCAGCAAATATAGGACATTTACAGTTAAGAGGCCATTTGGTGGTAAGACTTTTTAAAAAATAGATAACTGACAAGCCCATGTTTACCAGATTAGGTGTGCCTGCCAAAGCCTACTGCTGAATTCCCTCTGTGGCCATGCTACATGTGCTTCCAAATTCTCTTCCAGTATCTTAAAATAGAAGAAAGACAAATTGCGGTGGAATAAATGCCTGACTATTGGTCTAGAGACCTCATTCTGGTTCTGCCAATTAATATCTGTGTGCCTTTGGACAAGTCACTAAATTTGTTATCTCATTTATAAAACAGATGGATCATTAAATAAGGTTGGAGGTCAGTCAAGCTTTTAATGATTTTCTGCTGGTGAAGCCTGTCTTCAGTAACGTTAGTTCTTGACTCTGCCTTGTTTTTTTTTTTAATTAAAGGAGGAAAGAAATTTATTATTTTCGAGGAATAACTGCTTATTCAATTCTGTCTAATGAAATTCAGTTCAATACAACAAATACTGAGATTTCGTTAAGTGCTTTCAACAGCCCACTACAGCCATTAAAAAAAAAGCCAGAAGGCTTAGGTTGGATGACTGTGGACTACTGAGAACTGAACAAGATAGTGGCCTCTATCCACGTGACTATGACCAGCATTACCATCATCTTAAATATGTTGGCCATGGTCTTAGGAGTGCACCAAGCTGTTGTAGACTTAGCAAATACTTTTTTTCAGTCTACCCCTGGCCACTGAGTCACACGATCAATTTGCCTTCACATGAGAGGAGCAACAATGAAGGTTTTAAGTACTTTTCCAGGACTACATTCATAGCCCACAGTATGTCATGGGATGGTAGCCCAAGAACTGTCTCTATTCTTCTTCCCCACATTAGTAAAATGTGCCTATTATATTTGTAACATAATGTTAACACATGAAGATTTGCTTCTTCTGCAGGACACTCTTTTGCAGACTTTGTTGGAACATCTGCAAGGGAGAAGATGGGTGGTGAACCCATGGAAAATTTAAGTCCCAAGCACCACTGTAAAGTTTTGGGGAGTCATTTGTTCAAGTAACACACAAGTTGTCCCAGAAACTGTGATTGTAAGGTACAAGCCTATCTAGCCCCTACGAACATGAAAGAGGTGCAAACCTTTGTAAAGATTTGTGGGATTAGAGGACTTTTCTTTCTTACCTGGCATAGTGCCTTCATCCCTTATACCACCTGGGACTGTGTGGGACTGAAGATCAGAGTGGCAAGCCACCTTTGAGAAGGCAAAGATGTCAGTGAAGCAGATTAAAGCTCTGGGTATCTACCAAGCATGGCTACCATTTGAGTTAGATGTGTCTGTGACTCCGGAAGTTATGGCCTGGGCACTGTGGCAGAAACAATGGAAAGAGGAAGTACTCCCAACATTTTGGTCCCAGCTCTGCAAGGGGGCTGAAACCCAATATACCTCCGTAGAGCAACAGTTTCTAGCAGTGTACAAAGTGCTCCTCCAAGTAGAGCCTCTCATGAAGGAGCAGCATATCATGGTAAGAACTCTCCTTTCTATCAAAGGGTGGGCGGTTTGAGTATATGTTCCATTGACCCACCTCTGCCATGGCTCAGACTTTCACTTTGACTAATTGGCATGCCTATTTGCAGCAGAAGAACACCTGGTTTGCCAGCTCACTGTCTCCAGAAATGTGGGTGCTACTAGGCCTTGTAGCATACGTAGATCCTACAAATGCCCCTGTCTCTATTCTGGAACAGAGGCAGATCCTGTGGCCTATAGAAGGGAAGTGGGGGAAATTCCCACTGATGCCTGGTATATGGATAAGTCTAGTTAGGACAACCCATTCATCATTCAGCCCAAAATTGACACCATCTTGCTGGAAACAAGAAGGAGCCACAGCAGGCAATGAGTGGGGCTCAGAGCATTTGTCTAGTGATCACTCAGGAATCCTGGCTGTTAACCCTTTGCACAGACAGTTGGGCTGTTCTAAAGAGGTTAATTTAACTCCATGGCTTGGACCAAGGGGTGGATAATTATACTTAAGCCCTTGTGGGGTCAGGACATGTGGGAAAACATTTCGCATTGCCTGCAAGAGCCTGAGGCAGCCCCCACTGTCTTCCATGTCCCAGCTCATAAGGCACTGACTCCCCCTGGCAATCAGGAAGCTGGTGCCTTAGCTTGCATACAAACTCTAGCAACTGAACCTTTAGTACATATGGCAGATTAAATACATGGAAAGAGTAGCCACTGTAGTGTCCAGGTGGGATGATGTATTGCCAAGGATGCCAGATTGCTCTTGAAATACAGTAAATTGGTTGATGCAGTGTCAACATGACCTGTGGGTTCTAAACAATGCCCAAGGCAACTGCCAAAGGCATCTAGGGCAATCCACTGGAGTTGTTCCCAAACACTGAAGAATTGGCAAATTGATTATTTTGGCCTCCTCTCTCCAAGTGAGGTTTCTAAATATTCCTTGATTTGTGTGGACACTGCATCTGTCCTAACTCAAGCTTTCCTCAGTCACCACGCAAACCAGGCTGCCACCATTAGAGGACTAGAGGAAGCTGAGTACCATGTAAGGATATCCTCCTCAAATAGACTGTGATCAGGGGTCACATTTCAAAGGTCATGATGTGCCAGACTGGGCAAAATGATATGACATTGAATGGAGGCTCCATCTCCCCTATAATCTGCAAGTAGCAGTGTTGGTAGAAAGAAAAAATGGACTATTAATGCAGCAGATTAAATTACTAACAGGGAAAACCACCTTGGCTATGTGAACTAAAGTACTGTCCCATGTTTTAATACGTTTGAATGAACAACCAGAAGGACCTGTTGCCCCATATCCCAGACTAGGGACCTCTGCAGAGACACTCAACACTGTAAAAATATTGATGTCAAAGCAGATTTGCCCTGACTCTCACTGTGGATCAACATGCTATGCTGCTGAGAACACCAAGCCCCATCATGCCTGGGAAAGGCGTCATCTACTAGAATTTGCAATGGGACATCTGAGAAGGATGGGTGAGTTACTTCACACCCGTGGATGAGGGGGAACTACTCAGTTTCCACTGCAAGCCAGGCCTGTTGAAATGCACTATGCATAGAATGGAATACGCACCTATGAAAGAGGAGTCTGGCTTATTCTCTCCCAGTTTGTCTCCTCATACCTGACAGTGTTGCCTCCCACAGTCAACATGTATGGTATGCACAACCAGGTTAAGTTCCTAAAGTTGCAGCCAGAGTAACACCTAAGGATTGGATCATGAGTGTAATTTTTGTAGAAAGAGAAGACTTCCCAGAGAAATTTTTACCAGTTATCCATCTTTTTGACCTTACACTTCTGTTGTGCAGTGTCTACTCACAGATTGTGCACCTGATGAAAATACCTTTCTAAGGTGGGCCCATTTGTATGCTGCAAAGGAATCAATCCAACTGTTGGGTATGAGGGCAGCTGCCCCTCTAACTTGTCAGGATTGCCAAGGAGGATATTACTATTTCAGAGAGGGGACTGGAAGGCCCTATAGCTGTATATTAAGGAAGAACAAGCGAGAACTAATACTCTCAATTCTTCTGATATCATCAGTACTGATCCAGTATTGATGATAACAGTGTACCTGTGGCATATACTATCAATAACACTGGGTATGGATATTCTTTTTATGTCAAACAAACTACACATGCAGCTTGTCCAACTGCTTACTGGAAAGATCCTTAAAATACCATCATCAGAGCCATGAGTTTCTATGCTCAGATTTGGGATGGATTCATAATCCTAGTTTATGGACATCTGAATATCTGGGCGTCCATATGTAAGGAACAAAAAAAAAATCATTCTAAATAGAACCAACTCAATTGCATCAGGAATATGGGATGAATATAAACGAAATTGTGTAGACATTCTGTCACATAAAGGATAGTAACTGGTTTGGCACTGACTGGTGAAAGAGACTCCCTGGATATATAACAAATCTCTGGCCTTGGCTTCTACCAGGATGATTGGGACACGGCAACCTGGGCATTCCCAAGGCACAGGAGAGAATCTGCCCTCTCAAGTCCAGATAGGCATATTCTGTTTTTCACTGGTACAATTATTTGGCCATTGTCTTTGTCCCCTCCATGGGTCTGGGGGATGGAATAGCATACATAGAAATCCTTACTAAATTCACCCAAGAAACCTTAAGTGATAGTTGACAAAGTCTCTCTTTACTGAACACTGAGCTATCTCTAATGAGAAAAGTTGTTTTCCAAATTAAGATGGCCTTGGACATTATGACTACCTCATAAGGAGGCATCTATGCCGTTATCAAAACAGAACGTTGTGTGTTTATACATGATATGGTTGCTAATGTATCATCTTCATTAAATCGCATGAGGAGGACACAAATTAATGCCCTGAGTGAGCCAACCACCAGGCTAGGGGACTTGACGAATTGGTGGTTTGGATCATGAAGCTCTTGGTGGAAAATATGACTTATTTTTGTAATTATTACCTTGATATGTGTTTTCTCTTGCACGTGCCTATATTGTTGCTGTGATGTCTGCCTCCAGTGCAGCCAGATAGCTACCAAATGAGCCACCTCTGTGCTAATGAAACACCTTGCTGACAATACAGAGGAGAGGGCTGTGTAAGATTGTAAGAGCCGGTCACGAGGGGAAGAATATTGGAAAAGGTCATCGAGGGGAAGTGACCGCTTGTTGACTCACAAGCTCCCTCTAGGCAACCGGAGGCTCCTCACCCTTACATATGTCCTTGAAATGGAAGTTCTGCCCACCATTCCAAAAATCTGAGCCATTTTAAAGGACACAAGCTTGAGAGAGCAATGTGTCCTCAAGACTGTTTGGGTGGAATATGGGACCAAACCCAGGTAAAGACTCTATATAAACTCTTAAGATTCTGGCAGATAGATGAGGAGATCTACTCACCTTGCAGCACTCAAGTCTCTCATGTAAATTTTCTTCCTTGTTAAACCTGCTACCTGACAGTCTGGAGTGGCCTGCCTTCCTTCAGTCACTCCTTGCCCTCCATCTAAGGGAGCCAATTTTAGATTTCTCCTGGGAAGCTCCTGCATTTGAGAACCAACAAGTCTTATCTTTAAGTTGTACTTTTAGCCTCAGAAATATAAATATTCAGTATTATTGGAACAAGAAGGCCCTTCAATCAGCTTGTGACTTTGCACAGAAGCCCTGCAAGGAGGACAGCCTGTTATAAGTGATAACATTCTTAATTTACTATAATCTCTGCTTCAATCAGATCATCTGCTACAGCCTAGTGCCCAACATGATAATCAGCTTCTTTAACTGCACTAACTCAGAAATAAAAGGTGGTAAAGTTGAGTTGTTGGCAGTCT
The DNA here is from genome assembly GCF_902729225.1 of Pteropus medius. Taxonomy (NCBI): domain Eukaryota; kingdom Metazoa; phylum Chordata; class Mammalia; order Chiroptera; family Pteropodidae; genus Pteropus; species Pteropus medius. Next base: position 6,227,777 of record NW_024355008.1, read on the forward strand.
TCTCCCAGTCAAGTGCTTGTTTTTAAAATGTCCTGAAGGGCCAGCACCCTGTCCAGAGAATCTCCAAACATGGCTATGCGGTAGAAGCTCAGCATAAGGATTTAAGGAAAAAAAGTTAAAGAAAAAAAAAGAAAAACGCTGATTTTGACTTTGAGAAAACTCACAAGCTATTTAAGTATTAAGCTCCGTTAGTCATGCCATAGCCAAAAATGACTGTGGTATTTGTGTTAGACAAATAAAAAAAGATGAATACTTCGTTTCCTGCTGAACAGTGGTTACTACTTTAACTTGTTAAAGTTCTTTTGAGATTATGCTTTTTTTTTTCATCTGTCACTAGACTGATTCTGAATTTATTTTTAAATCAAGAAAAGAGTTGAGTTTCTTTCTCTGTGGACTGAGTAATAATACTAAATCGCATATTCTGTTTTTATTTGTTTGTTTGTTTTGTTTGTTTTTTAGGGCTCAAGACTTACCTGTACTTTCTAAAATGCTTCTTCTTGACATGTTTCTTTGTTCATTTAAGAACCATTGGCCACTCTTTTGCCTTCCTCACCAAACGCTTATAATTTTGGCACATATTCTATCTTTCTAAATATGGTTGGTCGTCCCACATTCAAGTGTCAATACAGGGGCTATTGGTTATAGTGAAGTCCTGGTATGAGCAGTTCTAGACTGAAATTGTAGACTAATCTATACGTTCTTGTCATTCTTTCCTCAGCCAGCCTTCTCTCTTCCTTTAGCTAAATAACCGTGAAAGTCTGAACAGTTTAAATAGCATCAAAGCTTGGCAACATGGACTGGAGACATGACTTTTAAGCAAAACAACTATTCTTTTTGAGTGGGTAGTGGTGGGTTGAAGACTGAAGAATCAAGGAGTAGAACGAGAATGGGCAGTGCTAAAGAGAGATAAATTGTTTTCCTTTCTGACTCAATATTCTCCTCTAATCAGTGTATGGCACAAACTTCTTTCTGAAATATGTCACCAAGAAATATGATCAGTTTGCCAGTGTCACACTAGATTTATTTGTTTCTCTCTATTATGGCATCTTTCCAGTTTCTGAGATATAAATTAATATATAGTCTTAAACTTGGTTCTCTTGACACTTCTTTAGTATAGGCAACAAAGAGAGAGGGGTGGAAATTTGTGAAGAGAATCATCTTCAGCAGATGTACAGGTACAGGATCAACCAACAAATCCATATTTATGAAATAGTTACCTGCAAGTCTGACCTGTGGTGGTGTATAAGATCGTCCCAGATCTCAAGAAACTCAACATATAATCAGAAAAACTGTTGAAAAGCTTTCATCCCAGTTAAAGGCCAGCTAATAAGACTGAAGTTGTCTTTTACTCCTTTGTCACTTGTCATACTGCTGTTATTTACTATAAGATATTTATTTTCCTCTATTTATTTTTTGGAATAAATAATGTATGTAGCTGGTAAAAATTAAAAATGTGCTAAGGAATATACAAAGAAAACAACTCTCTTTCTCACTTCATTTCCTCAGCGATCCTGATCCCCCCAATTTCAGAGGACAATTTGTGAATATAAACATTATAAATATGTATATGCATATATGTGTGTATAAATAAATATGCACACACAATGTCTTGTCTTGAACTTGGCTTTAAAAAAATATATATATATTAAACTATGTATCTTAGAGATAGTCTTCATGAGTACATATAATTCTATCTCAGTTTTTTTGAAAAAGGCTATTTAGACCTTTAATATGTGGATCACAACTATTTATTTAATCAGTTTTCTAATAAAGAACATTCAGATTACTGTCAATTGTGATTTTAAATTACAATACAATGAATTTATCTCCATATCTGTCATTTTCGGGAGTTTTTTACTAAGATAAATTTCTAAAAGTGAGATTATTGGGGTAAAGGGTATATACATATTACATTTTTATAGATTATGCTAATTTTATTTCCATAGAGGCATAAAAACTATACTCCCTCTAGTAATGTAAGAGAACTTCTTTCCCCAAGTTCTTAATAATACAGAATGTTATTAAACTTGTTTATCTTTATCTCCTAAATGAAAAATGTTATATCTATGTAGCTTTTAATTTGTATTTCTCTTATGAGTAGGATTGAGGTACTTTCCTGTGTTTAGAAACTAAGCTTCTTTTCTGTAAACATTAGTCATCTTTTGCTCCTTTTGCTGAGTTGTTAATATAGCTTTACATATGCACAGGGGCTCGTTATATATTAAATAATTTAGCTATTTTTTTTTCTATAACATAAATTGCAAATAATTTTTCTTGTTTTTATTTGTCTATGATTTTATTTGTGGATGTTCTTCAAAAAAAGTTTAAGTAGATAATTAAATTTATTATTTTTTAAATGATTTCTGGGCTTTGTTTCATATTAAAATAGGCCTTATTTAATCTAAAAATGTCCAACATTATTCCATTATTTTATGTTTCAATTTTTGAAGGTTTAAATTTTTGATATAACTGGAATTTATGTATTTTTTTGAGATGACTACCTAGTTGTCTCAACATGTCTTAAAGTAAGTGCCGCATTTATCATGTACTAAAGTCTCATATATATTGAAATCTATTTCTGTATTTTGTATTTTATTCTAGTAATCTGTTTATTTGTATATCAAGTACTGCACTGCTTTAATTCTAACAACTTTATAGTATGATTTAGTTTTCTTCTTTTCATAATTAATTGGCTATTCCTACTTATGTACTAAGTAAACTATAAAATCAACTTGTATGCTTTAAAAAACATTTTCTTTTTATTTGTGTTAGGAGAAGTGGGCTTGTCTAGACTTTTTAAATAAAAGGCTTTTACTAGAAGAAGACTAGCATGACATATATAATATAACTCATTTTAATGTCATTTAAACTTCCTATCATAGAACATGGTATAAATTTCTATGTGTTAAAATATTATATGTCTTTCATTTGTATTTTAACATTCCATTCATAAATCTTATGTATTCTTTCCTAAATTTATTTATATATTTTTAATCTTTTTGGTTGTTATGAATCTTTTCTTTCAATATATAATTTAAGTGGTTGTTGCAGTATATGATAATTATCGAATCCTTTATATTAATTTTTCCTTACCACTTTACTTAATTCTTTTACCATTAATAACAGTTATTAAATTTATTTTTTCTTCTAAGTAAACAATCATCTAAATAAGTAATTTTATCTCTGTTTTTTCAATTTTTGTAAGTCCCTTTTGTCTCCTGCTTAATTTCATTCACTAGTAATTAGGAAACAAAGTTAAATGGAAGTAGTAATAAAATCCATGATACTTTGTTACTGATCATAATTGAAAGGTTTCTAAAGTTTTTAAATAAACAGTGAATGTCAGATTTTATCAAATAACTTTTTCTCATCTATGGAGAGGGTCAATTTTCTTTATTCTATTAATATTTTGAATTATATTAATAGATTTTAATATTGAACCACAAACATATGTTTGGCCATTATAGTGTTTCATTCTTCACTTCTAGATTCTGTTTGCCGATTTTCAGCTGGAGATTTTTGTTTGGTATTTGCAAATATGAGTTTAGTTATTTTCTTTTGTTCTTTCTTTTCTTTTGGCTTTCTTTGTCAAGCTTTGGTATTACTGTTATAGAAGTTTCATAACACATTAGAAGATTTCCTTTTTGCTTGTGATATATAGCATACATTTAACATTTTAAAATTTACTTTTAAATTAATGCAGTCACTCCTCAGTGGGAGAAATCTTGGTTTTAACAACTTTGGTATATTCTCAATCTTCCCAAGAAGTGATCTGAATCATAAGGATATTGAGAGTCCTAGAGACAGAGTGTGATAAAGAAGAATAGGGGGATATGAGAGATGACGGTGGCAGGCACCACTTAGTTGCTAACATAGCCTAGTTCTGGTCCTGCAACAAACATTCAGCTCTGTGTAATAGTCATAATGGAGCAATTACATATTTGCTCTGATGAGTATCTGAATTGTACACTTTGTAAGGTACACTTTGTTCTGATCCATATTTGAATTGTATACTTTGTGAGGTAGCTAAATACTCCTTTTTATTTATTTATTTATTTATTTATTTATTTATTTATTTATTTATTTATTTATATTCGACAAGTGCATATTGAGCATCTGATATACACTAGGAACTCTGCTAAGTGCTGGACTATAGAAAAAATGTTATAAATCAGTGAATGCAACACTAATAGCCTAACATGTTGAATTAAAAATAGTGTACACAATCTTTATTACAGCACTTAGAATGAGAATAAGAGTATTTAGAGATATGAGTAGAAAGTGCCAGGCAGTAAGTCACTTTCATCCCAAGAGATTTGACTACCCACTGCAGATATGCTTCAGAGCATTACTAATGTAGTGATTAATCCAATAATTTCTGATTTCTCCCAAGTGAGAAAAAGGTAGCATGGAAGCAGATATAGGATAAGTTTTCTTCAATTCAAATGTATCTAAGATAAGAGAAAACACACATTTTATGGATTTTCCATTTAGAGAGTGTGTGCGTGTGTGCATGTTTTACTTTCCTGTTGGCTTCTCCTCATATGGTTGATAATGGAGTCTTGGGTTGAGAAGAAAAGAAGACAAGTAGCCTGGTAATTTATTACTCCTCTGCTCCAAATTTCCTCAATCCAACATTTGTGCATTATTTCTTTTTTTAAAATTAATTTGTTTGTTTATTTGTTTACATTAGATATAATTGACATATAACAGTGTATGTTTCGGGTATACAGTATAATGGTTCAATATTTATATATATTGTAAAATAATAACCACAATAAGTCTAATTAATAGCTATCATCAGATATAGTTACAATTTCTTGTGATGAGAACTATTAAGATGTACTCTCTAAGAAATTTTCAAATATACTATTAACTATAGTCACCATGCTGTACATTACATCCCCAGGACGTATTTATTTTATAACTTGAAGT